>NC_062968.1:32371253-32529720 GCF_023119035.1 Salvia hispanica | reverse complement strand
ATTATATAGTAGTATATTTTTCCATTTTAAATCTTATAAAATTATATTGTTTCTTATTTAATTAATCGATTAACAATTTAAAATCGTATGACAAAAAAATATTCCATCGTGTATCGCACGTGGGAAAAATTTGAGAGCATCAAACTTGAGCGCGAGAATCACATTTTCTGAAAATGAGGAATAATAAGCAAAGAAGAGCTAGCGACAATTGAGCGATAATAAAACAATTGAGCTAGCTTGATCGAGCGATGATAAAAAAAAATGTAGAGAAGAGAATCAAATTAGGAGCATCACCGCTTCATTTACTTCTTCAACAGTAAATCAAACTTTGTACAATGATCGAGAATCAAATTTTCAGAGAATAATGATATTAATCAAATTTGAAGGGCTACAAGTCAATCAAATTAGATTTTATTTTTATGCAGTTGTTTTTGTAAGAATCATGTTAATGCTCTTCTAATGAGTATATCATATTTTGGATTTAAAAAAATAAATAAATTACTACTAGCATTGAGCGAGAAACTACCTTTCAGCAGTTTGCGTACAACAACCATCATAGCCAATTCTCTTTCTAATGTTGATTTGAATTTTATGTGCTAATTCGTTGAGAGAGAATCTGTAAGAAGCATTTGAATGTGTTCAAATATATCTACGAATCTGTAAGAAGCATTTGAATGTGTCGATCGTTCTCAAAATAAGTCATATATATCCAACTCATCCAAATAAACCCACGTCTCGGTCTGATCAATTCTTCAAGATGAGCATCGCCTAAGCTCAAACCGCTTTTCCACACCCAAAATCCAACTCATAATAATCTCCGAATTTTGACCAATACGTCACGTAAATCACCTCCTTAATCAACCCTTTCTCACCTATCTATTACGGAGTCAATGTCTTACATCGACCACAAGAGTTGTTGGAATCATGACCAATCAAAGGGTTTTGACCGCATTGTTGATGTGGCATAACATTTAATTTTAGTATCACTACATTATTCTTGTTTTTCATATTCAATATGTGATCTTATATTATGTCTCTAAATATGTTAGAAATATATTAACCAAATACTGTGGATGCTCTTAGATTGATATTGGCCCAATTAGACCGCAATTCATTTATGAGAGAAAATATATTCTATCGCCTATCTAAAGAATAATGATTTCCCAAAATTTTATATAGTACAATCCGACTGAGTTTTTAGAGTGTCAAAATAAACGAAGTGGAGTATAAAATACTCTCTATTTTCAATAGAAGTAAGGATTTTTAGGATGACACAAGTTCACTACATGAAACTAGTAAAATATGAAAGATAAAAGAAAAAAATAATTAAAATATTATTAGTGCATAGTGGAACCAATCTTATTATTAAGTATAATATGCAGTGATAAACTTTTCAAAAATAAAATGAAATTTATTTTATGGGACGAAATAATATGATATAAATAAAAATATTTTTTTAGAGATATATGGGATGGAGTAGCTAGTAACCTATTCTTATAGTATTTACTTAAGTTGTATCCAAGATTAATGCATACCCCAATAGTTTAAAATCGTTATGTGGTGATTGTATCTACAATTTTGGCGGTGTGCAGAGTGGTAGTGGTCTTGTGGAAATGTGTGTTGTACCAAATGATCCTGTTTTTTACTTTGGAAAATGCAAATATAGATGAACAAAGCTGACTAGTCTTATTTTTCTCTTCACTGTATTGTTTTAGCACTCTAACAAATGGTACATATATGCATACATCAAACAACAAGTACCTCTCTTTGTTTGAGATGCAATTACTGGCGTTAGAAATTTTTTAAGAATAACCATTTAGTATGCAAAAGAAAGCGTCCCTAAGTATATAATAAAATATCTTAATCTTTTATGTTTTCAGAACGCTTTTATTTGTGTTCCCTAATTTTGATTGGGACACTAAAAAATAAGGACACATTAGATACACTAATTAGCGTCCTTAATCGTATTAAAAAGCAACCTTATCCAAAAAAAATTTGTAGTGTACCAATTTCTAAACTTGTCAGAGTCAAAAAATATTTTCACCATTCTTTGCTTTGTGCTTCTTTCTTCTCCACCATCTCCGGTCACTCGATGATTCGATTTTAAAAGCATTCTTAATTTGGTAGATATATAGATAGAAATATTAATCAGAGAGTTTTGAGATTGATATGAGGTTGATTTGGTCGTATGCATAATAATTGAAGCAATCAAAAGTTAAGTATAATCAAATAGTCCTACAAACAAAACATAGTAGTGTAACAAAACAAAAAAAATCAAGTAAGCGTTGGAGTAAACCAAATGGGTGAGGGACCAGCAGCAATATCAATAATATCATTATTGGGAATGGGATAGTAGCAATTTGAGAAAGTCTGTGGGGCGCAATGGTATATTCCGACATCTCCCCGGCCTTGATGAGATTTAGAGTCGGTGAAGTAAATAGAATTGGGGTTGAAATTGGGGATGGCAAAGGAGTGGTTGGTTCCTACAAACAACGCCATATCCCCCAAGGAACATCGCAAGGTGCTCATCCATCCGCCGCCCTCCTTCACCACTCTACTTACAACGAATCCAAAAGTAGCGCGTTCGGCTTCATCGAAGAAACGGGAGACGAGGAACATCTCATCCGTTTGCTCCGCGTACGCCAGGTGCTCCTCCACCGACGACACCGGATCATCCGGCCTGGCTTCATCGTTCTGCGCTCGGATCCACACCAGTTTTGGAGAGTCCAGGACGGTTAGGTCCCAGTCCTCCAAGCCCCGGCTGTGGAGGTCGGAAAAGGTGAGGCAAGTGAGGACGGTGCTATTGCTCTTGCTCTTGCTCGAGAAGACGAAATCTTGGTAGCTCTTAGCGTACTTGAACCTGGGCTGGTCAAGGTCCATGAAGAGCTGGCCCACGGGGGCCCATTCGTGGCTGTGGCCGGGGCGGCAGAAGGCGAGGCGGTCGTGCGGGCCGAATGAGGCCACCGCGCGGCAGTCTTTGGAGTCGGGGGAGGCGGAGAGGATGAGTTTGGAGACGCGGGCTTGGGCGCAGCGGAGGTTGAGCTCGGGGTTCGGGAGGGAGTCGATGGGGGGGAGCTTGATGTGGCGGCGGGTGATGGGGTTCGACAGGAACACCTCGTTGTTGCGGCGGTTCATCAATGCTAGCCACCCGTGGGAAGACCCCACCACCGTGGCATTGTCGTCCGGGACCCAGGGAGGGTCCCGTCCCGGGCCGTATTTGTTGATCCGCACCACTGAGGAGTCTGCCGGGATGTAGAAGTTGTACGCCATGCCGCCGTGCCTCCTGTCGAATGTTGGTGGCAGCATCAGCCATGGATTAATCACACGCCCATACTGGAATGTGGCGGCTGCACTTCGGAATATCATACTCATCATGGACTACTTGATTAATTATCTACCTAGGGCTTCTTTACTTATAGTACCTGAAAAAAGTTACTACTCCTAATAGATTTGTGATTTGGAAATACTAGAAGAATTCAATTCTTGACCACAAAAAAATATGCGACTTGTGACGCAAGTAATATAATATTGAGAATTTGAGATGAATCTTGAATAGAATTCTAATCTTTAAAATTGACGATGGCGTTCCAATTTATATTCCGAGGAATAGGAATGAAGGGCGGCGGTAGGATGATGAGCAGCAAAACATCAATATCATCCTCCCCTTGGCTGATGCTACCGCCATCCTCGGAAGCGTATAAGTTTTACAGCCTCGGAGACAGCAAAGTGGTGAGCATCAACAAGGAGCGCCCCCGCTGCCGTGGGCACAAGGCCGGGTTGAATATGTGGGATCGTCCCACGGCTGGGTGGCATCATACAACCTGGACAACCGACTCACTTTCCTCTCCGATCCCATCACCGGCCGTCACATAAAGCTTCCCGACATCCACATCTTCCCCACCAATATTATCCTATCGTCCTCCTCCCACGACTGCCGCGCCATCATGTTGTACAACAGCCGCATTGCCACCTGCTTCCCCGCCCACACCACCACCAACTGGCTCCCCATCTGTGGCCGACACGATTTCTACTACCAACTCGTCTACTCCACCCACCACAGCCGCCTCTTCTGCTTCACGAAACTAACGGTCGAGTGCTGGGACCTCGATTATTCTCCATCGTCCTTTCTATGGAAGCTTCCCCTGTTTTCTGATGATTCTGAGTATGAGTCTGATGAGTCTGAAGAAGACGATGATGATATAAAAATAAGCAGATGCAATTACCTCAAGTATCTGGTGATGGACGAGCATTCCGGGCGGCTGTTTATAGTGATACGGGATGGCTTGGAGCTGGTCGAGCGCGACGGATCGTACGCCAAAAACATCGTCAGTAACAGCGGTGGCGGGAACTGGAGTTATCCACACAAAACACATAGTTTCGAGGTGTATGAAATTGATGTGAAGGAAGGTAAAATCATGAGGTACATGGACGCTTCATTAGATGGTCTCGCAATGTTTGTCGGAGGCCACAACTCATTTGCGCTGCCGGCGGCCGACTTCCCTCACTTCAACTTGACCCCCGATTCTATCTATTTCGTCGAAAATGCTTATAATTATCGGTCTCATGATATTAGCAGGTTTAGTTACGGTGGCCATGATATTGGCATCTTTAATTACGTGGATGCCAAAATTTCTTCCATCTATTATCCCTCTCATGCCTCTCAGGTATCCAAGATCGCTCTAGCCATGTGGTTCACTCCAACTCCACATTAATTAATTTATTTATTTACTGCTACTACTTTTTATTGTGTGTTTTGCCTTAATTATCATCTCACTGGAGTACTCCTATTATTTATAAACATTGGATTAATTAATGTTTTTATTATAGCTCATATATGTACCCTATACAGGCAGTAGACATTTATAGAAAGAGTCTGAAATTAGAAATTACTCCTACTACTGGTATGATGTAAGGTAGGAAAGGAAAGGTACATACAGCATTTGGAAGACATTACTACTATAATGTACTATCCAATAAGTCTATTTTGATCTAGGACTACAATCATATCAAACAGAGTATATAAATCAGACAATTTCTCGTCATAAAATCCCCGTATATAAATCGTGTTGATGCATAAGATTGACAGAGTACCTTTATAGCATGGAATGAAGATCACGCCTATTGGAGATTTACAAACAAGGTTTTTTAAGTCATGTCACGAGGCAGAGAGTTCGGTTGCATGAATGACGAGGCGCAAATTGAGATTTATGCATTGTATGTCTGAATGTAGGCAAGTTTTTACCTGGCCATGACGAGGGAGTCATGATAGGCTCTGCTGATCATCTTCTTGTAAGGCATGTTCAGTTCTTGGCAGGCTGATTTTTATTCAGTTGCTTTGGTGATCGACTCTTCGGAGAGTGAATCTTGAATTCTGAGAGCTCCACATTACGAGCTTTGGAAATGCTGAGGGCTGATTGATGGATTTTCTCGATCACGAGATTCCTCTTCCGTTCATCTATGTCGCGAGTATCTGCATTTGCAATTTGGGTCAGAGGTCGTGATTTAAATGACAAATTAACGCAAAAGAATCATGCCAATCTCCAAATGTGCTTTGCTTGGAATACTGTTTATCCTCAATGAAACGTAAGCATGAAGGTGGTGTGCTACTCACCAACGGTCCTAACAGTGTCAATTCATCCGGATTCTAAAACATGTTTCTCGACAGCAAGGGCTAATTCTGCAGCTGCATCGTTTCTGTCCCAAAACAATTCATAGATTATTATGTTGCAATCTACTCTCACTACATACAATGATACAACTATGGATGAGCAATCTACTCATTTAGACTCTCATTTTCCAGATATCTGAACCTCAAAGTTTGATAAATAATAGTACTACCTCTTTGGCATCAGAACAGCTCCAGCATGCCCTCCATTGCCTTCAAAATCCACTTTGCTACTTGCTGGAGCAGCAATGGCGGTGACAACGCCAATTGATATTGCTGCAGAAATATAAATTTTAGCATTTATAGGAAAGAATACAATGTTTTCGATCATAACAAAAAAATATTACTACGTGATGAGCAATCCAACCCTCTTCTTCCAAGATGGGACCTTGCTCAATATGCAATTCAACAAAAGCAGAATAGGTTACTTTTTTTAAAGCCACACTGGGAAAAGTCCTCATTGTTCGCATATCCAGCGAATTTGGCAGCATCAGAGAAGGATATATTTTGGCCATCGACTGTCCTCTTGAGAAGTTGGGCCAGTTCTTCACTTCCAGCTAATAAGCGGCTGCACCACAACAATCAAACAAGTTTCAGCCAGAGAAAATGGACATGGTAGAGCATTTCAAGAAAATACGAGGCCATAACCTTCGCAAGCAGCTGATTCCAAATCGCGTTGGCTCTTCTGATGTAAACATGATCACCTCCAGAGATCTCTTAGGCTTAAACCCTGACCTGTTAAGCTTCAAATTCTGAGAGAAGCTCCTTGTCTGATAAATGTGGAAAACATTGAAAACAACTGCAAAACCCATGCGTGCTTGCAAAAAAGAGTCAGTACCTTTTTAGTACATTAATTGCCTCGATGGCACCCAACACTCCGACTACTTCATCATATTTCCCCGAGTACGGTATAGCATCGATATGAGAACCAGTGGAAACGGGCGGCAGCTCTGGTTCAGAACCGACCCTGTGTCCAAGTCAGAATTGGGAAATTATTTACAGCTACTGAGAGAAAACCAACAGAAATGGAATAACAATAACAAGAACAAGAACGAATGAACTTATGACTCACCATCGACCAAATATGTTCCCAACTGCATCCTCTCTGACCGAGAGACCAGAAATGATCATCAAACTCTTGACGAACCTGCACGTTCATGTGGCACTATAAGCAAAAACTGCCACATGCACCCTTTGGCATAGATACGAACAGATGCTACATCAGTTCATGAGCGAAGAATTTTCAGGAAACCTTATACTATTGACGAAATGTGACTCTTATGCATATAAATAGAAGAAACGGACAATGTGAGATTAGTCAAAATCTTACACCCTCGCTTGTACATCTTTTTCCCTGTAAAGGATCCTGGTGACTGAAGGCGCGTGTGTATCAGAGAGTTGAAAGTTCATGAATCTACAACACAGCATTAAATATACTACATGTTCATAACTTCATCTATGCAACCAACATAACATTAGTTATCTTGGAATCATTATCCAAAATCACAGATAGCTTTTGAAATCAAAAATTTCCACTAAGTCAGAAAACATGTCATTTCTTGACAAATACTAACATTCATTGGTAGGAGAGTATGTATAAAATGCCTCATAATCCACAATGAGGACAGAATCATATTGCTCATATATTAAGGATTTTTAAATACTATATTCCATACTTTGAAATTTATACAAATAACTGTTTCACAACAACAAAATAAATAACTTAAGCCCACTTCAGATCATACAAGATTATCACACAAGGACATCAAGTTACTTCAAAACTCATCGAGAATCATTTCCTCATTATCCCTATTCCTCAAATTTAAATTTATCTTTATCAGCAATATCGAGTATCCCACTTCAGAACATTAAAAAAATCGAATCTTTCCAATCCCAGTAGACTAAAAAAGACACAGTATTTTTATAACAATAGCATTATTTTCCTAGGTTTTGAGAGAGAATACCTGTTTCTGCAGAGTTTCAATGTCTACAGAAAGTGGAGATGAATTGGGTACCCGGAAAACTCCTCCATGGTTCTGATGGTGTCATATTCATTGCTTTGAGATGAGATTCCAGCAAGCAAGTAGATAGAGTGGATGAGGAGAGAGATTTTCAGGTTAAATAATTGTTCTTGGTTGGGAAATTGTGAAGGGGAGTTGTCCGTTGTCACGCCACTTCAAAAAATTTCCATCAAAAAAAACATTCATCCCTGATTATATACTACTCCCACTACATCACTATCATAAGCTCAAAACATTAAGATTTTGATTTGAAAAAACCCTCCAAACTAATTAGACTGTGGAGGGCTATTTAATGATAAAAACTAGTACTACTACACAATTATCATCGAAGCTTCAAGCCGGAAATAGCCTTAGAGAGTCATTCATGTACTTTGTATTTGTATTTGTATTGTCGTTTGGGTTTCAAATAAAAGCATTGATTCGCGTTTATTGCTCTTAATTGATTTTGTATACACAACAAAAAGTGCAGATTATAGTACTAGTAGTAATTTTTATGTTATATTTTTCAATTTATCTACTTCCTTTTAAATTTACTTAAGAATGTATATTTAAATATTTTAAGAGGTAAATAAGAAATATACGTTCACAATTAACCTCTTTAGTTTTCTTAATATTAACAATGTCAATCACAACATGTTATCACAAATATGCATTTGACAGCAATGCGAACAAGAATCGAAAACAAGAACACCAAACACCAATTTACGTGGTTCAGCCAATGCGGCCTACATCCACGGGAGAACTCAGGCAAAATTGTATTGATGAAGAAACAAGGGTTTACAGATGCATACAACCACAGAAACTAAACAATCAACACCACTCAATCTAGCCTATCACAACTGAAACGCAGCAGCTGAATGACTAACCAATATGAGCAACGATCATTGAGCGAGCTGCACCAACGATCACCAAGAACTTCCCTCTTTCTTGATCGATGAACCTCTGAACTCTCTCCACAATGAATCCCCAAATTTGATTTCTAATTTCTGTTACAACCGATGCAAAACTGACTGTTTAGCTTTTTATATCACAAGGCTTTTATCCCCTGTGCTGCAGCTCACCTACACCCTTCTCAATTTAACTAATTTCAAAAGATGTTGAGAGACGATTTCTTAACAAATCTCCACCTCGTATCCAACATCAACACCTGCTGTCATAGTCCTCCAAAACCCTGTTCTACTACTTCCTTAGAACGTTCACCAACTCTAAGCAATATGTAAACTTAGAAGCTGGTACCACCTTGGTTAGAGCATCTGCCGGATTGTGCTCAGTGCCTATTTTTCTGACCTCTACCATCCCTTTTCCAACCTCATCACGAATGAAATGGAGACGCACATCTATGTGCTTACTTCTGTTGTGAAAAGTCTGATGCTTCGATAGTGAAATCGCACTGCTACTATCACAATTCACAACCACCTTCTTCTGCCTGATCCCAAGGTCTTCCATAATACCCTTCAGCCAAAAACTTTCTTTTACAGCATCAGTCAAAGCAATATACTCTGCCTCCGTTGTAGATAGAGCAACAACAGATTGCAGATTAGACTTCCATGTGACTGCAGACCCAAAGAGAGTAAATATGTATCCAGTTTGAGACTTCCTACTGTCTCTATTTGATGCATAATCTGAATCGCAGTATCCCACAAGGCTATCCATTGTTTGATCCTCAAATCCTCTATACATGATCCCATACTCAGAACTTCTCTTCAGATATCTCAACATCCACTTTAAAGCTTGACAATGCACCTTCCCTGGATTGCTCATGTATCTGCTTGTCAAGCTCACAGCATGAGCAAGGTCAGGCCGTGTGCAAATCATTACATACATCACACTTCCAATGATGTTAGCATAAGGTATTGAAAGGTACGATTTATGTTCGTAGTGTGTTCAGAAGGAAATAACAGGTTCCCTAGGTCCAGCAAATCCATTAGATCACGCGGTCTAGGAACTCGTTGGTCGCAGGAAATCCTGGTCGTCGGACACACAGAGCACTTCTTTCAAAAACCCTCAACCACTTTACTAAACCTAGTATAGGGAAGTAGGGATCGATCCCACAGAGAAGGATGCGTAATACTCATGTTCAAAGATTTGGATGTGTTTTTGGTGTTGGCTGCTGCCACGCATTTTTTTTGGGTTGAGGAAAACAAATTAAACTTGACTTGGGAATTTTAAAACTCCTACGCTAATAACTAGACCTAAGCGAAATAACAAGAGAACGTTGTGAGAAAATAACTGCTCAAGCACTAGATCTAAGAAAACTACTCCAATTACCTAGACCTAGGAAACAAACTGACTGTGGGGACCATGACTGAAAAAGCAGAGTACGGACGAAAAGCTGGCAGAATAACTAACTCTCGTACTAAATAACAACGACATCATCTTCTACAACCAAATTGCGTAAAAACTCATAAGAAAATCAACATGAACGAAATCAAAACAGAGCAAACTAATTCTAAGTCAAATCAATGCATAATCAACGAAGAACTGAACAGATCTGCAGACGCTAGACGAAGCAAAACAGAAAACAAGAAGAAAACTCAAATCCATCTAACAACTTCCTTTTCTCACTTCGGATCCAACCTCAGACGCTAAATCCACTCCGGATCCAAGCGTCCAACACGAACTCCAACCAACAGAAACACTTCATCACTTCAGATTCGAACAACAACCTCCAAACAGTCAATAAACCACAGATCTATCACCAAATTCCCATATCAAACACCACAATATCAAAATAAAACAGAGATCGACATAATACTTGTAAAAATAAACTTCCAGCAGCGAGATCTACGTAAATCAACTCAAAATATCACAGCTAAACACAATTCAACAAAGCGAAAAGATAACAAGTATCATCAACAGCCAAGTCGACTCCCAAAAGTGAAGTTCGACAGCAAAAAGAGTAAAACAACTGAAATTAAGAGAGATTGTATCTTCGTCCACACTCGGACGGTGTTGCAACTGCGAAACTTCTAAAGAAAAGTAACCCTTCGTACCCGACTACCCCAGATCTCCCATTCCCAAGTGTGTGTAATGTGTGTGAGCTAAGAAGAGAGTGAAAAAGTTCTATGATGTGCGTTGCATGCTCTTCTATATATAGGCGTTGGAGTGGGGCCCAGCGAGGTATAGATAAGACTTTGTTGCCCTCAGCTATTGACTCCCTCTGTCACGCCTTCTTTTCTTTTAAATCCTGCTCACTTCATTCCTTTCCTTCGCTAGACCATCTCCTTCAGCATTTCCTTGATCTAGCGATTTTTCTTCACACACCTGGCTTAGGAAACGTGTTAGACCCAGCAAATTATAACGTTTTTCACATATAACCGATGCATGAAATTAGCCTTATCAGGTATCTTCCTCATCAATTCCTGCTCTTCCTTTGACTTAGGACACTGATTTGCAGATAACTGAAACTGCTGCCCCAAAGGTGTTGAGACTATTCTGGATTCACTCATCTGGAACTTCTTGAGTAACTCATCAATATAATGCTGCTGACTTAACCAAAGGACTCTTTTCTTCCTGTCTCTTATGATATCAATGCCTAAGATCCTCTTAGCTTCACCCAAATCCTTCATTTCAAATCTGCATTTGAGATCATACTTGACTTTCTCAATTTCATTGATATCTGATCCAGTAACTAGCATATCATCCACGTATAGGAGCAAGAAAGCTACTGATTTCCCATCTCTCTTCTTCATATATACACAGCTGTCATATTTGGAGCTTTCAAAACCAATTTTCCTCATATGCTGATCAAATTGTAGATTCCACTGCCTACTTGATTGCTTAAGGCCATAAATGCTTCTTTTTAATAAGCAAACCTTTCCCTCATCTCCTAGTTTAATAAAACCCTCTGGTTGCTCCATGAATATGCTCTCCTCAAGTTCACCATGTAAGAATGTTGTCTTTACATCTAGCTGGTGTAATTCCCAATCATTCTTTGCAACCATTGCCATAAGAAGTCTGATGCTGCTATGCTTCACCACCGGAGAAAATATTTCATTGTAGTCAATGCCTTCTCTCTGATTGTATCCTTTAGCCACTAATCTGGCTTTATATCTGATTCTATCTCCATCTGATGCCTCCACCTTCTTCTTAAAGATCCACTTGCATCCAATAAGTTTCTGCATCACTTTTCTGGTCACAAGAATCCATGTCTTGTTTTTCAGCAATGAATCTAATTCTTCTTGCATTGCTTTTATCCACCTGTCTTTCTCTCTGGATCTAACTGCTTCCTTATAGGTTCCAGGTTCACTAGACTCCACTTCTTCAGCTGCACAAAATGCATAATACACCAAACTTGCATTGCTATATCTTGCCGGCCTTTTTACATTCTACCTTCTTTCTCTATCTCTTGTCAATCTGTAGTTGTCAAGGTTAGTTTCCTCTGTGGTAGTCTCTTCATCATCACTGATCTCATAGACAGGTTCTTCAGTTTCTGGTACATTAGCATTTTCATCTGCCTCCACATCATCAGAACTCCTCAATAGCTCCACCTCAACTGGAGCATTCGAGCTAGATGCCTGCTTACTGATCTCTGCATCTTTATAAGGCATTTCTTTCTCTCTAAAAATCACATCTCTGCTAATTACCACCTTTTGATTCCCTGGCTCCATTGACCAGAGCCTATAGCCCTTCACTCCCTTTTGATACCCCAAAAGTACACACTTAAGAGCCCTTGGCTCTAGCTTTCCCTACTTGATGTGAGAGTAAGCCCTGCAGCCAAAAGGTCTCAACATTGTATAATTTCCATGATGTCCAAACCATCTATAATCTGGGGTTTCATTATTGATTGATGCAGCAGGGCATTTATTCATCAGTGTCACTGCTGTGGATGCTGCCTCTCCCCAGAATTTGTGAGGCATTCCAGATGAAATCAGCATGCACCTCACTCTTTCAAGGATGGTTCGATTGGCTCTCTCAGCCACTCCATTCTGTTGAGGATTGTTGGGAACCGTTCTATGTCTTTTAATTCCCTTCAATTTGCAGAAATCATCAAACTCATGAGATAGGAACTCTAAACCATTGTCCGTTCTAAGACATTTCAGGTTAGAACCTTTCTCCACCTCAACCTCTATACACCATTCTCTGAACTTGCTAAATGCCTCAGATTTTTCTTTCATGATGTATAACCAAACTCTTCTAGAGTAATCATCCACAATTGACAAGAAGTATCTACCTCCTCCCACTGATAAAGTTTGAGCAGGCCCCCATATATCGCTGTGGGCATACTCAAGCACTGATGTAGAGCTGTGCTTTCCACTAGGATAAACCAATTTCTTACTCTTTCCCAGAACACAAACTTCACACTCTCTGGATGTCATCTTTGAGTCAGATTCAATGACTCCTTTCTTGATAAGCTGATTCACTCCATCCATTGAAACATGCCCAAGCCTGAGATGCCATATATCTCCATCCATCTTCTTCACCAGGTTTAGATCATCAGATATAACCTCGGCATCTAAGTAGTACAAGTTGTGCCATCTCTTAGCTGTTAATACAACTTCTGATCCCTTAAGTACCTTCATCTGGCCATTAGAACATAGAAAAGAGTACCCCTTTCCTTCAAGTGCCCCCAAAGATATCAGATTCCTTTTTATGTCTGGAATATATCTGACTTCTGTCAAAATCCTTGCTGATCCATCTTTCAATCTGAGTCTGATATTCCCCATTCCTCTCACATTGCAAATCTGATTGTTGCGTAGTAGAACTGATCCAGTAGATTGCTGTAAATCATGAAACCACTCCAACTTAGGGCACATGTGGAAGCTGCAAGCACTATCCATTATCCATTGTTCATTGATGTCCATGTCTGCAACATTTAGAGCATGAGCAGTTTCTACAGTCTGAGTAACATCTGTGTTCTGACCCTCAGCTTCTTCTTCCTTCTTTCTCTTCCATGAGAAACAATTTTTCTTTATATGTCCTGGCTTCTTACAATAGTGACAAGATCTTGTTTCCTTTTCTTCTTTCTTCTCTGATTTTCCCTTTTTCTGCCACTTCTTCTTGGAACCTTTCTTGTCTGCACTCTTAATATTTAGGACTTCCCCAGCTTGATCAACTGGTTTGGTAGTAGAAGCCTTCTGGAATTCCTTTGCTTTCAAGGCAGTAAGCACCTCTTCATATGTGAGAGAGCTATCTCTGCCATATAGAATGGCATTTTTGAGTTGATCAAAACTCTTCGGGAGTGCATTGAGTAACATAATGGCTTTATCCTCATCCTTTATATCTCCATCTACACTCTCCAAATCATCCACTGCCTTGACAAAATCATCCAGCTGCTCCAAGATTCCTTTCCCATCAAGAAACTTAATCGAATACAGCCTCTGCTTCAAGAATAGCCTGTTTGCCAAAGACTTCGTCATGTAGATCGTCTCCAGCTTGGTCCAAACTGCAGAAGGTGTTTTCTCTTTACACACTTCTCTAAGAACTCGATCTCCAAGACTCAACATTATCGCGCTATGAGCTCTATCCATCATATCGAGCTTCTTGATTACTGTCTTATCTTCAAGATCTGCAGATTTATCCGGTTGCTCATACTTCATCGCCTCCCATAGCCCTTGCTGCACAAGCATCGCCTTCATCTTTACTTTCCACAGCCCAAAATCGTTTCTACTCGTGAATTTCTCGAAATCAAATCGAGAGGCAGCCATCATCAATTGCAAAATCAGTCGTTCCCATAGACGGCGCCAATTTGTTATCACAAATATGCAATTGACAGCAATGCGAACAAGAATCGAAAACAAGAATACCAAACACCAATTTACGTGGTTCAGCCAATGCGGCCTACATCCACGGGAGAACTCAGGCAAAATTGTATTGATGAAGAAACGAGGGTTTACAGATGCATACAACCACAGAAACTACACAATCAACACCACTCAATCTAGCCTATCACAATTGAAACGCAGCAGCTGAATGACTAACCAATATTGGCAACGATCATTGAGCGAGCTGCACCAACGATCACCAAGAACTTCCCTCTTTCTTGATCGATGAACCTCTAAGCTCTCTCCACAATGAATCCTCAAATTTGATTTCTAATTTCTGTTACAACCAATACAAAACTGACTGTCGAGCTTTTTATATCACAAGGTTTTTATCCCCTGTGCTGCAGCTCACCTACACCCTTCTCAATATAACTAATTTCAAAAGATGTTGAGAGACGATTTCCTAACATATTAAGTAACCTGTAAAAAGTATCCGAAACTAAAAGTAATATGTTGTCCAGTAACGTTCATTTAACTATTTATAAAAAATGTTGAATTCTTTAGTCTTTCATTTTGGAGTAGTTTGATGAGATAGATACAAACTATTGGTAGCTTTTATAATACTACTATATTGATTATGAAGCTATGCTATATCTTTCAATAATAACAAATATCTATTGTTATAATTAAATTAAATGAATAAAATAGATTAATTAAGTTTTCAATTTTCAATCGAATCTAAATTTTGATTAAAGCTTAATCAATCTATCTGGAGATTAATCAAATAGTATAATTCTCTACCATTGGACTTTCATTTAATTAATTAAGGATAATTAAAGTTCAACCTTATTGACTACTTATATTGTTACAACTTAGTTATATAAATTATTATTCAGTTTACAAGTGTAAATAAAATAAACTTAATTGAACTAAACAAAACAAAAACAGAAAAATAAAGTCATCTTAGGGGAAAAAATGAATTAAAAATCAAATTTCAGAAACTATATATAAGTTCAATCATTTAAAAGAGATAACAAACTATCTTTAAACTCGATTTGCATATGTACACACCTGCATAAGTTAATTTCGAGCGTTCAAACTCAACTAGAGCCAACCAACTAGGTATTTTTACAATACTGCACTTCTTAATTCTAAAATACTACTACAATGTAATATGTATTTGCATTAGCTTCTTCCTCCAGAGAAGGTCGCCGCGCTTTGAATTCTCATGCATCGTCCTGACTCGGACCGGCCGAGCCCTGCTTTTTCTCAATGAGAAACTCAAGTTTCTGGTTATGAGGCCAAGAAATATGTCAGATATAGAAGCACAAATGAAGCTATATTTTACCCTCAATTATTGATCCGTGCAAAAGTATCTTTATTTATAGAACTATTAAGAGTTGTGCAGCAACATAAAGAAAATAGAGATCACCTTCACTGATTTGTTCACTTCTTCTAGCTTGTTAAGCATCGCATCTGTAGGTACCACACCTTTGGATTCCATCAAAGCCCGGCGAGGAGATCCCATTATCTATAAGTCAGAAGATGCTAATGTATTGAGTATACAATTCTCATAAGCAAGTTTGACAACTTACAGCACACGGAGCTTAGCGTCCGTGAATTGGCACAACAAATTCTATGGTTTGCATCAAATGCGTATAGAAGACATGAGTTCATGAGAGTCATGAGACCATGCTGCAATTCATCACATTTTGGTAGTTAATAGTTTTGCTATTGAGATGCAATGAACACTGTAAGAATAATGTGATAGGAATAAAATTATTTCCTTACGAATCGTGTCAGGGAAGGGAAAGAACATCAGTCAATTGATTAAGTTATTCATACTTCATAGTTATGATTCAAAAGCTTATTTCAGGATAAACTGTAATATTCTTAATTATGAATAGAATAGATTGTAGATGTAGGGATCATTAAGAAAATTTGTGAGTAATCTGGTTCATGGTGAGCACGTCATTTGGTCAAGCATCAGAGCTCATCAGAATTTCGAGCCAGGGGCAACACCTAACGTAAATCGTCACAGTTTTTCCCCTTCTTTTGAATATAAAAATCATCCATCCCATATTTATTGTTTTTACATTTTATTTATTTCCTTGGCGTGATTACCTTGACTCTTATCATAATACTATATGGAATTAACATCGCGGTCAGTCACTTTAAAACATACTTGGCTATTTATTGCTACAGGGCACAAGTAATTTCAAGAACCATGGTGATCAGAAGAAACATGGTCAGAACCTGCACAATGATTTTCTACTTCAACCACCTTAACTAAGAGCATGCACAAACAAATTACTATGTGTTCTTCTATCAACTAAAGCTACCTTAAGATTGACATGTGTGACATGAGGTGAATATAGAACTGCCATAAAAAAAAAGCAGGCATCTGGTAGAAAGTCTGATGGCATCTACTAACAAGGGGTCTGAGTATTGTTTACCTTTTTGCTTTTAGACAATGGTGATCTTAAAACTGCTGGACCCAAGGTCAAAGATTCCATGCGAAACATACTTTCACTGCTGTTAACTATGATGTTAGGGTCCCAGCTTATGCCAGTATCTTGTATAGCCTTTGAAGCCTGTGTTATTATAACCTGTAAATGTAAATTAATTAAGAATTACATTACAATCTAACAACTTAGCCTAGGAAACTATGAGCGAATGTAAGAATCTTATTCTTAATCAGAGATATGTTTAGATGATTTGGGTCAGACAAACAGTACCTTCCTCAAAAGTCCAGGGTTACTGAGTCCTTGAACTTGTAATTCATCGACAGGTGCAGCCTTACCATGTACAATACTTTCAACTCTAAATGTATGCAGTCCATACAATGATTGCAGCCAGCCTGCATATTCACATGTGTGTGCATATATATAAACATCGATGATTTCATATAAAAGGGAGAAGAGTAAGTGTGGTGATTGATGAGAAGGAATCAAGATAAGGTCTAGAACAATTGTAATGTTGTTCAAGCAAAGGGGTGGGGTGGTGAAGCGAGTTTTTACTAGAAAGCTTCAAACATGTGTTATTATCAACCTTCCCTACTATTAATGCCATTGCTTATCTAGCCGAGTGAAGTAAATCATCAATGTATATGAGGTATGAACACAGCCAATGATCTTCGACCTAATTATCAGACAGAATAGTGTTACCAATGCCCAAAGTGATGAAATATTTATAGGCATCACAGAAGTCTACAAAAGAAGCACATACAAGTACGAACAACATTCAATAACTCAAAACTGATAGTTAGTCAATGCATCCTACAATCAAGTTAGATCAATACCCGAAAACTGCCCCACAAGTTAGACGGTACATCCAAATGCATGTTTCCATTACGTTTTACTAAAAAAGAAGTAAATCAATTGGAAAGAGCAAACAGAGAAGCTGACGGATTCAGAGCTTCATGGTGTACCTTGTTCTATTATAACATCGATAATCAATGGAAGAGGAACATGCTTCTCAACATTTCTGTTCGATAAGAAGGGTATATACGATGGCCTAGACACCTAAACAAAGAAAAGAAAAACATCATCCATCATCCCACTGTCACCAAGACATTTATTAACAAAATCAAACAAGATAATTAACAACCTTATAAACTATTCCTTCCGATGTAACATAGAGTTTGCGCGATGCAATATCTCTCTGAAGCACATATCTTCTATAGGGCAAATAAAGCAGCATAATTATCCCAACACTCCAAGCCAAAACTAGCAACAGAGATATCGAGAGCCATATTATAGTATCATAATTAACATGTTTCGATGAGAGTTCGTTGAACGAAGCTGCATATAGTACTCTCGGAGGATTATCGGCTCCTTCATCGACATCAAGGTCAGAGCCGGAATCCGAAGGCAGCAGATTTTTATCAGAACCAAGCCTCTCAGCGTGACCCATAAGCATTTTGTGAGCTGAATCCTAAAATTATGAAGCTCAAGTAAGCAAGGAACATAAACAAATAGAGCTTAATAAGACAAGACGATGAGAAATTGAAAGTTGCATTTGGATTCTGGAAGAAACATATCCGAATCGTTCTTTCTAACTTTTTACATTCTGCTGAAATTGACTTCAAGTGTGAGAATGGGAGGTGAATTAGGGTTTACATAAGAGAGCTGTAAAACTCACCGTTTGCTCATGCACCGATTCAGGTTTTGTGCTTCAAGTTTCTGGATCTTTCTTCTCAATTAACCCCCAAAATAAACAGAAAATTCTGGAGGGAAAGAAGAAGAAGAAGAAGAGAACAGCAGTTAATTTTTTATTTTTTTTTTAAAAAAAGGTCGATAATAAAACCACTTCTTTTTATGATTCCCCAAATTTAAGATTAAAATAATACTCCGTACTAGGATTTTATCTTAGTTTGTGCAATAAATGGAAAGGATTAAATAATTTTATTTGTACTTAAAACATCGTAAACAATCATACACTTTGATAATAGTACTCCCCACGTTATTTTAAAAACTAAAAAAATGATTTAAGATACTCTAAATTACAAATCATTTTAAACCCCCGCATTGTGAAATTTTTTTATTTTTTTATTTTTTTAAACGGACGATCGACGACTATCCGATTTATTGTGAAATTTTTTGTTAAAGAAACTCGGTTTCTTGATTCAAAATTCGAGAGTAAAATTCTTATTTTTCGAATTAATCTAATCTCGCATCCAATTATCATAATATTGCACAACAAAAGTATAGGAAATTAGGCAATTATGCGCATTGCGCCCCACAACAACAAAAACTTGAAAAAATAATAACTTTTTGTTACTCCAACAGAATATAATTTACTTGTATTTTAAATGAGGTCGTGAAGAAGTCCAATCATCACTTTTCATGATTAAG
Source organism: Salvia hispanica (assembly GCF_023119035.1). Taxonomy (NCBI): domain Eukaryota; kingdom Viridiplantae; phylum Streptophyta; class Magnoliopsida; order Lamiales; family Lamiaceae; genus Salvia; species Salvia hispanica. The sequence goes on along the minus strand of NC_062968.1, from coordinate 32,510,474 downwards.
TATTACCATCCTTGTTACTAAGATTTCCCCAAGTCATATCCTTACGAGTTTCGATTGGGTATGAGTCGATCCAAATTAGCTAAAATAATACATACTATTATTAAAAGCATAACATGTTCCAAAATCCTATTCTTCTTTATTAAATAATGTAGTTGTACTATTTTTATCTATACATACTACTCCATACTAGACCTAAAAAATGAATGCCTCTATTCAGATAATACAGTATAATGAATGATGAATAAATAACACCACATCATATATAACAGTAATTGTCTAATTGAATTGTTAGGTAAAACAGAAAGAGCATAAGATCAGATGCATATAAGCACATCATGACCAATACTGCTGAAACTTGAAATCCATCACAATGTAGTTCCTTAAATGATCAAAACAGCAAAAATCCATCACAATGTAGTTCCTTAAATGATCAAAACAGCAAACAGTTGCAATCACATGAGAGTTCACAAACTGACTCTTGATTCCAACATCTTCCTCACTCCACGCACGATGATTGCTTCCATCCTCCATAGCTCTCCTCTTCAAGGCCTCTACTCCTCTGCAATGAAAAATAAACATCATTTCAGGAACAGACACACGACGATACATACACTAACCAAATACCATGATTCATAGGATGTCTCAGACCTGGGGAGTGAAAGTGAGGCCAACTCTGATCTCTCCGCAGTACTTGTCATCTTTGACGACATGGTATGCCATGGGGGGAACGTTATTTTCAACAAACAGAGGCTGGAGAGGAATTCTAGTGTTGCCAAGAAATTCAAGAATCATGAGACAACAATGCTGATCATACATCAACTGTGGACAAGAATTTTACAAGATACTATAATATACAGTACTATATTACTTACGTTGCTTCGCCCATAAAATCGTCTGCTGTAAACGTATCTTTGTCCATTAGTTTGATCTTGAGGTCAGTCCCATCGCTGGATATAGAGAAGAGGAAGCTCTCATTCCACTCGGAGCTAGATCCTTGAACTGGATACAACAATAAAGATCAATGAGAGAAAGCCTAAAACTAGCCTCTGATGAGTTTGTGATTATGTTCATAAGGAATTGTTCTTTTTGGTTAAAACAGTGAGAACTCTCGAAACAACAAATATGCAAGTGCTCTTAGTTCTTACTAATTGAACCATGCATATGCAACTATGCAAGCAGAGCAATATGGAACAAAAATGTACCTGATGCAATGCCACTAGTCTTCTCCTGAGTTCGGTAGGTGATGACCGCATAAGGATCCGACTTAGCTGCCAAATCGGAGATCAAGACAGAGCAGTACTAGTCCATAAGTGAACACATAAACCACAGATTATTCAGATGGGAAGAGTGAAACATACAATTTCGGTAAAAATTCACTATTTGCAGTCAATTATTCCTGGATCATCATCTAATCGATCAGCATATAATTAGCACATACAAATACTGCCGCTCTTAATCAGGATTCTGTTAGAATCCAACACGATCTAATCATGATTAACAACATCAAATCAGCAGTTTTGATCTCTCAATCACACTAATCAAGTGACATTCTTAAGCAAATCAAACCTTTTCTTTTACCTAGCTTCTGAGAAGATTTTTCATCAACTTTACGATATAATGAAATGCAAAATAATCAAATCGAAAAGTAGTCCAAATCTAACGAATCAATCGTTCATCGGTGGATCGCTTACTAATTTAACTAAGAATCGTGAATCTCAAAACAACTGAAACATCGAAACTATTAATCAATGTGGATCTTTGCAAATGTTAAAAAAGCACGGAATTTTGCAAATGTAAAAAACAGGAAATGAGAGGATTATGGTGAAGAAAGAAACATACATAAAAAATCGGAGTTGTCGAGACCTTTGGCGCTAACAAGAAGAACTTCAAGGGTTCCGCGGGTGCTCATCTTCAGATCAAAATGAAACTCAAAAACAGAGCAAATTGAGAATCCTTTTGACAGAGTGGTTCGACTCTACTTCTGTCAAATTTATAACTGATTTTGTAATTGAAGACGTCGGGACCCACCTAATATTCTAGTATTCAATAATTATTTCCTTATTTAAATATATGTGAATAGTTTTAATAGTTGGAGATTGAATTTTAATGAAAAATTAGTAAATTATATAAAAAAATTGTAATATTGTAGATTGAAGGTTGATATATAAAGAAAATATAGGAGCAAAAATGAAAGAAAAAAAAATGTAAATTACTATATTATAAAAATAAATATAGACTAATTTTCATGAATTCATCAACATAAAAAAAAATTACTACTAATAATTTAGTTGGAAATAGAATTTTTTATTTTATTTTGAACAATGAAAAGCATTTTTCTAGCCCATAAGGTTCAAGTCACGCAAGGATTAACGTGTACTGTGTGTGTCTATGATTTTATTTTTTTAAAAATTATAATAATCTGTTTAAAATATGACTTTTATGTACTAACAATTTTATTTACGTATGCTAAATTATGCCGTATATGATTTGTAAACCAGATTGCCTTGCCCAAATATGATTGAATTCGAAACTAGATATTTTAGCCTCTAGACATGAACGACGTAATGTTGAAATTTTAGCCATTACTTGTACATGACGAAGCAATGTTGAAATTTTGGGTTTTAGCCATTAAACTCTAACTACCTAGATGGCCAATATTTGCCTACGTCGTATAATTAATTGAATAAAAATCAAAACATAATAGTAATAACAAGTTTTAAAGAAGAGATGTTCAACCACGAAGCATAAAACAATGTAGATTTTAAATTTTATCATTCAACATTCATAGTTGCATGGCACACACTAAACAAAAAGCTAGTACATCTGAAATATTTTCATTTCTATAAAATTATGCTAAAGAATGGATGACATTAATTAAAATAATGAATTGCCAACATTTTTAAAAATAGTGAACTATATAAATGGTTCATAAACTACTGAGTTTACACGCGATTTAGAAGAAAAAAAGAATACACTGTTAATTTGGTATAGGGTGAATGTATGATGTATATCCAATACTTATGAAAATGATTTTCACAAGATGTTTATGTATTAAGGTTTTAATTCATTTGAGGTGCTGTTTTTTGTTTTAAGATCATTTCTTTTTCATTTTACATTTTTCAGCCATAAGAGAAAATTTAACCACTTCTATTTATTTTCAACTTCTCTCTTATCTTATTTCTCTCTTTTATCATCTCATTTCTTGTTAATGGAATAATGTAAAAAGGAAAATATTTTTGGACATTCTCTAAGTTTTTCCAAAAAATATTTAATTAGCTTAATGGAATAGCAAAATTATGAATTGTGAAATATTCCCATCTCTTTAATAATACCAACTTTCATGTAATAGTAATTAATTATAGACATAGTCACATAAAAGTAGGCATGGGAATGATTAGATTCTCACTAAAGTTAAAATATAGTATTCTCTATCTTACTTTATCATTTCTCCACTTTAACTATTTATATTATTTTTATAAAACAAATGCAAAAAGATGAACGAGACTCATATTCGTGGACGAAGGGAGTACAAGATAATATTATCAACTATTATATGAAATATATTTTTTTTTCGTTCATTAATATATTTGTGGCAACACAACAAATTAAGTCACAGAATATTCTCAATATTACAATACTAGTACGTTCTCCGTTCCATAGTAGTGAAGTCATTTTGTTATTTTGATAGTAATGGAGTCATTTCTCTTTTTAGTAAAAATCACATTTCTTTTCACTTACTTTTCTCCCTCTTTTATTTTATTCTTTCTATTTTTTCCTCTTTCCTTACTTAATTTTTTTTATTTAATACATTACACACTTTTTTTCTTAATCTTCGTGTCGGAAACAAATGTCTCAACTACTATGAAACGGAGGAAGTATATGAGTATATGTAAGGTGGTGAGGAAATATTTGGTACAAGGAAAAGACAAGAAAATGAAAAATTGTCAACTTTCCTCTGTAAGAATTGAATAGCTCCAAATTAAAGCAGCGTGACAATGACGCTGCGCTTTCACTTAGTAGAAGCGTTTTGAGTATAAATATGTGTAATGATTGCAACAGAGCGAGAAGAAGAAGTATGGCGAGCAACGAAATTCCGGCGACGGACTACAAAATAGTTATGGCATTTCTGGAAGAATGGGGGCTTTTCACCCCACTCAAACCAGAATACAACGTCAAGGGCGCTTACTCCAAAGTTGTAGGCGGAGCTCTCAAACTCAGCTCCCTTCACAAGGCCAAAATCTCCTGCATTCTCACTGCTAAACCCCCCGTTCTGGTATACCCAATCTAATCTCTTTTTTTAGATCAAATTGAAATTGGCTGCATGTTTTCATTCTTTGTATATATTTCTCTGTGTAATTTTTTTATTTCTCAGATCTGATTCGGAATGTATATGTTGATGTTGCCTAATGTAACTTGAAATTGCAATAGAATTCACCACCTTTAAAATTGGATCCTAGCTGCTGTTGAAATTGATGGGAGAATTTGATTTGATATGTAGAATGGAGTTGGAAGGCTGCATGGTCTTACAGTAGCATCAGTGGCAGAGAGGGTTGCTATTGCTTGTGCTAAGACAGTAGTTGGGACAGATGAGGATCTCTTCCTTGGAGAGCTTAGCATCTCTTATCTCTCTTCAGCTCCGCGTAATGTGAGTTTCCACATTTTAATTAATTCAACAGCTTTGAGAATTAAGTAATTTAATTTGTGCCACACTGACAGGCACAAGTGATTGTGGAGGCGTCTCTGGTAAGCAGCCACAATAAGCGGACAATAGTTGAGGTTAGTTTCCGGGCAGAGGAAACGGGGCGACTGCTCTACTTGAGTCGCGCTACATTTTACAGCCTGCACCTTTCTAGTCGTTTGTGAATTGTTTTAAGAAATTGTTTGCCTTTATTAAAAAAAAGTGGGTAAAAAAAATTAGTAGAATGATTGTGAGTAGAATGAGTTAGTACAACGTGAGTAGTCGGCCGACTGGCTCAAAACTATTCAAATAATATGCCATTGCCATTTCTATTTCTATTTCTTTTTCTATTACAATTGGTATTGAAATGTGTTTTATCATGAGTTTTTTTTATTCCCTGTAGGCCCTATTGATAGGAATTGATTTCTTTTTCTGTTTTTTGGTTTGACTTCACCGATTTCTTTCTTAAAATCAATTGATTACTATGATATACTCCGTAGTTCATTAAATTTATGTTAGTAGTTTAAGTTATCTTTTTACATCAAGGAGTACTACTTATTGTTATTTTTGTTTCCTATGTTAATATCTTTGCTCAAATCCTTCAAGGTTCATCTTGAAGGGGTTGGTTTTTTTTTTATCGGATTAGACCAACCGCTCTCTATCCGATTAACTCAAATTTAGACCCTCGATATACTCTTGGGACAATTATTTTTCAGTTTTCGTCTATGGATATATTGTTAGGTCAATTAAATTTAGCATTCAGTGGATAATCCGCTCTGATCCTATGAAGTAATTCGTAGGTTCTACCCAAAAACCAAATAATCACATGAAGAGTAGTCATTAGACTTATTCTATAATGATTTTAGTTTTCTCATTACACCATGTAAAATAATATTATGCCCATTTTGTTTCATTTGCTCACACCTACTAAGATTTTGGTTTAAAATGGTTCCTAAAGTTATTCTGAAAAAACGAATTTTAAAGAAAAAATTATTTGAATCAAACTGAATTATTTGTGAAATATCCAATCCTAAAATTTTAGAATCAATTTCAAACAATTTACTAGTATGTGTAAATGTGAAAAACTCAGAGAAGTCCAAATACCTTATATTTTATTTTATCACATTAGTTAAAAAAATTAATTTTAATTGTGGATTGGTTGAATTTTAAAATATACCGTTGGTCGTATAGAAAGAAAAAGAAAATCAATCTAATGCCAACCAAATTTTAGATTCAAATTAAACTCAATTTGAATAGATTGGGCCCTATTATTAGTTATGAGTGACTGGGTCATTTAATCGAGGGCGAATGAAGTTGTTAGTCATTTATAAATCTAAATGCTCATTTAGTACTCTATATCAGTAGTGGGTAAATATAGTCCTAATTAACAAGAAATGTAAAGCTATTTTCATAATAAGAAAAAATGAAACGAGCAGAATAGGCCAATAGTGCATAGGTTGAAAGTGGTTGGTTGGAAATTGGAATTGAGAGAGAGAGAGAGCGAGGGAGAGAATGAGCACAATAAAAGAATCTCCGGCGGTGGCAGCTGCCTCAGTCTCTAGTGATGTACCAACAGAATACTCCGAAGCAATCGCTGAATTTTTGAAGCGTATGGGAGTCGCTCAAACAATCAAACCACAGCACAACGTTGACGACTCTTTCTCCTACCTTATAGGAGGAGGACTTAAGGTCACTTCTATCCAAAGGGGAAAAATCTCCTGCTTTCTCCATGTCAAAGCTCCAATTTTGGTAATCCTTTCCGCCGATTTCTCTCAATCTATTGGTATAGTTTATTGATCGATTCTCGGATTTTCTGTATCTTTATCTCTGCGGGTCTCCAAATTCTAGGTTAATTGGGAAATTGGGGAAAAACTAGTAATTCGGATGAAATGTTAGGTACATATTAGGTTTTAGTTTTCCTCCGATGCTTTTGGAGAGGGAATGAATTTACTTGATCTTGTAAATTTTACCATCATTTTTGCTGATAAATTAGTTTTTCTAACCTCATCAGTAAAGGGCTGGGTAATTAACGCATCTGCTAAACGAGATGGTTGCTAGTATTTAACACGATTGTGATTGACTAGTTAAGAGCTACTATGAGCTAGATATGGTTACTTAGAATTTAGAAATGATCATCGCCCAGCTCATGTAATATGGAATTCTCAGCTAATAAATTAGGCAGCCTGGCTTCTGTAAGTAATTTGTTGGTTATCTGTAAGCTAATTTCTTGAAATTCATCATTCTAGCTTGTTTTCTTTTCATGAATGTGGATTGTTTTGAGTTAATTTTTGTGATTTTGTCCCACTTGACTGAACTATTCTGGTTGGACGCATAGAATGCATATGGTGGAATGCATGGAGGTGCAGTTGGGGCTGTTGCTGAGAGGGTTGCCATTGCTTGTGCTAGAACAGTCGTTGGAGACGACAAAGATCTCTTCCTTGGAGAACTTGGCCTCTCATATCTCTCTGCTGCTCCACATAATGTGAGTTCTTAAGGATATAAACACGGATGCTCATTTTACTCGACACTAGTTTTTGAAATATGTTGGCACTGAAAGGTGTGGAAAGGATAAAAAGATGATAGTACTTTTTTAGTCTTCTACGTGGCTATTCAGTTTATTAGATAAAATAATCATGAGATGTAGTCTAGGATTGAGTTGTGAGATTATTTTAGTTGGAGAGTGTAGCTATGACTAATTATCACATGATTATCCATTTAGGATTGTGTTGTGAGATTCAATCCCATGAACACGTATTTCTCTCCATGTTCTTGTAGTTGACTTTACCTGCAATTGCAACTGTATCTCATTTCCGTTTGAGTGAATGTGAACATTACACACCAAGATTCGTCTAAGAGTGGTGAAACTATTAGGTGACTTCCACCACAGGAACCTCCAGTAGTTTGAAGTCTCTCTCACAATAAGCATCTTTAACATAATTGGATCTGTCTTCTTCAGCTGACTCGTGACTCATGTCACAGGCTGAAGTAATCATTGATGCGAATGTAGTGAGGACCGGGAGAAACGTAACAGTGGTTGCAGTTAATTTCCGCCTAAAGGAATCAGGGCGGCTGGCATTCTTGACTCGGGCCACATTCTACAATATGCCCATGTCGAGTTTGTGAGATTATTATTCCCATACTCTACTTAATGGGGCATTGTTAATGTAGTATACATTCGATTAGACATACTAGCAAAGCGGAAGGGGTATGTGTTTATAGTACTTTGTTTGATGGAACACAACCATGGTTTATTTTATGATCCATGCTCAAGAATTTTCATATCTCTGACCTGCTTTTGAACATGCTTCTATGATGGAGTAGTATTTAAATGATATTCATTTAGTATTTAAACTTGTTTTCCAATTATATGGTGTGTAAACTACGTTTCTATTTTTAAGTTGGTTTTTTCTCGTAATCTTGGAAGTTGAATGCATATATATGATAGCTAAAGTGCATGTCATGGAATCGATATCTTTTTATGAAATTATAGAATGTAATAGAAAATGTGAGACATTACACAATAAAATACCTCTTGCAAATGTTTAAATCGGCATTTATTTATATGATGTATACTAATAACACTTCCTCCACTTCGGATCATTCTATAACCTCCATGCCCACAATTTCTACAATATATCTCACATACATTTATTTGCAACGTTTCAAAGCTTGTGTTAAAATTGCAAAAGTAGTGCATTTAAACTCTCTTACATATATTTCAAGCAAGAAAGTAAATGCTTTGAAGGCTTCAAATTTTCATTTTCAGTTCCACATACGTACTACAACCAGAACTCAATTTCCAGAATAAATTGAAGTGGTAGAAAGATAATATACTTCTCTAAGATTAATCAAGCTATGCATATATTCAAACAATCATAAGATAATCTTTGCCGGAAACCCTTTTATTCCGGTCCCAAGTTGATCCGGTTGCAAAATTCACAAATCTACAACGAAATAAGACCCCAAAACTCGATCTAAAGATACAAGTGCAAGTTGTTGAGACTTCCTTCTTTAAGACCACATAAAATTTACAGTCTCTCTGCTGACAAAATTTCATGGAAATATTGCGTTGACGAATGCCTCAGCATCAAATGGTTGGAGATCTTCCACGCCTTCTCCGACACCAACAAACTTCACAGGTATTCCGAGTTCATCAACTACACTCACCTATGAGCCCAATACATTAAACAAATGAACATCAGCTTACGTTACTAGTGACTTGGACAAAACGTACAAGAATTTCATTCAAAAGAATGCAAACCTAACATCTTTGAAAAACTTACCACACAGCCACCCCTTGCTGAGCCATCAAGTTTGGTCAAAATCAAACCAGTAATTCCCACAACCTGGCATTCAAGTGTTTGGCGAAATAAGCTCTTGTGATATTACATCTTAAACATCGATCTTATACGTTGCTGAGGTTTATATGTTGTCTAAAGTAAGTGTAGCCAAACACAAATCAATCAGAAAAATGCCCACTAGTAAAGGGAAATGTATTACGTCGTTGAATTCTCTTGCTTGTGGAAGCATGTTCAAACCAGTTGTTCCGTCCAGCACTTGCAGGATTTCCTGCCAAAATCGAGAAATCACGGTTATAACATATTTTTTGCATCACAAAAGTCTCAAGGGCTAAATAAAGTGGAGAGTGCTAACATTGGGTGCACCGGGAACAACTTTTCCAATAGCTTTCTTGCACGCGATCAATTCTTCCATAAGGCTGTAATTAGTGTGCAAACCTGTCAATTACGGATAAGCAATATCATCTTAATAAGAGCTTCGCACCAAGTGTGGGGCATCAAGTGAAATTAGGCAATCAAACTTACGTCCAGAGGTGTCGCACAGAACAAGGTCGTAACCTTCTAGTTTACCCCGTTTAACAGCCTGCGAAAGAACTACTCATGAAAACTTCAAGATCATGTGTTGGAATAGACCACTGCATTGGTAAATTTCAACTGTAGACAGGCACTCGATTACCTGTAGCTGCCTTTGCATTTTCATTTCCAGCTACGACGATCTCACAACCCGTTCTTTGAGCCCATATCTCCAATTGATCGCTTGCAGCTGCTCTAAATGTGTCTCCTGCAGCCAACAATACCTGCCATTTTTTAAAAGTACCCGATGGAATGAGAGATAATATTTATCCAAGTTTGAATATGATTAAGTAGCACATACGACTAGCTCAATGCATTTTTCTACAAAAAAATTCCTCGAAGAGAAAACAACTAAGGCGTCTTAGAAGCATACTCGGTACTCCATCACATGAATTATACGCACATATGGAGTCGCTTCAAAAATCCACAGTTATTGACCAAAGGATTTGATGACATTACAAGTTATTGATCTGATAGTAACAAGAAAATTATCAACTCACTTTGGTCCCTTCATTTTTAAATCTATTGGCCAGCTTTCCTGCATCAAGAAAACAATCGAAGCTCGATATTATTTATCAATGTCGTCAGACAAACAACAGACTTACAATGGATAGCACCATAAAAGTTATACAGAAGTCATTCTAGAACGACGAAAATAGCACACCATAGACACAAGGGTGCCCCATCGATATTAAGCAACTCAGTGGCTAGTCATTTAACATAGAAAAACGGGGCAAGAAATTCTCCCGGCCACCAACCAACAAGCACAAACAGGATAATTGACTACGACTGTGGTCACAAACTAACCATCAAGATTTAATCCTAACTCCATGTGCAAATCGGGGAAAAGGAGGAATGCATTTTGAAAGCATAAAAATTGTTTTCACAGCATGAACATGATATTTTGATAAAACTTACCAAGAGATGTAGTTTTACCACCTCCATTGACACCAACTATCATGACAACAGCTGGTTTCCTAATTAAAATCATATGTTAGCCACCATATCAGAGTTTCAGTATGAGCATTGTTATTTGAACTAACGTCTGACCTGAAGCCCAACTTCAACTCGGTTTTAAGTCCCTTTGCCGTCAACAAATTCAATATACTCTTCTTTAAAGCATCCTAGAAATCACAGAGGCAAGTCTACTTAATGTGAATGCATTGAGAAACATAACATTACTGATCATTCTGACTAATGTGAATATAAATCTGGAAAATGATTACTTTGATTTCTGGCCCCGACTTGAGCTTGCCAGCGTATATATCGTCCCTTAAGCTATCAACGATCTTTACAGTAATCCGGGGTCCAAAATCAGCCACTAACAACACCTACACCTCAAAACAGGAAAGATGACAATTTTCCATACATCCACATTTAGAAATCTGAAAATGTGCAGAAATCACATTTTCTACATGAAAACAAATGCTCATTCAAGTATAGATAGATAGATAGATAACTACCCCAAACTAATGCAGCTAATTAGAAAGAGCAAGGAATATTGGTAATTTCAAAATCATAATGTTAACAAAATTGGGGGTGCTTGAATTAAGAAGAAAGGTAGAATCTTGGACCTCTTCGAGTTCATCTAAAACCCTGTCGGTGTCGGAGAGATTCCAGTAGAGCAGAAGCTCATCAACAACAGCTAAATTGTCTCTAGTTTTAGAGAAGCCAGAAAAGACTTTCTCGACATCGCTCTTGGCTTTTTCTTTGATTAAGCGGCCGAGTTTGGTGAAGAAGCCGGCGTCTCCCGCGGAGCACTTGAAGCGGGAGGCTCTGGAAGAGAAAGCATATTGGTGGTCGGATGGAAAGTGGAGGAGAGTGGCGGAGGAAGTGGCCCGAGGCGGCGGCAGCAGCGGTTTCGAGGGGAGGGGCGAGAGCCCAGACGGAGATGACATTCTTGATTTCTGGCTTGTTGATGAGACCAGACTGGATAGAGTTACAACTTCACCATCATACGTCGCCGTATGCTCTTTCAAATGAAATACACCCAAGAAATATGACTAAGGCTATGCATATTTAATTTAATTTATCAATTAGATATGACTGTGGGTGTTAAGTGAGAAAATGTTTATATTTAGTTGCTTTTCATGAACTATATAGGCGTGTTTTGTGTCTATTACTCAAGAATGGTAAGAAAATTTTCATGATTAATCAAATACTATTATTTAAGTTTAATTTCAGGGTTTTAAATCATTTTGTTGATTGATAAAACAATCTTATCCCCAATTTGATTAATAAATCTATTTATGCAAGCTTAGTTTCTACAATAAGTTTAATCGAATTGAAATTTAACTTCCAACTTGTTATATTTATTTAAACGAATCAACAAAGTAACTAGCACCAGTGGTCTAGTGGTAGAATAGTACCCTGCCACGGTACAGACCCGGGTTCGATTCCCGGCTGGTGCAGATAAATTTATTTTTCGTTCAAAAAGTTTTTTTTAGCTTTTCACAAACCTACAATTTATATTAATTGACAATGATTTAGTTATCAGTAGAGGGTCACCTATTTATTTATTTTATTTTTTGTAAAATCTCGTCCATGACAATATATGTGGTTAATAATATGTTATAGGTTTGTGATATAGTAATTACGATTTTTTAAAATCACAATGTGTTATATACTTTGTTTATTAAATTTAGATACAATCAAAGAAGTATGAAATGGGAAACGGTTTGTGTAATAGTCCCAACTCGTAGCATTTCCATTAATAACATAATATTATATGCAATTAAAAAACATGATCGTAATCTCTTTTAAGTATATTCTCAAATTATGTTATTATCGTGATTTTTTTTTATATAATCCGGTGGTAATGCTATTTAGAAAGTTATAAATATAATCTCATTCTCTCTCAATACATATATTGAATGTAACTCGATGTCATGCAGAATTTGACGGTTAATAGTAGTATATTATAGTGAAAATTATTCAATTATAATATTGTAAATAATCAAATATGAACAAAATAATATTATAATAGTATTTGTTATTTGACCAAGATAAAGCCCAACATACAATTTTAATTTGAGTTGAGTGTAGACTCGTACAATATATGAGTCCATTAGTTTAATTGTAAACAAGTCATGTTTTAATTCATCAATGAGGTTTGTAAAAGACATACTCCTTCCGTCCCATATAATTTAGGACACTTTGACCCGGCACGAGTTTTAAAGAAATCTAATGGAAAGTGAGTTGAAAAAGTTAGTGGGATGTGGATCCTACTTTTAAAGTATTAGTTTTATAATAAAATGTGAGTATGAATGAGTTAGTGGAATATGGGGTCACTACCAAAAATGATAAAAGTGAAGTGTGTCAAATTATGTGGGACGGAGGGAGTAATAGTAAGTGGAAATATTTGAGATATTTAAAATAAATAATACTCCATATAAAACATCAATAAAATTAATTATAAAAATACATAAAAGTAATATATGTAAAGTAATAAACCTTTAGATTTCATAAATAATATTCATAAAATTCAAATATAAAAATATCACTTGTCATTTCTCAAACTTACATTTTACTACCATTTCAGTACATATTACTTTTTTTTTTTTTTTCTATTTTTAAGGAGTTTTAAAAGGAAAATGTAGGTACTGAGAAATCAACAGGCTTAGAATATAGAGAATAATGGCGCCTAAGGATTTACATAAAATCACCGAATGACGTCGGCGTAAATACATGGTTGTCCTCTTACAAAACACTCGTGAGAAACCAAAAAACTGGCACTTCTTGTAGCTCACATTTATAAAATTTGGAATGGAAACAAAATGTTTCAACATTACAACATCAGTTTTGTATATTTAACAAGAAAGGGCTATGCATATATATAGTAGGTATATTCCATATACGGGAAGCTTCCGCCTCGCGACGCATCAACGGTCGGGGCAGGGACGAGACCACACACCAGCATCCAGGCTGCAATGTAGAATAATAATGCCCAGAGCGATGTGGTTCAATGATCATGCTTCTTCACTACCACTCAAATTGCCATTTTTGAGTATGTTGAACTTGCAAAGAGGGCATGTAGAGTTCATGTACAGCCACTTGTCTATACAAGCTGCGTGAAAATGGTGGGCACAAGGGAGCTCCCGCAGTTCAGTTCCATCATCGTAAGCACAGAGGCAAATGCAGCATTCCTGCAATCCCAATGCAAGATTAGTCATAATCAGTTGTATTCTAATTTAATGTAGAATATAAAAGGCAAATCTCAATCACCCCTAAATATATGCTGAGGTAAATACTGGTGAGTGGTGACCAACAGCAACTACTGTACAGACACATAAAACTATGCTTAAGTGGACTTATGCCATGATATGATAGGAGATATCTCGTCGCTCTGGATTGAAAAAGTAACAATACAGAAAGTATAAACAGTATAGGTGGACATACAGCATCGTCCAGAGGAAGGGCATGCTCTATGGGTGAGTCAGTGTCACATTCTGTCATTATTCCACCAAATGATCCTTGAATTTCACCACTTTGCTTCTCAAAATCATCGATTCTACGAAATAAGTATTTAGGTAGTCTCTCAATGTCATCCTTAGTAGCTCCTTCCTGTAACACAAACAAGAAGAACACACACTTTATGGCATAAACTGACATCACTGAAGTCCCACACAATTCTTTGTTGGTTTAAATTCAAGTCCGGCCATCACAACTACAGAAGCGGAACATTTCAAAGTTACATGATCACAATTAGCAACGGCATAAAAAGTAACAAAAAGTACTAGACACGTCAATGACAGAAAGAACATCCTTAAGAAGCAGCTGCTGCACTGCCTATCCTAGCCTAGCCAGCCATTGCAAACTACGTCATGGCCATGTGGCTGATTTTACACAAGGCTATGAAATTAATTTTTGATGTCTAATACAATAGCAGATATAACATTCCCTTCATTTGTCAGTGCAGAACTAACAAGCACTAAAAGTAAAAAGTCATTTGATATCGAGATGATAGTAACTGGGAAATTAAGAGGGGCCACAAAATATCTACAGGCTTGATTAGAAGGACAATTTCCAGACAGTCCCAAACTTCAAATATTCCACCTCCCTTTTTCTTTATGTTGATTTTGGGATTTCACCCTAGATTAGTACTGCCTGCACTTGCAAGCCATTCAGGTACACGGATAGCATACTGTTACTGCACCTCGTAACAGTAGGTAAATTATCCTTCCCAACTTATTCAGAAAATTTGGCGTCATTAACATCATAAAAAATACCACACAGCATATTAACAGGCCACTCAAGTTAATGAGGAAAGTTCCTTCAGTTTGTTAAGCTGGTCAGGTCAAATCCTTAATTACAAGAAAGAGCAAAATCTGTTTAAAAATGGCAAAACTTAACTGATTGCGGCAACTAAAAGATACTAGCATGTAACCTACCTGGTCCGCAACAGCATATAAGATAGCAATGATACAAGGTAGACAGCAGCAAACAGCAAGTCCAATAACACACGCTACAGCAACACAAATGACAACAAAAAACACATCTACAGCCAAAAATGTTATGCACAGCCTGCATGGGAAAAAAATGAGAGTTTGTAAATACTGGACATAAGCAAAACTGAAATAGCTTCAGTGCATAGACAAACCAGTAAAGCTGAGGTGCTTCACTAGTCAGACGTTGGCCACCAGCAGAAACCCAGTAGAAACCAATTATCCACCAAATGAATGAAAACATAGTATTTGCAGACTCCAGATGTTTAGCAACGCTGCCAAGAAAAATATCAGCAAGTTAACATTTTAATCATACAAGTCACTTAATTTGGATAATAAGGAGCATAAACGGTCAATGGAAAGCTTCTTGGATAATATTTACACAATCAGAAAAAAGGTGAAGGACATCAAGCTGCTAGTACCAGTAAATAATGTAGTAATCAATAACCACTTGGCATTCTGAGGCCATTGACTCAAATTAATTCTCTCCCTACTGCATTCCTTCCAACTAATTCAGGTGGATATAATAAATAAGTATTTGGTATACTATGGCCGTTGACTCAAATTAATTCAATAATTTGCTAGATTACTTACAACTAATTCAATCAACAGAGAAGTTGCAATCACTCAGCACCTTGCAAGCAAACTTCTCTTGGTTCATCAAGCACCAACAGTTCCTCAACTGAAAATTGAAACAAGTTCTACAAGACAAAATCTAAAGCCTAATTCACAAACCTTAGATACACAATTCAACTAACTATAGTTTTTTCAAGCACAATCATCACCAAATCATAAATAGAGCTCTTTCTAATTTGTGTTGCAAATTATTTCAATTTAGTCACAACATACTTAACTCTGTTAAAATAAGAACATTTTCCCTAAATCGAACATTTTTAGAAACCCTAAAAATGGATAGCACAAAATTAAACTATACCTAGATTCGTCATCACTTTGGCGGTGATCGGAAAAATAACCACCAGAATCCACATCATCACTCCCGGAGCTCGAATTGGAGTAATTCCTCACATGCCCTAATTGAGGTCCGTCGCCCCCTTCCAAATTCCGCTCCGAATACCTCTTCATATACTCCCAGCAAACACACACTGCGTGAAGAACGCACTGCAGCGCATAGCCCACAGTCCAGAGCCTCAGAGGCATCGAAGGCGTCTCGTTCCGGCTCATAATCAGCACCGAAATTGAGACGACAACGAAGGCGATGTTCCAAACGAGGTCTAAAATGACAATCGGCTTAGAGTAAGCCCAATCACTCTGCCGCTCCTCGATTTGATCAGCGGCCGCTTCTCGGACGCGAACGGAGGGCTCGCGCAAGGAGAGGCTCCGGCTGCTGGCGCGGCGGAGGAAGTTAGCGGCGCCGCGGAGGCTGGGTGCACGGCGGAGGAAGCGAGGGCGGCGGCGAGGGCGGAAGATCTGATCGGAAAGTAACGGCGTTGGATCGACGGCGGCGGGGGGCGGAGATTCGGCGCTAGACGACATCGTTTTCTTGGCCGGAGAGCGGGAGAGGGGTGCGACGGTGTTTGTTGATTGGAATTTTGTTACAACGTTGTAATGACGCTGGATTGATCGGACGGTCAGAGATGAAGATCTGATGCGAGTGTGTGAGAGATTTCGAGAATTTATTTTTTATCGGTTTGAATGTGGTTTTCTTGATTAGTGCTGATAAACTTTTAGTACTAACAAAATTAATTACAATAATATTAATTATCTAACTGATTTTTGGAACAACAAAAATCGGTTCCGGAAAAAAAACAGCATGATGCCATGATCTATTGGTGCTCAAAATTATTCACTATAATCATTCCTCCTCTATTTTTTATAAAAACATATTCAACAAAATTTTTGTTATTAAGGCCTAATTAAGTGGGACGAGGAGTACAAAAAAAAAAGTCAAGTCAAGTGATGTAGACATGACGGGATCGATTGAAAGTGAAAAGGATAAAATGGCTTATCCATGTTGCAATTACATGATTGGTCGAGCGCCAACTCATACCTATGGAATAATTAATTTATTCTACTGAATCAATAATGGCACGCAAAAAATCAAATATTGAACTCTACAATCCATTATTAACAAAAAGTTTATCAATATTATTCTATAAGTAAACAGAAACTATTTTCATTTTAATTCATTCTTTAAAATTATAAATTTTTTATTTTATTTTTTCTTTAAATAGGACTCATTCATCATAAATAATATCATATTTTATTTTCTCTTTTACTTTATCAATTGCGCATTAAAACACATACGGGGACCAGTTGTGTGCCTCTACAAATTAAAATTACATAATAATACAATCATAATCATAAGGGGTGTGTTAGGGTCCTTACAGCATTTTAGTGTAAAACACAGCACAAATCACAGCTCTTTGATCATTAGATTGGATGGTTGCGATTAGTTACATTATCATATTAAAAATCTACATTATTAGGCGAGGCACATTATTAGACTAGAAATGTACTATATTGTAAGACTAAAATGCTACATTATTAAACTAAATTGCTACATTATTATCCGAACTACATTATTAGTCTAAAATTCTACATTATTAGATGACACGTGGCATTAATCTAACCGTTAGATCATAGGATCCAATGGACTGCAAGTGTTTTAAGTTTTATTTATACTTAACGTTCAGACCTGAATATATCTCACTATCATAATCATAGTAATATTAATTATAATTAATTTTAATGCATGGTAATGATGTGTTATATTATACTTCCTCTATCTCATTCTAACTAACACGTTATCCTTTTTCGAATGCCTATCCTAAATGGCATTTTTTTAAAATAGAAATCTCACTCTTTCTATTTTATTCTCTATCTGCTGAACTCATAAAACAACAAAGTACAAAATCTCATGCCAAATAAAAGATGTTCTGCTTAGAGTGAGGCGGACGGAGTAAGAAACTTACAAATCGAATGAATCACGAAAACGCAAAAAGGGAATCTCATTCTTTTAATGGGAACAAAAATTTGATCAAAAAGAACTAAATACAAGAGAGATAAATTAATAAAACCATCTCCGGTTTGCAAGCATCCATATGTACAAAGCAGTCAGCACCGTTTAAGGAGGATTTCCGAGCAGCCATTCATCGTGCTTCATCAGAACCGTCTTGTCATCCACTCGATGAACTCCAATTTCTACATCACCAATCTCTTCTACTTAGTTTTCCTGGTTTCATGAAGTTTGCTTCCTCGAATGTTCTGGAATGAGCCGTTGCAGCAGCTCGCAAGGTGCGCCAGCCAGCTCTGCAAGATGAAGATCCAACAGTTAATAACTGAGAGGCGGAGATAGCGCTCAGGGTTAAAGGGTGTAGGCGAAACACTCACCTTCTGGTGAGAAGTTGAAAAGAGGAGGCAGTGGTCGCCCGTTTGGTAAGGACGCGCTTGGTGCTCTCAACTCATCGAAGAAAGGGTGTGCACAAGCCTCCAACTAAATGAAAAATGAGAGACATATTCAAGTTCTTGGAAATTGGAATGCGTGTGTGTATGTATGTATTATTGACGAGTATTAAAGATGAAGTACTTACAGCTGTGAAACGTAAAGTCGGGGAATATTGGAGGAGCCTCGACACCAAATCCACTGCCTCAGCTGGCATTCTCCGGTTAAATACCTGTGAACGAAAACTTCGTCAATGGTGATTTTACATGGATTATTTGGATAGTACGTAGCTATCTGAACAGGGAAGGGTAAGGGAAAGAGCTTCCAAGTCGAGGTTCACGAACCTTGTGCCATGGGTGGGCTTTAATCTGAGGAAATTTGAACTCTGTGTAGTTTCGGTTCATGCATTTGATTTCCTCCCTCGTTGGAGTTCCCAAAACCTACACAAAATTTAACAGCTGAGGTTCCGGATGCAACGAGAGAAAAGATGTAAGGTGTAAAGAATATACAAACATACCTTGATTATTTCAACTAGCTGATCAACGCTGCTTTCCCCGGGAAAGAGAGGCTGCATGTACAGAATAACGTGATCACTAAATTCCGACTGGACCTAAGCAGATGTTTCGCAGAGAAAGAATAGATGCATGCCTACCTGCCCCAAGAGTAGCTCAGCCATAACACAGCCAGCTGACCACATATCAATCGCAGTCGTGTATTCTGTAGCTCCAAAGATGAGCTCGGGAGCCCTATAATACCGTGAACAGATGTAGGAGATATTTGGTTCACCGG
Source organism: Salvia hispanica (assembly GCF_023119035.1). Classification (NCBI taxonomy): domain Eukaryota; kingdom Viridiplantae; phylum Streptophyta; class Magnoliopsida; order Lamiales; family Lamiaceae; genus Salvia; species Salvia hispanica. Next base: position 32,491,289 of record NC_062968.1, on the reverse strand, counting down.
GTACCTGAACCAATTAACACAAATCTCAATGAGAGATCTTCAAGCATTATTGGTAGGACTTCATTCAAACTCAGCAGAGATATTACATACCAGCATCTTTGCACTCCCAAAATCACATATCTTAAGCTCATGTGTGGTAGGATTAACCTGCAGCATAAATTAGAAGAGAAAATGAACAACTCTTGCTTTGGCAAAAGCGTGAAAATTCACTGCAGTTGAGCAACGTGAATCCATAAATGAATAGAGCAGCGGAAAATGTGAAGACTTCAATATTTCGAGCAGAAAGCCTCAATTAATTCAGAAACAACAATGCACCACTTAGACAAAATAATGAATATACATACCAGTAGATTCTGTGGTTTAATGTCCCTGTGACAGACTCCAATAACTCTATGAATGTAATTTAGGGCCCGGCATATCTGCAAATTTGGATCAGAAACAACAGGAACCATGATTCGAAATTTCAACATAGAAGAAACCACTCAGAAGACAAATAGCTATCACAGGAAATGGAATGTACCTGGTATACATAAAGCTGCACGTAAAAGACAGGCATGTGCTGATTCACTCTGCTGTAGTGCCGGGAAGCCCGATAAACAGTTTCTGGTACAAACTCGAGAACAACATTAAGGTACACCTCATTCTTCTCTGTAGTAGAATGGAAGGAATGCTTCAGCTGCACAACGTTTGGGTGGCTAAGCAACTGCATAACCTGCAATTCCCTGTTCTTATATCTCCTATCCTGAAGCACCTTCTTTATAGCCACGGATTCACCCGTTTCAAGGCATTTAGCCTACACCAAAAATCATATTAGGACACCAGAATATACTGCACTGCCTCTCATAACTACTTAAATTTCTTCCAAATTACCTGATAGACAACGCCGAATGAACCAGTACCAACAACTCGCTCAGCCATGTAAGACATTGTCTGAGGAGAAGATATCACAAAATTATACATGCATGCATATTCATATTAAACAGATGCTAACATGATCAACCACAACCAGTAAGCACAATCACAATCACCTGTTTTGGATTTCCATTACGGCCACCAACTGAAGTCACGATTATCTGACCTGTTTCTGTCCCGTTGCCACTGATGACTGTCGGCTCCACATCCTGGAAACAGCAACCAGTTACCATGTCAACAAACTTATCCATCAAACTAACATCATGTTACAGGAAACTAGAATCGAAATCTAACCTTGACACTCTCCTCATTATCATCTGTGATTTTCATCTCATTCATCTCCTTAGGAAGCTCATCGTGGCCAGGCTTGTCATGTCTATCATGATTGCTACTAGATGTGCTAGCAACAGCTTCACCTGCTTTGTGCTGCTCCGGATCCCTCATACTGTTCTCTACTGCCTCTACTCCACACGGGAGTCTCTGATTGAATTCTTGATCCACCTTCACCCTCTTGATAGTGCTAGAATCCCCAACCTAAGACAAACAGATCATCAAACTTCAGAATTTGGCTTTTGTTTTTGTGATTCACTCCACTTCCTTTCCAAAAATCCTACAAATGCTACCAAATTCGGTGCCAATGCATCATTGATTATTCACTATAAACACCTTCAAAGATTTAACAAAGGAGACAGTACAAATCGCAGCTTCAACTGAGAGCCACTTAATACCAGACAGCAACAAAATCCACCGAAATCACAAGCTTTCCTGTCTTTATCAAATTCTCAACTTTGGAAGAAGTCCACACGTATCAACATATCAACTCTAAGAAAGTAAGAATGTAGTAGTAATATAATTCTATACACAAGAATAACATATATGCTAAAAACGACATCGAATATAAGGACAAATCATCAAAAGCTCAAATGGAAACCACCAAAAATACAATCCATCAAATTTCCAAACATTTTCGCCAAATAGTTCCAAAAATGCTTAACATTTTGATTATAATCAAAATAAAATAAAATTCATTACTGAAGAAGGAAAACAAATTACAGGATCTGAAACGGAGGAGCGGCCGGAAGTAATGCTCTTCAGCCGCCGCATCATATTCATCTTATTCACCAAAAAATAAGAAATTAACAAATCCAAAAAGATGCCAGCAGAAAAAAGGAATCAGATGGAAATTTCTTCTTCTTCGACCTCCAATCAAATCAACCGAACAAACAGCACAGTCCACAATACGAAATGAGAAAATGTGTTTCTCTTTTTTTCCCTCTCTCTTTCTTCCCTGCGTTCAAAACAGAAACAAAAGAAGAGAAGAGAAGAGAGAGAGAAGAGAGAGAGAAGAGACCAAAAAGAAAAGAAATTCCGAGAAAAATAAATGCTGATAAAATCGCTCTCTCTCTTCACACACTCAATTAATTTCCTCCAGTCAAAGCTTCAAAGCTAATCATCTTCGTTCCGAATTCCAACCATTTTTTTTTTATCTTTGATCGCTTTGACTTTGAATCTCCATTGTCGATTCTTTGCTGACGCGATCGCACGGTGTGGATTGGTGGGGGTTTTCTCAAGTGGGTTTTTTGGCCTGCATTTAATTCACACTTTTTTATTTCAAAATTTGAAATATTAAATTAAATTATTTAGCTTGTTGGGAATTTGTAGTTATACTCCCTCCGTCCTCTAAACAATAAAACTCTGTTTAAAAATAAAAAATTTTAATTTAAAGAAATTTCTTCTTCTCTAATGAGGTGTGAGTGATCTATTTTTCACTAACACAATTTCTTTTTATCTCATTTTTACTTTCTTAATTTTGAATTAAAATTCATGCCGTTTTAAAAAAAAATAAAAATTACAATATAGTGCTATGTAATCAGCTGAATGGAGTTAGTTGTGAATTTGTTTGGATATCTTTATTCATGCAATATGTATAGTAATTTGTATTTATTGCTCCTCAATTGCAATAACAGTAATACCTAAACTATCATAAATATAAATAGAGTAAAAGCCAAAATTGGTCCTGAATATATGGTCATTTTATGTTTTTGGTCATAAACATTATATTTTCGATTTTATGGTCCTGAACATATGGAAATTTGATCATTTTGGTCCTCCGTCAACATTTCCGTTAAAAACTAACGGTCAACGGGTTTAATCCCGATTTTGACCAAATTAAACTTTTAATTCTGATTTTTTACTCCCTAATTAATTCTCTAATTATTTTTACACTTCAATTTCATCTTCTTCCTTCCTCTCATCTTTCATCTTCTTCCTTCCTCTTCCTCTCAAACCCTAGTTATGGAGGGTTCGACTTTCAGCAAAACGCCCTCCCCCACTATCTTCTCCCCTTATCCGGAAACCGCATCAACGATCTGATTCCGCTGCTGGTTGAGGCCACCGGAAACGTCGACAACAAGGAATCTCCGCCTCTCTTTAGAGATCTTAGCCGAAGATCTCCGATAATCGAGGCTGAATCCGAGGCAGGGACGGTAGCCCTCGGAGTCAGGCTGCGACCAGAACTCTCTCATAGCGGCGGAGATGTTTGGATTATTGGGAGGAAGGCCTTGGGGAGACAACGGCACGGGAGAGAAACAGAATCAGTTGTAGTTTAAATATTACTCTATTAAATAAAACGGAAAATTCCAAATAATACTCCATTTGTTCCTTGTGAATCTTGTATGATCTTGAACAAATAGTATTATTGCAGATATTGGTGTAGTTGATAATATTGTACAAGTAGTATAATTGAGGATCTTGGTGGATCTTGGTCAAGAATGTCATTGAGCATAATGTCGTAATAATTTCAATGATTATTCTATAAATTCTTCTACGTTGATGGTTGATTGTGCACAAACCATCAAATATAAATTAAATTATGAAAAAAATAAGTTTGTTTTTGTTTAACAAAAAATAAAAGGAGTAAAAACAGGGATATTCCCCACCGGCCACCGCCTTGGCTTCCCTCCTTCTACTGTCGCATTAACAAATATACACTAGAATTCGTACCCTCCCAATGAGAAGATAGTGGGGGAGGGTGGTTTGCTGAAAGTCGAACCCTCCATAACTAGGGTTTGAGAGGAAGAGGAAGGAAGAAGATGAAAGATGAGAGGAAATGAAATTGAAGTGTAAAAATAATTAGGGAATTAATTAGGGAGTAAAAATCAGAATTAAAAGTTTAATTTGTTCAAAATCGGGATTAAACCCGTTGACCGTTAGTTTTTAATGGAAATGTTGACGGATGGCCAAAATGATCAAATTTTCATATATTCAGGACCACAAAATCCAAAATATAATGTTTAGGACCAAAAATATAAAATTGTTTAGGATCAATTTTGGTCTTTAATCGTATAAATACACGTAACTGTCACATTAGCGAAATTACTTTTTAATCATAGATTATTCGGGTCTTAAATTGTAATTTTGCATTATAACTAATCATTCTCTGCTTTTGGCATGTGCACTAAACAATCGTAGCTAGGTTGTAGTCAAACAGAATTATTATTTATATGGTATTACTATATCCAAGATTTTGGAAGGACCCATTTTCTTACAGTAACATTAATGTGAAATTCTCATAAATATTTTTATCAGTTGTAAGGTCATTAATGCTTATGACGTTTAGTTAAATAGCTTTAAATACATAGCAAAATATTTGAATTTTGAACCTTGCAATTTCAATTCATCTGAATGAAACCACTTTGAAGTTTTCATGCTCCATAATAAACGCAAAAAACTACCTTTTCTATGTCCTTAAAATAATCTCAATTAAAAGTTATAACAAAAAAAACTATGAATCCCATCATAAAAATATTATTATTAATAATTAAAACAATATAATGTAAGTGATGAAAATAGTTGATGACATGCTCATTATAAGCCGTTACTAAGTTAATTTTTTTGATGTTGGTGGTTTATTTCTTTATGAAAAATGTCGATTAGTTTTTCACATATTAAATGCCCTTCATTAGAAGAAATACAGCCTTTCAGCTTAAAACAGTCCAAATTATGTGTTACGTAAAGATATGTATGTATTTTTATCGATTTTTTGTGGCACTTTTAACTATTTTTTGGGGGTAAAAATACAGTATCCTACTAATTATATAGTAGTATATATATTTTTTCATCTTTTCTTGTCTGCACAATCCCGCTCACTCGCTCGACCCTTTTGACAAGTATTGAATATTGGTATCTTATCTCTAAGCAAAAAAAGTTAAGAAAATAACTAGTACTATCTAATTTCTCACTTATACTATTCATAAGTCACATCTTTGATTTTTTTAATTCTTTCTTATAATATCCAATCATATTTATCTATCCTTATTAAATTAATATGTGAATATCAAAAATAAGAATTTAATTTAAAAAATTACATAATTAATTTTTTGAAATGTTAATCATCCATTGAGGTACCAGTGCACCCAGATTCATTCAATTCAAATCTTTTTGTGTTGGGTGTGGGCAACGTGACAGTGTATTGGGGAACATTGTTGTTTGTAATTTTTAAATGTATTAGAGCATCCACTATAGGAGAGCCGCGGCTCGTGGCTCTCCTCGTGGCCCAGCCGCGGCTCCCTATAGTGAGTCGGATGGGCGGACGTGGTGGGGTGGGGGGGGGGGGGGGCACCCACGAGAGCGCCACGATTGTGGCCAGGCCGCAGCGCTCCTATTGCAGTGGCCACGGGCGCCACGATTGTTTGGTATACTTGAAAAGCATGTTTCGAGCAAGTTTCGCGTGAATAGAATCTTGCTTGTACACGTAAAACTCTACAATCCACTTTTAACCCGATTCAGTATTATTCGAGCAGTCTCGCACGAATAGAATCACTATTATTATTACATTGTGTTTGCTTGTGCATTTATAAGATATTTTACAAACATTTAAATGCATAAGAAGTAAACAAAGTCTAAGTCTTTTGCTTAGTAGACCGGTTGTGGGCGTCGTCCACTTTAAGGTAACACGGTCGGATCTATGCAATGCTTTGCAAAAGAAAAAGAAGAATTTCACAACCTAGATAGGCTTTGACTACCTATCGTGAAAGGTTGCAATGTCAGTCCACATATTTCTAAGCCTTACTGAAATAAGATGACATTGGTGTGGTATAGCACTGAACGGATCTAACAGCAAGACGTGTCTTTATGCTATCTACCGAAAGACTAGGTCTTGATAAAATGTTATTTCTTAATCTACATATGTTAGCATTGAGCATACGGTATTGATTATGCACTACTTTGACTTATCAAATGGTGCGGGTTTTTCGCAACCCAATAATCCCGATATATTGGGTAGTGGTGATTAATATCTAGCGGTGCTAGGATTGCTATTATGTTAAAACGTGCGCGAGGTGAGTCTCGTTTGATAATGTCCTCAAGAGGAGCTCGAACAAGGTTTTATTATTCGGAAAATCTGGCCAGTTGGAGTTTTATTAATCTACGAATAATAAATAAATGATTCTTGCTAAGTCCACTCTTGGAATTAATAAGATATTAATTAATTAAGTCCATATCAGACATTAATTAATTAATGGACATTTATATCTTAAGCGCGGGAAATAAATAATAAACAAAGTGGAAACCCGGATTACTTGTAATTTCGGATTTGGATGGGGAGAGTTCAATATTACTTCTGTAGTGGCTGCTCGTAATATTCCAATATAAGCTTGTATTAAATTGTGGATTCAATTTAATTAGTAAAAAGCTAATTGGGGGAGCCCATATCCAAAACCTTCCATAGATCCCTGTCTGGGCCCAAAAGGAACTTAATATAAATAGGAGAATAAAGGAGACATAATTAACACAATTTTATTTCTTAAAATTTTCAACAATTTTGAAAATCTCCAGCTGTGGAGAATTTCGAATTCTTCACCTATTCCCAAAAGGATTTCTTCTGTTTTCTTTATCCGAGTCCTAGTATTTTGATAAGATCAGCCCACCCTGATATCGATATACAGTTCGGGAACCAGGGAGAAGATCCGTGGTCTAGTATTGAAGATCATCGTGGAGAAGGCGCAAGCAATCGACGATTCTTTGGAGAATCAAAATCGGTAATTCTAAACCGTAGAAATCATGTTTAGGATTTATTTTCTATGAGCATGAATTATTTGCGTTCTAGCATGCAATTATCTGTTTAACATGTGAATTGATTAATCGCATAATCGGTCAAATAGATCCTTATCTGATTTATTTGTTTTGTACAAGTCTTCCGCTGTGCAAGGGGCTCCAAACCCCATCAGCTTGCCTATGCCGGACCCGCTGATATGTTCGACGAATACCTACAGTTGGGTGAAACAACTGCCCTAACGACGCTGAGGCAGTTTTGTAATAGTATCCAGGCCATCTTCGGTCCGGAGTATTGATAAGGCTAATTTCATGCTTCGGTTATATGGTGAAAAGCGTTATAATTTGCTGGGTCTAACACGTTTCCTAAGCCAGGTGTGTGAAGAAAAATCGCTAGATCGAGGAAATGCTTGAAGGAGATGGTCTAGCGAAGGAAAGGAATGAAGTGAGCAGGATTTAAAAGAAAAAAAGGCGTGACAGAGGGAGTCAATAGCTGAGGGCAACAAAGTCTATCTATACCTCGCTGGGCCCCACTCCAACGCCTATATATAGAAGAGCATGCAACGCACATCATCACTTACTTTCACTCTTTTAGCTCACACACATACACACACTTGGGAATGGGAGATCTGGGGTAGTCGGGTACGAAGGGTTCTTTTCTTTAGAAGTTTCGCAGTTGCAACACCGTCCGCGTGTGGACGAAGATACAATCTCTTTTAATTCCGTTTGTTCTGCACTTTTGCGGTCGAACTTCACTTTTGGGAGTCGACTTGGCTGTTGATGATACTTGTTATCTTTTCGCTTTGTTGATTTGTGTTTAGTTGTGATATTTTGAGTTGATTTACGTAGATCTCGCTGCTGGAAGTTTATTTTTACAAGTATTATGTCGATCTCTGTTTTATTTTGATGTTGTGGTGTTTGATATGGGAATTTGGTGATAGATTTGTGGTTTATTGACTGATTGGAGGTTGTTGTTCGAATCTGAAGTGATGAAGTGTTTCTGTTGGTTGGAGTTTGTGTTGGACGCTTGGATCCGGAGTGGATTTAGCGTCTGAGGTTGGATCCGAAGTGAGAAAAGGAAGTTGTTAGATGGATTTGAGTTTTCTTCTTGTTTTCTGTTTTACTTCGTCTAGCGTCTGCAGATCTGTTTAGTTCTTCGTTGATTATGCATAAATTTGAATTAGAATTAGTTTGCTCTGCTTTGATTTCGTTCATGTTGATTTTCTTATGAGTTTTTGCGCAATTTGGTTGTAGAAGATGATGTCGCTGTTAGTTAGTACTATAGTTAGTTATTCTGCCAGCTTTTCGTCCGTACTCTTCTTTTTCAGTCATGGTCCCCACAATCAGTTTATTTCCTAGGTCTAGGTAATTGGAGTAGTTTTCTTAGATCTGGTGATCGAGCAGTTAATTTTCTCGCAACGTTCTCTTATTATTTCGCCTAGGTCTAGCTATAGCATAGGAGTTTTAAGATTCCCAAGTCAAGTTTAATTTGTTTTCCTCAACCCAAGAAAAAAATGCGTGGCAGCAGCCAACACCAAAAACAAATCCAAATCCTTGAACATAAGTATTACGCATCCTTCTCTGTGGGATCGATCCCTACTTCCCTATACTAGGTTTAGTAAAGTGGTTGAGGGTTTTTGAAAGAAGTGCTCTGTGTGTCCGACGACCAGGATTTTCCTGCGACCAACGAGTTCCTAGACCGCGTGATCTAGTGGATTTGCTGGACCTAGGGGACCTGTTATTTCCTTCTGAACACACTAGGAAAGCACACCTACTTGCCAGAGATTGATAGATATGCACGGGAGAGTGCATAATTTTACGGGGATGTTGGGCAGCATCGATTGCATGCACTGGGAGTGGAGGAACTGCCCGGTTGCTTGGAAGGGGCAGTTCACATCTGGATTCAAAGGGAGACACCCCACAATGATACTGGAAGTTGTTGCTGACTACCGATTGCGAATCTGGCGCATATTTTGGTGTCGAAGGGTCGAACAACGACATCAACGTACTGCATTCGTCTCATCTCTTCAATGATAAGTGTCGGGGTGAGGGTCCGACGGTCAGATTCATGGCCAACGGGACGCAGTACAACAGGGCATACTACTTAGCCGATGGGATATACCCTCGTTGGCCCGTGTTTGTCAAGACGATCCGGTAGCCGGTTGGGCCGAAACAATCCTATTTCACGGCCAAACAAGAGGGTGCTAGGAAGGATGTTGAGCGTGCTTTTGGTGTCCTCCAAGCGCGATGGGCCATTCTACGGTGCCCGGTTCGACAATGGCACGAAAATGATGTCGCCTCCATCATGTATGCATGTATCATATTGCACAATATGATAATAGATGACACAGTATTGCAACCGCCCCACTGCAGATGGGTGTACCGCGTAGTAATGCATACTTGATCCAACGGTTCGCCGATATGCGGAAGGAAACATCACATACGACACTGCAGACTGATTTGGTCGAAGAGGTTTGGAATCGTAGTGGAGGAGGGGATAGAGCGTGATATGCGTTGGGAATGTAGTTTATGAGACGTTGAAAATTTTCGTTGTATAATTTTACCCCTTTCTATAATACAACGAAGATTTTGTTTTAATTTTAATTCTTATGCATTTTTTTAATTATTATAGTCCAATAACTTTTATTGTAGTAGAATTAAAATGTAAAAAAAATTAAAAAAAATAAATTATTTGGTGGCTTGGGCATGTCCACTATAGTGGAAAATATGGGCGTTGGTGGCCCGACCACGATTTTGTGGCCTGGCCATACTTTGTGGCTTGGCCCGACCAACTATAGTGGACACTCTTGTACGCATTTCGAGTTGTATTTCATTTTGGTCGAGAAGTTGTGAGTCATGCACCGCTCATGTGTTCGTTTTCCTAATTAGAGAGTCTCTCTCGCATTTTTTCAATTATTGTATTGTACATATAATGCATATACACATCATATCGACTAGCAAGTCCTTATATCACCTAAACATCACATGCCTAACATATTTACCAAATTATGGGAATTTTTTTTGTTTACTAGTGAATTTAAAAGGGAAAATGGATCACATAAATTTTGTTGCGCAAGCCCATTTATTAGAACAATAACAGAAAGCCCGTAATTCAATAGTTCACCACATAGTGATAAATGGCCCATAACAATTTAATTAGTATAGACATTTGCACAGACAGAAACAATTGAAACTCATTTCAGAATTATATCTTCAATTATAGATCATACATCAATATTTTATGAGATTTTTATTATTCTGTATTTTTAATCACAAACTCAAAATGAGTCCCAATATAAATTACTATAATGAATTAATGATAATTTATATCAATCGGCATATGCTCAATCTCACAGGTAAAAAAATCAAGGTCAAATAATGGAACTCAATGAAAAGATAACCAAACAAGACCAAGGTAAGCATGGATAAATAATTCAATATCGTGGGTGTGTTCAGTTTGCAAGATTATATCTCATAATTATATATATATATATATATATATATATATATATATATATATATATATATATATATATATTTATGTTTGGTTCATGATATTGAATCACAATTTAATACATTAGATTAATAATCATATGATAATTCATCATCGTCACCCATTTAACAAAAATAATTTCACAACTTAATTTTAGATGGATAATTATATAATAATAAATCATAGCAACCGAACTTATTATAATATGACTTCTTTACTCAAATAACAACTGGTTCACAACTCATTATAACTTGTATCCAAATAAATGTTTATGCATTATCTATTGTAACACTTCGAAAATGTCTTAATATGATATTTATTCATTGCGACTCTTTTATAGTACTACGTTTTATCTAGTGTGACATTTGAAAGTGACGTGATAAATCTCCTAATAGAACATTTAACAGTATATTTACAGCATTATATTAGTAGTAATGTATAATCATTTACGTACAATCTATATTTACTACAAAGATTGATTTCTAACAAACATTGTTAAGATAATAAGCCCAAAGAATATGCTACCTATTTGCAAGGTGAAAGTACCAACAACCATTTCAATGTTTCAATGTTTCATCTCTGGCTAAGTCGCATTTATTTCTTTTTGGGATATTTGGTCTCTAAAAACTAAGTATAAACTTTGGTATATCATTCAAACTTTAAAATTATTATAAAATATCACAGATTTTTCATTCTGTTTGTTATTTCATAGACTGACCCAAAAAATAAGATATTTTCAGCAAAAATCGTGAAATGTTTATAAAATTTTAGACCATTTTGTAAGTTCATTACACGTATGAATTTTAAATCTTTTGTCAGTATATAATTGAATCATGTAATGATTGTAATCACAAAAATATGCAATCACGAGGGTTACATACTTGCATATAGTATAATTGAAGTATGTTCGTAACACTACACTCTGTCCCATTTATATCACTACTTAGAACATGCTCTATAAGATTAATAGTACATGCATGTAAAGAGATTCATTACCAATTAATTATATGATTATTTATTCATTCATTATTTTGAGATAGCATTATTTGTTTTTAACACCAGCCCATATTTAACAGAAAGAAATGAACACTCACTAAAGCCTTCAAAATTTTGATATATTAACCTTCTGAGATGGGAGAGAGATAATACGTACGTAGAAATATATTTTAAAACGTTTTTATAAAGTAACCAAAGACAACAACTTGCTTATTTCGAGAAATTAATAGCATTAGTATTATGCTAAATTTTGTAAACAGTTTGAAAATTGACAAGCCAATAGATTTTTCGAGAATGATAAGAACACATGTAATAATCTCGATAATGAAGTGACATAAAAAGTCAATATTTAACTATATTGATTATTGAGATGATATATATGATGTCACAGAGACATTACAAAAAAAAGGGTTGAGTTAAATTAATTTGTGTGTGATTAAGATTTATGAAACTGGTTAAATAAGATTTAAAAGCATATAGTATGCGCTAACATAATTATTACTATATAGGTGCGTTATATTGCTAACTATTTAAGTTGCTAACTCATCAATACAGTGTATTAAAAATATCAACACGGTGATATTAAAATGTCAACACTTAATATCAACACATTATATTGAAGTTCAACAAAATTATGTGTTGACATTTTTAATACACTGTATTGATGAGTTAACAAGTTAGCAACTTAAGAAAGTTAGCAATTGATCACGTCCCTTATATCGGTATTTTTTTTCTCTGTCTAATTTTTAGTCCAAATCAACGTATCATATTTCAAGTGATTTTTTTTTATTTTAAAATTAATTATACTGACACTGAAATTTCAATAAACATTTGTTTCACTTATTTCAATTGTGATACGTAATCTCGGACAAATTAACTTTTTGTATATTTTTTAAGGATGCTATCTCCATTAATTTCCTTTACGCGTGTTCTTTAGATTTGCTTTTCATTAATTATGCATGTCTACATTAGGACAACTTCATCTTCAACTATCCCCTTATTTATTTCCATGTCTAGTTAATTAGTCCCACCTCTAGAACTATCACTTTTCAAGAACATGGACAAAATTTCACTTTGGGCTTGATTTTTCGACATATATATAACTAAAATAAATAGCACTTTGTAGGTTGTAGCAACATTCATATAACAATGCATAAGATTATAACGTGGAAGTGACCAATAGAGGCCTATTTTAAATTATAACTCGACTTAATATTAACCAAATGGTCGCAACCTATTTGTACACCACATCAACAAATCATCGCCTTTTGTGCTTATTATTTTGTTGATTTGATATATTATTAGCTTGAATTCATTAATTCAGATTAATTTTATTCTTCTCAGAAAATTTACAGAACTACAAACAGTTAAGGAGGTTTATTGTGAACTAAATATCTATTCTAGGGAGTTATAATTCAATATGGGTGGAATTAAATGCATTGTTGATTTCACTTGCACTAGATTTTGAAAGCCATGCATTTTGCGACACCGGCCAATGTACTCGCAATTTTTCAGCATATGCTTGCTAAAATGCTTGCAATTTTTGCAACGAGCGAAATGATTAGCACCCTTTGTGCTCGCAATGTGCTTGCAAAATGACGTTTTGCTAGCATATTTAGTTATTTGCAAGCATTTTGGTGCTTGCAAAACACCTTTTTTTTTTTAGTGTTGGTTTGCTTTGCAATTAATATTTTGATCAGTTTTTTATTGTGCTCATGGTAATTGGTAAATGAGATTCATATATAACCATTGATTAATACTCCATTCATCCCATAAGAACATGCACTTTCTAATTTTGAAAAGTATTTTCTCTCTAATGAGGCTGACTCATTTTTCTAATAATAATATTTTAATTACTTTTTCTTTCTACCTTTCTCGTACTAAACCAATTTTGCATTAAAATTCATGCCTAACAAAAAGTGCATACTCTTGTGAGACGGAGAAAATATCATACACGCGCCTAACCAAAAGTGCATACTCTTGTGAGACGGAGAAAATATCATACACGCGCCTAACCAAAAGTGCATACTCTTGTGAGACGGAGAAAATATTATACACGCGCGCCAAGTTACTTGAACATGAACCTAGCTAAATGTGAAACCAAAGGTTCGCTGTATCTTTGTTAAGTAGATTTATGCAAGTTAATTAATTTTGCATTTATCTTTACCCTAGAATCTTTTTTTGTAATTTCATTTTCACTATTTGTGAATTTATTAGTTACTAGTATTAGCTTAAGTTCATATAATCAACCGTTAGTTTAGAATATCTAGGAGTTTATTTCGTGTTGGTTAACGCGTGTACAATTGTTTAACCCGGCTTGGAAAAATACGACAATTGAGAAACTTATCGCACTTAGACATATTCACATATACATAGGTGTAAATTTTGTCGAAAATAGTAACATTAATATCATTATGCAATAATGCATTAATTCATATTTCATTGATTTATTAAAACTCAAAACTACCGCATTAGAATCAAAGAGTAAACTAGGGCATTAACAAAAACTTATGTGCACCCAATTTAACTAAAATTAATTAATCTCTCGAATTAAAATTTACCAATTCATAATTAGAGTTTATCAAGTACATTTATTTAGAGTATATATAGTTAGAGCTTAGAAGGAATACAGTCGTGTATTAGGACTGTATAAGCTAGGTGTTCTGTACAATTTGTAGTAGTATCCATTATTTCGTAGGGGCCTAGGTACCTGTTAATTTTTAGAAAATAAAAATCACCAAATTTATTGTATCATCATTGTCACGGTATAGTAGTAAAAGTATAGAATAAAAATGGAGCCCATATAGAGGAGGTGGATTTGGACTCGAAAGAATTGAAGAAGTCAAGCATGTGGAGTCCACTTGCATGTGATCAAGTTTTCACAAAAGCCCAAATCTTACTTCCTCATCCTATGCCCCACTTTTTTTTAATCTGTTCCCTAATTTTTTATACATCTCCTTCCAATTTGACAATTAGGGTAGATAAATGCGTGATTAAAAAATATATATATTATTAAAATTAAATTATATTTTTAATAGGATATTTTCTTTTATTCATAAATACTCCCTCCGTCCCATTGAAGATGACTCACTTTCCTTTTTAGTTTGTCCCAACTAAGATGATCCATTACTTAAAATGGAAACACTTTTATCTCTACTTTATTCCCTCTCTCTTACTTTACTCTCTCCTCTCTACACACAAAATAAAGTTGCATAAAATCTCGTGCCGCCCAAGAAAGGGGTCATCTTCCTTGGGACGGAGGGAGTAATATTTTACGCAACCATAAATCAACTTTTTTATATAAAATTAAATAAAGGGTTTCTGTACACGGAGTTGGAATTGAATTAGAATTATACGGAATTGAATTTGAAGGAATTCCAAATTTTTTATTCGGTAGAAAGGATATATATATATATGTAGTGTGTGAAGGTACCCAATTTTATAACTAGTTGGAATTCCAAATTTTTAATTATCTACTGTTGTTATGGAATTCAAATGGTGGAATTAGGAGGAATATATTATAATTGTAATTCAACTTCAAATCCAAATATTTTGCGGTACATACCAAACATTGGATTTGTAATTTAAGGTTCCGAATCCAATTCCGCAAGCCCAATTCCATGATACTAACAAACAAAGCCTAAAACTTTTTACAAAATAAATCAGTAAGAGTTTCTTCAGAACAAAATAAGAATTTCGTACAGTTATTTGCACATGAGACTTTAGTTAGATGAAAAATAAAAATTGTTGCGTTAGTTCAAATAGAACTTTTACTAAGATAAATTAAATATATTATTGTCAAACTCTTTATTTGCAAAAAAAACTTTACTTGAATGTGATCAGATGTAAATAGAAATTAAAGCCGGACTAATATTTTTTTTCTTAAAGAAAACAGTTTTTATTGCAAATACTGTAGTATATAAAAGTTTTATTTTGTCAATTTGGTTCGTTTATCAATAAAAATCTCATTTCACATTTATTATATGATATTAAATACACATTTTATGGAGTATAAAATTAATATATAAAAGTGGAAATAATCTACTACTAACTTTTTTTTTCCTTAAAACTAAGTGCCGGAAATAAATTAAAACAAAGATTCCTATTATGCAATGGAAGGAGTAATTTAAAGCCCTATTTTTTCAAATCATCCGAACGTATCATTTACTTTTAAGAAAAAAGCCTTATCTGATTCTATTGAAAGGCATTATAGATAATTAATGCCGAAAAGCATTTTATTTGTAAATGAGACTTATTTAAATGTAAATCAATCCTTGGTAACATGGAATAAGATTCTTTAAAATGCAAACAATGAAATTTGAACCCTGAACTTCGTTACAAACAAGTTATAGCATCATTTAGTGCTTCTAGTTAAAGTAACACTTAAAAGCAATAACTAAGGGGAAAGTAGAACAATTGCATATGAAAAAATATTTTCATAACATTAATGACCGATGTGGTGAGAAGAATATGCATGCTTTAAAATGGATCACATGTGATATTATAATTTCATTTAAGACCACTTTTTCTACACGATTTATTCTACAAATTGCTATTGATCCAACAAACTATAATTAAGATTTGAGAATGACATCAAAGTAGAGTATGGAAAAGGCAAAACTAGGAGGCCATGTCTCATAATTTACCAAACCAAATCAAGTAAATTCATCTCCACAAGTCATCACATTTTCTTGCATTGCACTTCTAATTCTTGTGCATCCACAAAAATAGTAAGAGAAGGATGCAAAAAATACTTCCCTTTTTACCTATGTTTGGGCCTCAAGTTAAATGGTGAGAAGAAGATATTTCTCATCCATTTGATCTATGCTACTTGTCCTATTTCTTTTTCTTCACTAAAATTTATGATCCATAGACAACATCAATCTTTTTAGTGTTTCACAAAAAAACAATTATCCTTTTATCTTAAATGTGAGATGTTAAAGACCTCTTGAAACATACACCAACAATTTCCTCAATCACAATAACATGTAATAGACATATCTAGAAGTAGTTTTCACCTAGCCCCCACTTCCATTGATTAGGATTGACCCGCTTGGGATTAATGTTTGTTATAAATTTTATCAATTTATTTTATGAGTTTCTATCAATTAAACTTATTAATCTTATATATTTAGTAAAATGAAGAGCATATATATATGACTTTCATGAATTTAATCTGGTATGAGTATATATCTCATACTATAATCTTATATGGTGGTATAGTGATCTCGTCTAGGGTTTAGGGTTTAGGGTTTAGGTTGGTTTTCCTCGTACAAGTGTTTTTTTGGGTATTTGCTCTCTATTATTTTTGTAGCTGGTTGTGATGAGTCTTGGCTCATTTTGTATGTGGTTTGCTTATATGATAAGGGTTGCTCATGTTAGCTTTCTGGTAGGTTAGTTTTGTCGGCTTTTTCTTTAGATTAGATTAGCTTCTTTGCTTTGCTTGTATTTTTCAGTTCTGTTTTTTTGGACTTCTTGCTCACCAAGATGGCTTGAGCCGACTACTTTATGCTTAAAAAAAAGTGATCTCGTCTACATAAATATAACACTTTAATTAATTACTTTTCTAAATTAGTAATCGAATTACATATTTTTAGGAGATAAATCTGTAGTTGTACTTGTAGTAATCAGCAAAATCCTAAAAACGACCCATCTGTTGATACAACAGATGAATGATAAATCATACCAAAAGTTTATTCATAAAAAACAATCAAATAGCATTTATTAATCATCTGAATTGTTTATTTAATTTTCCCAAATTAATCGACACAGATTGCGATATGATAAAGCAGATTCAAATGATTATGGTCCTTGCTGTGATGGGAATAGAAGGCATCGAAAATGAAAGTTCACCATGTTCAGACAATTTTTAGGAATTTTTTTTATTTTACCAACATAGAATGTGCCAATTTCTCATATTGTCCTCTTTCATTTCACTTCTCTCTCTACCATGCTATAAGACATTGACAGCATATAATAATTCCAAAATGATATCATTGCTTTCTTTGAATCTTGTGTCTCAAAATTTCTTTATTTTCTAAAGAAAAAAAAAAGAATTATTTCATTTTCTCAAAATCTACTTTATACCCTAATCTATGAAACGATGATGGAGGGGAACCCCATTTCCAAGAATGTAGCTAAGGTTCCATTTCATATCTATCATTTCATCATCACCATATATATATATATATATTGTATGTGTTTAACACTATTTAATTTATTCGGTCTTAATTAGAATATTTTTCGAAGTTCATGTTCCCTCCATTCTGCATAAGCGATGCGTTTCTTCTGTTACGAGATTTAAGAAAATAATAATTATTTAAATAATTATAAGTGGATAGAGAGTAAAATATGAATAAAAATAAAATTACAAAAATGAATAGATGATAGGATAAGTAAAAGAGAGAAAATGAATAATTTTTCTGCTAAAAAAGAAATAGTAATTTATTTTAGATGGGACAATATTCTAAAGGAAAAAGTGAATCACTTGTATAGTTGTATATATAGAATGGATGGAAAATTACATTTAAAATAAAAATCAAAATTATTCTATAGGTACAAAGTTAATAATTTAGTGTCAGTTAAGATAGATAATTTATTTACCTAAAATGTGATTTTATCATGTTTGATTATATATGTTATTTACTTTTAGTACAATCACATGCACCATTTAACTAGTGTTAAAAGAACATTGTTGAAAAAGTACGTTCTTTCTTCTCATCGTCTAGGTTATTTTATTTTACAAAGGAATTATTTTTCAAATAATCACATATACATGTATAAATATTGTACTTCTAATAAAGTACTCCCTCCGTCCCATTAAAGATGATCCACTTTCCTTTTTGGTTTGTCCCAATTAAGATGACTCATTGCTTAAAATGGAAATTCCTTTATCTCTACTTTATTCTCTCTCTCTTACTTTACTCTCTCCATTTAACACACAAAATAAAGTTGCATAAAATTTCGTGCCGTCAAAGAAATGAGTCATCGTATTGAATATAGTAGTGGTATATAAAAATCGAGTCACGGAGTATGCATAAAATTGAAGCCAACAATCTCTGAACAACGCATTTAATGCTTGTCAGCCCCGGCCTTCTCTACTTGCTTTTCATCATCAAAACTAGATACTGTAAAGAAATAATTTGTCGACGAAAGAGTACTATTACTAATATCAATCATCAATCCAAAAAATTATCTTAAATACGTAGTCATAAGAAAAACTAGCGTTGTAATAAAATAAATACTCCTATTGTCCGTGAACAAGAGTTTCGTTTTTCCATTTTTATCAATCCGTAAATAAGAGTCTCGTTCATAATTATTATAAATGGTAAAAGAATTTCATATTCCACTCACTTTTCTAAACATTTTTTAAAACTCGTAGCGAAAAGAATTGAGACTCCTATTCATTAACGGAGGGAGTTAAAGTTAAAACAGTTAAAACTAATTAGTACACTCCATATAAAAATATAAAGCTCATGAAATACAAATCTGAAATTAAATACTCATTTTATTCAAGTAAGTAGAAGAATATTAGTAGTATACATCTTGTAGTCAGTGAAAAAACAAATAAGAGTAATAAATTGTACAAGGCATGACTTATGAGAGGGCAACCTTAAACTATTAATGAAGAAAGCAATTACGAAGTCACCCGTTAGACGTATTTTAAATTACAACAGGTGCAATACATGTAAGGTTGTGATAGAAGAGTAGAAGAGATAGAATAAATTTATATAAAAACTATGATAAATAAAGTATTACATTTGCATTGGCTAACATAAAAGCATTCACGGCGGTAATGTTGTCCGTCCTTGCCGCTGGTAAGAACGTCGCTGCTCACCAATGCACGTTGTCTGTCCTTGCCAGCGCAGGGCGGTGCTCTTAAATAAGAGCATGTCCTTGCCGTTGAGCAGACTTACATGGCGGGTTGCGATTTGCCAACGGCATAGATTTTGTTTTTTTCCTTTTTTTTAAAAAAAATTGAAATTAATTAAAAAAATCATTTTTAAATAAAAAAAAATATTTTTCCACTTCCCAATAAATTATATCCGTTTTCTACACACTTTTAATTTATTTTTCAATTTTCCCAATTATACGGGTCTCCGAAGAACATTGGGGATAGAGGACTAGTCTTCCACGAGGGTATTTTTTAGTCTTTAATTATGTAATTTTTAATTTGTAGGATTTTAATTATGTATTTTTTTTATTTTCTAGGATTTTAATTATGTATTTTTATTTTTTAGGATTTTAATTATGTAATTTTTATTTTTTAGGATTTAATCATGTAATTTTTATATTTTAATGTATTTTTATATTGTAGAAATGGTTTTAGTAATTGAAGTATTTAAATTGAATAATAGAATGGTGGGACCCTGGAGCTTGTCCTTGCAGAAGAGCATGGATGTGAGTGTTGTACTCTTGCCTAAGAATAACGAGTAAAAGTGGATCCGGGCCCACCTCCGTGCTCTTATTTAAAAGCACGAATGAAAATGCTCTAAGAACAAAATCACCTTCCTCATCACCCCATGTCAATTCTTACTTCTATTATTGTTACAACATTTCCTATTAAACTTGTACTATATATTAGAAATCATGAAGATGATACCACACCGCGAATTATTTACAAAAGTTTATCATGCACATAATTTTCTATATCCGCATATGCTCTTTCCGTCCCATAATAAGAGTCATATTTGGTGTGAGCACACGTTTTAAGAAATATTCCCTTCGTCCGTCATTAGGAGTTCAGGTCACTTTTGTGCACTCGTTTTATGAAAAAGATAATAAATAGTTAAAGTGGAGAAATTGTAAAGTAATGACATGCTTCCTCTCTTGGCTGGGCACTCCTCTTCACAAAGCCAATAAAAAGGTGCGGATTTCTCTGTTCTTTTTTATCTCATGTTCGATATGGGATATTCGAAATAAAATGATCTTCCAAGGTTTTGTGCCGGATTGAGAGCTTGAGAAGAAAAAATTGATTTGGCGACTAAGATTGTGGACAAGATATTGACACCCAAATTCATCCTGTCCAACAGAGATTTTGGGTGAGGGTTGATTCCTTTCCTTGAAGGCCTTAGTACATGTTTGTTTTTTGTTTTTTTTAAAAAAAACTTTTGGGGTGTTTTGTTTTTTTTGGTTGGCTTTCTCCAAGGTACTTGGTTTTGCCGCCTTGTGAACTTGTGCTCACCACTTATGGTTTGAGCCTTTTATTTTTATCAAAAAAAAGAAAGAGAATAACGTTGAGAAGACATTAGGAGTCCTGGTCACTTTTGCGCACTCATTTTATAAAAATGATAATAAATAGTTAAAGTGGAGAAATGGTAAAGTAAGAGAGAGAAGTATAAAGAATAGTGAGTTGAAAAAGTTAGAGGAATATGAATCCACTCCTTTATATTGGTTTTAAATAAAATGTGAGTGAAGTGAGTTAGTGGAATGTTGGACCTACTTATTATTTGTGGTATAAGTGAATTGTGACTCTTAGTGTGGAACGGATCGAAATTTCAAATTGTGACTAAATGATAATTACGATGACATAAAATTGACTATTTACCATTTACTTAATAAATAGAAGTTTCCATTTTAATACTCTCCCAGTCCCTAAAAAATAGACAATATTTGAAAAGGACATAAATTTTTAATACATAATTTGTAAAGTAAGAAAAAAATAGAAATAAAAAATATTAGAGTATTGTTAATAGAGAATGAGACTTGCTTAGATAAATTCGGAATCCTAACATCCAAATAATTATAGTGATCATTATCTAATCATAGACCAACTGATTAGGAAAGCCACTAATAAGTCAGAAATGACTTGAACTTGAATTTAGAGTGAACTTATAAGGCTCTTTTGTGACCCACATATTATACACCTGTTACTCTTTCAAGTGCTTTTTCACCATTTTTTCAAAAAATGCCTGAAATGCATAAATCTATTTTGCTGACATTTGAAATAAAAACATAAATAATAAAATGAGCAACAAAAGTAATTATGTGATCATTCAATATTCCAAAAAAAATCAGAAGCTATTACAAGATGCAAATAGTGATATGTCACAGCCAACTCAAGGGTACACCTGAGTCAATACCCGAACCACCGCCATCCCACGGCAGCTCCACCACCATACAAGCGTTGTTCCGCCACGTACGCGGTTCGTTCTTGACTCACCACCCCGTATATGGCCACACACAATTATACCTCAAACATCTCATCACAAATTAACACTAACAAAAATCCCCAAATCAAATCCAAACCCTAATTGAAAACACCGTTTCATCTTCTATTCCAACACAATGCATGATGAAGATCGATCAGCTCTCACACTGAAGAGCGCCCTTGATTTTCTGAACGGTGCAGGAGATGAGATTATTGACGGTTTCCACCGACTCCACCGTGAGCTTCGCCGTAGGCAAGCTATTCACCAATATCTGGAACGCCACGGTCAAGAGCGACCCGCTCACCCGCTGGCCCGACCCGCCGTCGGGCACCACCGCGAAGCCCGACGGCAGGAGCGCCACGTAGGCGGAGTCGCCTCCGTTCATGACCACGTGCATCGCGGGAATATCGACTGGCGCGTAGACCACAAGCGACCCCGACGCGTCTGTGCATGTCTCCTGTAGTATGAGCATGCTGCTCTGGTTGGAGTTAATGGCCTGTCGGGACAATTACAGAATTAGCCCTCCACTTTTTCTGATATTCGGATCTCACTTCTGAGTCAACCCCACTTTTCATCTAAATTGCAAATAAGGGCCCCAGAAGCTGACCCCTCCTATTTTTTAACGTTTCCTCACACAAATCATGCTTTTGACTTTTATATATGTTACAAAAACATATTTTTACAGTCGTCTTTATTAATACCGCCAAATCCACATATTTTTATCCAAATTATTCAAGGGCACATCCCTCATTAAACTTACACTCGCACGGAGAAGGGAAACGCAATTGCCGTGATCCTGGCCTTTGGCGATGTGGGCCATCTCCTGCATGGGCCCACCGTTGGAGAGGATGTCCCACTCGCTCCGCAAGTGCTCGTTGCGGAGGAAGTGGAACAGCCTCTGCGGGGACACGGGGAGCCACACGGAGGTGGCTGCGCTGAGCACCACACCGGGTGGCTCCCCAGGGTCGTCCACGCTCTTGCGCGTCATCACGCGCACGTCCTCGTCCACGTTCTCGGCCCGCAGCTTATTCCACTTGTGGAGGGTGGAAGCGCACACGCCGGCGCAGAAGTTGTTGGTCATGCGCTGCGCAAGCTTCAGCATGCTCCTCCGCCCCCCTGCCGTGATCGCTGCAGCTCCGATCAATTCAATTTGTTAGAAAAAATGAATAAATAATTTAATCCAAAGCTGATTGAATCGAAAATTGTTACCTGTGTGATCTCTTGAAGGAGAGGAAGACGACATTATGATAGCAAGGCACTCGCATTGACGTTGGAGCGTTGCTATCCATCGTTGCGATCCGAACCCCATGCCGGCGTTGATCATCGGCCGGTACATTTCGTGGACTTCACTTTCGTCGTACTCACAATGCTCCACCCATGTAACCTAAATGTTTCCAAATTTTATCACTACTAATCACGTTACATGCCCTAATTTTGAAAAATTATGATAATCAAAATCTGATGTTGATTTGATTTTTCCTTATTGAAAATGTAGGTGCAGCATTTGGTGGCAACGAGGTGGGTTGAAAACATTGAGAATTGTACTAGGTCTAGTCACGTGACAAGACAAATGCAGCTAGTTTATAGGGGTGTTGACTATTATTGCACAGAAATTGGTACAGGGTGATTACAAAATTATAACTTGGCCACGAAATAAGTACTAAATTAATTAATCTAAGTATGAAATTAATATCGAGACAGTGTCAGAAAGATCGGAACAGAAGCATGATAATATTAGTTTAGTTGTACTCGTAGCTTTTGTTTGATGATAGCGTAGAATATTGCATCAGGATCATATGATAATTAATGTGTCCCAAGGAGCAAAAACAGGAGTAATAGAGCCTTCTATTCATTTTAATAATAGGCAGTAAACCTTATTATAATCAACCGATCTTAAGCCCAAAATCCAAGTATTATGATAATATTTTCGTCGCACGAGAAGCATCTTGTCGATGATTGACTAATGAGCTAAAAATTAGGATAGGTCAAATATGCTCGCAACTCTAGATTTCCTATGGCGAGAATCATGACTGAGGGTCAATTAGTTTATAGTTTTATACGTATTATTAAAGTATATAGGGAGAATAATAAGGTAAGGTATAATAATACTATACTATAGTATGACTGAATTAAATGTGCCTCAAGAAATGCAGTTGCCTATTTAAAACAATAAGAGATGACCATTTAAGAAATAGAGAGAGAGAGAGAGACTCAATAAATGTGAAGAAAGCGAGTGTGGAGGTGTATGTAATAACTAACAAGGCAACAAAATAATGCATGAATAATTTAGTTTGAATTTAATGGCAATTACCTTAGAACAACCATTAGGCATATCTTGTACGACGCAGCCGGAGGGGAGCCTCCGGCAGCTTGGGTAGGGCGCGGAGGGCTCCCGGATGGCATCTATAGAGACGTCGACCACGGCCCACACACCCTCCGCGTGCTGCTTGCAGAAGCGGAGGAAATTCACCTCCCTCACCGGAACTAGCGGCGATAGGACTTGCAGCTCCGCATGCATCTGAATGATCAGACCAGGTTAATTTTGAAATAGATTGAAATTTTGAAAATGATCAAATTAATTACCAGTTGAAGAGCGCCGTTTCTTGTTCCGCCCATGCCGTTTGATATCACATCTGTAGTTGTGGCTCTTGCGACTATGGAAGGAAACATCTCCGCCCATTTACTCTATGAAAACATGATGCCATGAATCAAAACTCGATCGTGTTGAATTAGAGTAAAACTAGTTAACTCACCGAGTCCATCAACGTCTCCACCAGAGCTAAACTGTTGATGATCACTACACCGGTCTCGCGCGAAGCCTCGGCTGCGAATCCCTTCGGCTTCATTCCGATGCACGGAGTGAAGCTTCTAGAATATTCCTCACGATTCAGGACTTGTCTTCCGCCTTCCATGCCTCTAACCCAGAGCGGCTCGTTGGTCTGTGCGATTTTCACGAGCTCGTCCATGGCGGCCAAGGCGAGTTCCAGATACATGGATCTCTCCATCGGATTGGACTTGTTGATGGTGGATTTGGACGGGGACATGATCGGGAGAGGGGCGGCGTAATCGTTGGGGACGACGGCGGATAGGGCACCGAATCCGTTGATTCCGACTCCGAGCTCGAGGCCTGAATTAGGGCCCATGGCAGGGATAGGGCGGCCGAGGAACTTACCGGCGAGGGCGCAGACGCGATCTAGCTCGTCTTTAAGTCTGGCGTTCTCGATTCGGAGGTGCTGCTCTTCGAGGGAGACGTCGCCGATCAAGGCGGGGCCGCCGCAGTTTGTGCACATCGGATTTCGCATTGCGTCTCTGATCGACATGTTCTCGGCTCGGAGCTTGTCGTTTTCCTGCCGCAGAATTGAATTCTCGTGCCGCTCCAGCTGCGTCTGTGAGTGAATTGAATTAATTTTGGTGAAATTGAATTTTGAAGAGCGAGGTTTTTTTTTTTTTTTTTTTTCTCTCTCTCTCTACTACCTTCATCTGAGTTCGTCGATTCTGGAACCAGAATTTGACCTGCCTCGTTTCCAAGCAAAGGCGTTTGCTGAGCTCTAACCGTTGCTTTTCGTCGGGGTGAGGGCACTCCTTGAACAAACTGTGAAAAAAAAAACAAAAAAAATGAGAATATTTTGGGGGGGAAATTGCGATGGGGAAGATGAATATTTGGATAAGAACGGACGATTCGAGCTCTTGGATTTGCTGAGGGGTGTGTCGGTGGTATCGCTTCTTCCTCGGGGGGCGGCCGGAGACCTCGAGATCGTCTCCAGATGCGGCATCCATGTTATCGCTGCCAGATCTGCTCTCGTGCTCTTCGTCTCTGCTTCGTCTTCCTCCAACCACATTGCTCGATTCGTACTTCTCCGTCATTCTCCCCATTTCCTGCCCTTCGATTCCGGTTTGCTGCACAGAAGCAAGGATAATTGATTATTGGCGTGTTGATTTTAGAGAGAGGGAGAGAGAGAGGAAAGTGAAGAGAGAGAAAGGTGGGGGTACGAGGGCGAGGGAGAGGCCGGGGGAGTTGAAGACAGGCTCGTGATGAGAGACGAGGCGCGGCGGAGCAATCTCGGCCGCGGCCATGGTGGCGGCGGTGTAAGGCAAATCTGCCGCAATTCTTGCACTCCCACCACCACAAGAATTGTTATCAAGAAAATCCCCAAAATTCATTAATT
Source organism: Salvia hispanica (assembly GCF_023119035.1). Classification (NCBI taxonomy): domain Eukaryota; kingdom Viridiplantae; phylum Streptophyta; class Magnoliopsida; order Lamiales; family Lamiaceae; genus Salvia; species Salvia hispanica. The sequence goes on along the minus strand of NC_062968.1, from coordinate 32,465,520 downwards.
CTTCTTTACGTTCTTACTAGGTTATATATTAACTAGGAAAAGGAAGAAATGAAAAATGGAGAGGGAGAGGAGACAGAAGGCCTAAAATCCAAATGTCTCAAAACTGCCTCTCACTGTAGCAAGAGAAAGAAAGAGAAAGAAAGCAAGCCTTGCTCTTCCTTCTCTATCCCTCTCTCTTTCTGATATCCTCTTCTACACAACACCAACAATAATAGAGCTTTTTGCTTTCTCTCTCTACAAGGGAATAGGATAGAAAAATGGAAATGAAAGAAAACCTAGATGAGAGGGCTTTTCTTGCTTATCTGCATGCTTGACTTGCAAAAGGATAGTTTTTTTCATGCCCACAAAAGCTGAAAAGGAAAAGAGAGAGAGAAGAGAAGCACATGATAGAGAGAGAGGAAAAAAGGAGCAAGTGAAGATAATACACTCAACTGTCTGCATATATATACCACCAAATTACCATACAGCTAAAAGGGGGTGGGTTGACTCAATACACACACAGGAGTATTTTATAGATGTATAGATTATTTTGTGGGTGTGACGGCGGTGAAAAAAGGAGAGTCGCTTTTAACACCGAAATCGCTCTTCATTATCTTGTTTCCTACACAGACTGTCAACCCCCTGGAATTTTCTCCCATCCATGTCCTTATTCACACACACTATTTTTATTTTTGGGTTGGTCCACTTGCAAAACAAATTTCGAATCATCTCAAAATTACTACTACTAATTATAGAGGTGGCCAAACCAAACCGGACCGCCGGTTAACCGCTGGTTTCCAACCGGCGGTTCGGAACCGGAACCGGAACCGGACGACGGTTCCGGTTCGATATCTGGTTACACGATTTTTACGGTTCGGTTACGGTTCAAAAAATATGCAACCGGAACCGACGGTTAACCGCCGGTTCAGAACCGCCGGTTAATCGGTTAACCGCCGAAACCGGAAATATGTAGCCGTTCGCCGGTAGGTTTGTAGGGTTGCAGGTGTAGGTCTGAAAAAGGTAGGTTAACCGCTGGTTTGTGTCGGAAAACCGACGGTTTCTGACACAAAACCGCCGGTTCCCGACGGTTCAGAGCTAGGGTTCAGGCGTAGGGTTTAGGGTTGCAGCGTAGGGTCTGAAAAGGTGTCGGAAACCGCCGGTTTTCGGTCAGAAACCGGCGGTTTTCTGGCAAAAACCGGCGGTTTGGTCAGAAAACCGGCGGTTTTCGACCGTTTTCAAATTTTGAATTTCAAATTGTTTTTTTTAATATCAGATTTCCCCCCCATTTTTATCTATAAATACCCCCTTCTTCATCACTTCTACTCACCCAATTCTTGTGTTAACAAGGATTTCTCTCTCAATCTCTAATTCTCTATTCTCGACCTCATTCTCTCAATTTGCTCTCTACTTGTTTACCTAAGTTGTTCATCAATTTTCATAATTTGTTCTTTATATTAGTTGCAACTTGTTCAACTACATTACTATAAAAAAAATATGTCTTCTTCTCGTGGTGGTGGTGACCGTGATCGACGGGGCAAAGGAATTGCCGAAGATCAATCTACCCGTCCGAAAAAATCACGATGACCTACTCGTCGAGAAATTTTGGAAGAGGTTTCCCATGCTGAGGCTGTTCGCTTACAAGTAAGTTATAAAATATTTTGCATATTATTTTTTTTATACATAACTTAATAAGTTTGAGTTCATGATTTTTCTATGTTCATCTTCTAAATTCTAATTCGTACATATACTACTATTTGTAGATGGAAGAAGATCGTCGTGCAGCTGCAGCCATTGCACTAGCCCAATTGGGTGGTCATGGCGCGGTTGGCGCCGAATCCGATGCTGATAATTACATCTCGGTCGATGATTACGATATTGATGACGTTAATGTTAATCTGAACGATGATAATGAGGACAGTGACGGTGACCACGAAAATGAGGAAATGCCCCCCCCCCCTTCACAAGACGGCCGCGGAGAAAAATCTAAATATAAATCTGATATATTTGTGAAACATTTCAAAAAGGTCCCAATAGTTTCTTCCGCTAATGAAGTGCCGATATTTTTTATGGCATATTGTAACTACTGCACCAAAAAATACAAATTCAAGAAGTCCGGGGGATATGGCTCTCTCATCCGTCACATGCAGACGATTCATCCCGAACTATATGGGCATAGCGCTAGCCAAACCCAACTCAACTTCCAAAGTGCGAGTGCCCATGGCTCCGCCTCCGGTTCGTCTCAAACAGGTACGCCGTCCTCCGCTCTTTTAAGATATGATCATAAGCATACTACTGACGTTATGGCTAAATTTGTTGCCATGCATCATCTTCCTTTTGGTATTTATAATAATCAAGATTACGAAGATTCGATGAAAGAGTGTTATAATTTGAACTCAAAAAGACTACCTAGAACTAGTATTCAACGATCTACCAAAAATCAATATTATGAAATGAAAAAAGATTTATCACAATATTTGAGTAACTTGGGACACAAAGTGAATATTTGCTCTGATGTATGGACTGACGCTGTAACATCTCGGAATTTAGAACCCTAATTTTAGAGCCCTAGAATTTATTAGTGATGACGTGGAGTCGTGAATGCATTTATTGCATGTGATGCTATGGCCGAGTTGATTCTAGGGTCTGCGTTGAAAGTTTGAAAAGTCAAACTTATTGATTTTATGATGTGGCATGTGCTTTATTGAATTATGAGATTATGTGGTAAATTAATTGTCTAAGGGTGAGTGAGAATATTAGAGAAAATTTCCATAAATACTTGCCACCCAAATTCTTGTGTTTTCGACCCCCTTGAATTTTTGAAGAAGAAATTCTATTTTTTCGGATTTAATTTAATTCTTGGGATATTTATCCAAATTAAATCCAAGACCCAATTATTCCTTATCTCTAGAGAAAATCGAAAACCCCCTTTTATTTATTAGTGATTTTCGAAAATCACTATATTTGGGAAGGAAAGAATTATTTTATTTATTTGACTCCTTACTTGATTTCCTTCCATATCTAGAATTTAATTATTCTACCAAATCTTTCCATACTTCAAGAGATCTTGCCTTACCTTATTCTAGGCAATATTAAAAATCCATGCCTTATTTAAATAGGCATAGGGACGCCTATTTCCATCCCAAGTTGGGAGAATCCTTATTTTTATTTTGCTCCGTGATATTTTATTCTACTCCGTAAAATATACCAAAACAAAGCCTTGGCTATTTTGGGAGCCTAATTTTCGAAAATCATGAGATTTTGCCCTAGGATCTATTTTTGTTAATTCTTCTTCCCTACTTCACAATATTATTTTATTTATTGTGTAGAATAAAATCTTACCAAATATTCTATTCTAATTACCTAAAGATCTTGTTGAGCACTATAAATAAGAGAAGACCCCAACCCTAGACCCCAAATTTTCGTCCCCCACCATTCCTCACTCTCTCAAATTTTCTTCTTCCACACACCAATATTTTGTCATCCTTTGAGAAGAATTTAGAGTTTGAACGCCAAGATTCTTGAAGAACCAAGTCTCTACTTTGTTTCTACCGATTGTTTTTCTCTAAAAAGGTATTTTGTTTATGAGTTCTTCTTATTCTTCTTCTACTTCTTCTTTCTAACCGATTAATCGGTCTTCTTGAACCCTCATGCATCTTGGTTGAGTGAAAGTGGGATAAAAGGGATGTGGGAATATGTTCATGTGTGTGTGTGTGGCGTGAGTGTGTGTGTAGTGTGCGTGTGTGCGTGCGACGTGTATGTGTGTGTGTGTGTCGTGTATGTGTGTGTTGAGTAGTGTGTAGTTGGTGGCTAAATAATCTTGTGAGATAAACATGATCTTGATTAATTAGTAATGGTAAGATAAATCAATGAAAAAGGGAAAAGAAGTAAACCCCAAAATAATTGGTTTCATACATAATATTCTTTCTTGGGGCGTCTTCCCAATTTTGATACACCCTTTTGGGAAATTTGTTTTTGAATATTGGATCTTGGGCCCTTTGGTTTGAGACCTTGCCTTTTCGTGATTTTGTCTTTGGGTATTACGTCGACTTTTTTGGATGTTTTGATCGTTATTTATGATACCTTCCTTCTTTTTTTTAAACTTTTAGGTTAAGTTATTGTTTTAAATACTCCCATAGTCCTTTCGAATCTTTTGGTCAACACTTTTAATGAAACCCTAAATTTTTATGTTTACTTTTTTGGGGTCTCTGTTTAAAGAAATTTTATTTTTTTGAACCCCCAGGAAAGGGGTCAAGGGGACGCTTTTTCCAAAAAACATGCAAAATGGGAATTACTTTTTACTTTTTGGGCAATAGTTTGGGCTTTGAACAAACGTTTAATTGTTTTTGGGATTTTCCACACCACACACCGCAAAAGCGACGTTTTTTTTAAATTTTTCAAGTTTTTTAATGAATATCACCATGCAAAAGGTGTTTTCTATTTCTTTTTTTAATGCAACGTGTATGTCATATTTTGAACTTATGTGTACAAGATGCTTTTTTTTTGCAAAAGATGTTATCCTATTAAAAAGCATGAAAATCCATTTTGTTTTTTGGGGGTTGGAAAAAAAATTCCGGGAAACGGAACATCGGGATACAACTTTTTATAAGGATGTGTTTTACTGGGGTGGAACTCTACATATGATTGCCTCAATTTTCTTTGAGCATAAAGAGCTTTGTGCGATTTTTTGGGAAATAACCCTTTTGGGAAAAGTTCTTACGCCTAATTGTTGGGACCAAAGCATGCGTTTATGTCAATTGTTCAAAGCTTTCAAATGTGCGACCGTTGAATTACCGGGTGTTTACTATTGCACATTTGTTCGTGTGTTAGAGCATTGCATGTATATAGCACTTGGTTTTAAAACATGCATGAAAAATGCTAGATCTCGAGTTAAGGGTGTTTTATTTTATATGATTGAAAAATGGTTGAAGTATTTTAGTAAAATTTCCCAAACCCTGTTTTTTAATTGCTAAGGCTTGGATCCGAAATGGAAATTAGTGGCACAACTAAGATCTTAGATTTCTATTATCAAAATTTGCGTTCTATTGATCTTAGTCCACTTCAAAATTTTTTTTATGATGATGATGAACCTCGAGAGTTTTTGAACTAACCATTCCTGATAGATCACTTGTTCAAGCTCAATTTGAAAGTAGTTTGCGTACTCTCTTTGCCGAATATGAAGAAAAGTATAACCGTACCCACCAATACGACGGTTTTGGTTTTGCTTATGATAACCCCGATGCTCAATCACAATTAGCCGACTTATACGGCTACGGCACAGGCTCAAGTTCAAGGTCCACCTCAATGGGATCGGTAAGCGAGTTAGATTTTTATTTGGAAGCACGCCACCATACTTTAGTGATGCAGTCCTACACCCGCCCAAATCGACGCCGGAACCGGCGGTTTTCGAACCGTGGCCACCTCTATATTAAGTGGAGTAACAATTTATAATACACGCAATTCGAACTATTTCTTCCATTAATAAAAATCTCATTTTACCATTGTTAAAACATTTGACAATTTTCCGCACGATATAAAAATCTAGTAAAAACATGCATAAAATTAATGAGTTTGAGTCAAATTTTATTGTGTTTATATCCTTATCGGATTATCCTATTAAAACCCAATTTTGAGTTGGATTGGGTTAGATTCGGATATCCCATTTAAATATATTTCTATTATTATTATTATTATTATTATTATTACTTAAAAATATATATACTTTACTTTTTTCTTTAAGTTCTTGCGTATTATGTTAATCGTGCAAATCAGGTTTAAATTGTGAAAGTATCAGATTTTAATTGTATAATATCATGTTCGGATCATTAACATGTCTTGTCGACTAATTTTATATTATGTTCATAACGGGTCCGTGTAGGGCATAGGTCGTGTTTTTGTTTAAAGGAACCAGGTCTGGTTCGTGTTTGTGTTTAAGTTTTCTTAACATGTCGGATTTGGGTTATGCCTTATTGGATTTAGTCATTATTAAATTGACCCAATAACAACTCAACTCACACGATTTACCACCCCTAATTATGATCCGTTCACCAAAAAATCTCTTCTTATTTTAATTATATAAAACAAACCCATATTCCAATTACTCATTACATCCATGTTTAATTATAAAACTAGCGGGAGTTGTTTTGATTTGCTAGATTATATATCTCTAGATTAAATATGTAGTGTGTTTGGTTCATAAGATTAAATCTCACAACTCAATCTTAGATAGATAACCATATGATAAATAGTAATAGCCACCTCCTTCAACTAAAATAATCTCACAACTTAATCTTAGATGGATTATCATATAATAATTAGTCATGACAAATTGACAACAGAACGATACCGTAATATGTAATAATGATATTCATATTCATACTCATACTCCTATTTGATAAGTATTTGATTAACTTTTTCGACACAGCTTCTTCAAACTCTCCTTATATTAGAACTAAGTGTCCATATTATTCTTATTCATTCGTTATCACTAATATTCTTGACGTTAGCTTATTGATTAAACCTACCATCCTTTATGTACCATAATGGCTGATTTAAAACTTAATTTTTGAGATAAAGAAATTGTGATTTTTAAAACATAAACAATTAAGTACTAACATGTATAGGAGAGAGAAACTTTTTTATTTTAACGAGGGGTTGAAATTGTATTTCACAATTTAAGTTTATAAAGAAATCCAAAGTATGGAGTCATTTGGCATATTCTTGACACTTATTCATTAGTACTAAGATAAGATTTATGAAATGTAGATCAACATAAAAAGCAATTCTTGATCCACTGCCCACTGGTGTATGCCTACGGTTTATTTACCTAGGCTAATCAACTTTCTGTTAAATTGCATTGTAGATTATGAAGTATAATAATTTCATAAATTAACTTATGAATTTTCAAAAGTCATCCAATGAGATCATTGGGAATGAGGATGTTCGATATATCATTATATCTCCCTCCACCAAGAAGAATCAATATAAACTGGTTATATATACTTTAAAAATAGTAGTAGTAATTTTTATTCAATCAAAAAGCTTCTTATTTTATTTGATGTTTTGGTTAAATAAGTAGTTTTCTTACGAGCTAATCACAATTGGATATTAAAAAATTAATTTAAGTGTGATTTGTATTTTGTTTTACAGATAAACAAAAATTTAAAGGTTATGTTACAATGAACTCGATCATGAGACTTTGGCGTCATGCTTTAACCATTTTACTAGAATAACCCATGCACATAATTTTATTGACTCTCATTAGACATGCATAAGCATACAAATATTATTAAATGAAAGGTTTACGCATATTGGCCTATTTACAACTCAACCTCACAGAAAATTGAATTAATAAGTACGTGTTTTTACAATATATATGTGTGATTAATTTGGATATTGGTAACGATTTCATAAATAAGACAAACCAAGTTTGAAAGAGATAATCCAGTAATTCCGCCACATTAAATTCCATACTCAATTGGTCAAAGTGGCTGTCCGAAGATTACATTTTAGTTCCATTCACGCCAATTCACCTTAAATTGAAAGCTTAAAAATTAGAGTGAACTAAAACATTTATACAAGTTTACCTTATATACAAAAAAAATCCGATTTCAAATATTTTTTTATTGAAGTCTAAAAAGGAGAGAATTTAAACTGTATTATGATGTATGCATGTTATTAATTCACTCACACACATGTATGCATATGTGTTCAATAAATTCAATTTTCTAAAATTTAGCAGGGTTGGTATCAATCGCAAAGCTTATGTCGAAAATAAGAAAGTATGTAGAGAATCAATTAATGACCTAGCTAGTATTTCTAATAATCAGGTGCAAATGGCAAAGTTCCAACCAATTAAATGTATAAATTGTCAGCACGCACATACATCAATTTTTGGCCCACTACACCAAAAGTTTGAGTGGTGATATATATCAAAATATGAAAGCATTTATCCGTAAATAAAATTTTATTAAGTTGATCATAGTATAATATTGTCAAATATTTTGCTCAAACGTGCTATCATTTTCCCCTTTTTGTGGAGTCACAAATTATTCCTTGATATAATTTATTTTATCCATCACAAATTTAGTATGTATCATTCAATCATATACTAGGTTGAAATATAAATATTATTCTGAAAATATAGTCTTAATCAGGATACTTTTCTTTTATAAGCACCATACTTATGATTTTATGCATTTTCTGATTTGAAACTAATATGCCAATGGAACAACCTTCTTTGCAAGTTGTTAGGCACTTTTAAAATAAGCTGAATTGGACCACATTCTTCATGCATAATCAAGCTGGTCCATTCTTCATGCATAATCAGGCTATGATGGCCTGAAAGTAGTTAGTTATAATAAATAGTGGGGATATGGCCTACTCTCAATTTCTCTACAATTAATGTAGTAATTAATTATATACATTGAGGAAAGGATGACTATACTTTATAAGTCGATTAGGCCATCCGCAGCTCAGCCGTGTGCGCGGCGCGGCCTCTACAGAGGTGTTGAAATCGCAGTTGCGATGCGAGGCTGTGAATTATTTCTCCAAAATTTGATTTTTATTTATAAAATTCAACGTTTTTATAAAATTCATTTAAAAAAAAAAGATTTGTAGGGATCAGATCACTCGGGATTCACTAATTACCGGAACCTCTTTTATTGATTATTGATCTCTGAGATGGCTAATCTCAGAAGTTACAAGCCAATTACAAAGCAATCTATTGCAAGATTACAAGAAGACTGACTAAGTTTCTATTATAGTGTATGAACCCTAATCAAAACCCTAGCTAACTTCAGATCCTTAACCGGATCTGGAATCCAAGCCTCTACTGATTGGGGAACCCTGCACACTAGAATACACAAGTCAGTAATACAAGAAAGTGATCATTTCGGATCTAATCTGAAATAGCAACAAAAGATTCAGAAGATTTAGGATATGGCTCAGGTCGCACATACACGACTTCACAGGGCCAAGGATCTCCTCAATCTTCACCAACAAGTCTCAAGGGAGCACCGTGAAGTAACCAAACCCTAACCCTAGGGATACTCCAACTGCTACAACACAGGGACTACCGATGTCACAAGAATCTCACCACAACCTCTCAGAACACTGCTTCGCAACACACGAACTCTCAAGGAAGCCTCCAATCACACAAGAATCCAACAGAGAAGTTGGACAAAACCTAGATCTGCGAAGGAATGCACAAGCACTCAAACACTCAGAATCTAAGCCGATGACACTCTCTAAAACCGAGAATCAACGGCGGAAACAGGAGACCGGAGAAGATAACCGGCGAACGGTGCTGGAATCTAGATAGAGAGAAGAGAGAAGCATAAGCATATCGAACGAGAGAGAGAATAGTCTGGAATAGAATGAGGCGAATGCAATGAGTCTCAAGACTCATAACTAGCACACCCTAAATCCAATGGCCCCAGACCATGATCCTTGTGAGGCAGCCACGTGGCAGCCATCGGAGCATCCCAGATTAGTTATTGGGCCAAACCAATATGGGTCATCAATAATAAGATGGGCCACATGAATTATTTCAGCCCAACTGAATAAAATCAAAGCCCAACACAATTAGAGTCCATAATACTTTCACAAGATTAATACTACAAAATTTTCACAACGTTTTCATATGCTTAAAGTTGGTCCATTGCAAAATATGACTAGAATTCTTATTTTATAACTATATATGATAATACTTTGCCTTCATTTTGATGTGGGATGCCCTATCAAGTACACTTCCCAATTAACGATTTAATTTTAAATGATTTCTCACCTTTATGCATTCTATACATCTTCATGTTTGAGATTGAGATTCCATAATTTCAATCGGCAAATTTATCTTTTTAAATGCCACTGACATAACACCTTGGACATTTAATTATTATGAACATAAAAAGAAGAAAAAATTAAACATAAATTATACTACAAACAAACACAAAAAAATGTTCCTCAAAAGTCAAAATAGAATACAAATTTTGGATGCTTATAATTAACTTTGAACCAAATTTCAAGTTGGACTACAAAAGTTACAACATTTACTCCTTTCCTTTTCATTTTCAAAAGTTTGAGTATTGACTTATTGTATTACATGTTCTTGACGCATGTGTATAATTAACCAAATCTCATAAATGAAATATCCAATACTCCTCCCGCCCGTGAACAGGAGTCTCGTTTTTCTATTTTAGTCCATCCGCGAATCAGAGTCTCGGTTCACTTTTATAATAAATGGTAATCGGTCCCACATTTCACTAACTCTTTTTACTCACATTTCATTTAAACATAAATATATAAGTGAGACCTATATTCCACTAACTTTTTTTCCACCCATTTTTTTAATAGGGACGGAGGGAGTATTTAATAATATTATCTACACATTGACGGATTGACCTATATAAAGTCGTAGGAGTTTAATTATGAATATTTTTTTTTCTAATTAATTGAATTGATACAATGTATTCATGAGAGTTGGTAATATACGTCATAAAATTGCTAGATGCACAAGCTACGTCTCAATAAAAGGACTTCGATGACGACTAGAGCTTTCTATTTCACATCCTCCCTCCGTCCCCGATTAAGACTCACACTTTTTTATTTCGGTCCGTCCCCAATTAAGAGTCACACTTCATTTTTACCATAAATAGTAATTATGTCTCACATTCTACTAACTCAATTCACTCACATTTTATTATAAAACCAATATAAAAAAATGGTCTCACATTCTACTAACCGTTTCAACTAACTTTTCTTTACATTTCTTAAAACTCATGTCCGGTTAAAGTGTGACTCTTAATCGGGGACGAAGGGAGTATAAGCTTAAATAAATCGAGTATTAATTCAGCCAAATGCAGAAGATATGAACAGACCATATGCACGTTAGCAGATCGAACACATCGGTTTTAGTAGGAGAATACCTCTACCTCAGAGTGCTAACTACAATTATTTAATGGCCTTTTAAATTTAGAATAATAACTTTATTCAGTTAATTAACTACATTTAGGTAATTAAGGGCAACTCATGAAAAGATCTTGCAGGATCGAGTAGAGATAAACAATACTAGTAATCTTTTTGTTCTTTTGATATTTAAATTTTTATACAATGTTATGAGTTGGAAAATTTATGTCGAAGCTTGGCATTACATCATTTAACAGACTAACATGTTGGTATGTGTAATTAGAAAGAGTTAAATTTATTTTTTAGAGTTTGTTAGGATTTCAAATTGAGAGTTATTGTATTGTATATTTAAAAGGACAGAATCATAAAATAAAATAAAAAAGACTACATAGAATCACCCATCTACAACTCTAATTGGTCCATCTTAACATGAGAATGGGCCAGGATGATAAAAACCATATCTATATTATTCTTTTGTATGGTTATTTCTTTTAAACCTCGGTTCATGATAAATTGATCGAAATTTGTTGACTTTTCTTCCAAAGCTTAAACAGTTTTGTGCTTAAAAATTTATCACTTATTTTCTTTTTTTTCCATACCTAAAATTTGTCACTTCAGATTTACTCATTTTTTATTACATTTACTTAAATCTTGTCGATCAAATGATGCCAAATGATTAGAGATGGAGGATTATACTCCATTTAGAAAAAGTTGATCTCATTTTCGGGTCCTTTTTTATGGCAGCACATAAAAGAGTTGATCTCATTTGCATTAGATAAAAAAACCACTTTCTCTATCCTCCGCCATGGCGTTTCCCTACATTGAGGCGATCATCGGTAGGTTTCACTCCCACTTCTATCTATTTCTGTGTGATATGTATGTATATCTTTGATCGTTCTCATTTGATTTGCCTTGATCTCCGTTTGGCGGTTACTCTCCTCACAATCAAAACAGAGAGCACACCAAAATTCAACACACCAATTATGGAAGATCAAATGCGATAATGGAATTGATAATCAATGAACTAAAGAGAGAGATATCTTAACACTCGCTCACCTGCTCTTGGGAATGCCAATGAAATGAGTTGGTGTAATTTTGTGGTTATTTATATTTTGATTGACACTTAGCTGCCTCTAGCTACGGGTTATGCCACTATATCTTTTTCCTTGAATTTGTCTTGGCTTCTATTCGATCCAGGTTATATGATAATGGTGTACATTTTAGAGACGTATCTTGATTTGAGGCAGCGTGCTGCTCTTAAGTTGCCACTGCCAAAGCCATTCGTAAGAGTAATCTGCCAAACAAGGTTTGAAATGTCGCGTGCTACTCTTCTTCTCAAAAGGTGTTGAACATTGAACACTCATTAATAACTTATACTGTCAATGTGTATCTGTTCTTTAACTAACCAGTTGTGTCTTGGGTTGGTTATAAATGTTTATCTCTCCAGCAATTTCAATTTTGTGCACAAATTTGTATTTATAGTCATCGACGTCGCAATTTTGTACTTGGGCGTATTGCCCTGGTTTTGGAAGGTGAGTCATTTTATAGCGCGCCTTCTTATCTGGTCTCTTACTTTGTTTCTTTGTCTTACCGGTATTTTGTTTTCTTGTTAACTGCAGAGGTGCGGAGAGGTTCTGGTGTATGCTGGCTTTAATGCTGAAAATGAGATATTGCACACTCTTGCATTTTTAGCTGGTTTTATGCTTTCGTTTAAGGTGTGTTTATGAGTTTCCATGTATTTTCTTTACAAAGACTAACAAACGGTTACTTGATGGATTTGTTGACTGTTTAAAAATCACCATAATCTACGGCTTGTTACTGCTATAGCTATACACAAATTGATGGCCTTTTTTTAACTATTGGTTTCTATTTTTGCAGATAACTTATTTACCATTTTCTCTGTACTTAACTTTTGTCATTAAGGCCCGCCATGGTTCCAACAATGTATGTAGTTTAAGTTTACTTTGATAACTCGGTTTTAACAACTTGAAAGTTGTGATTAATTTATTTTTTATTTGACAGCAAACACTGTTGTTATTCTTTAAGGACATGATCAAAGAAATTATATTAGCTATAGTGATCTGTCCTCCTATTGTAGCTGCTATCATCACTATAGTGCAGGTATTTCTATCTTATATTATATTTAAGACTAATAGATTGTATAAGTTCTAAGCCCTAAACAATAGTCAGTTATGGCTGCTTTACATGTTGTTGTCCTTTTTGCATTTCAATATTTCTCTCTGTCTCTTGCAATTTTTTATGGTAAATGTTAGTATGCCTTGAATTTGTATAGGATTAGATTTTCTAATTGGGATATGATTATGTTTCCTAGACCCAGTCTGTCTAATGTGTGTCTATGTATATGGGAGTAGAGCACATAAATCTGTATCTGAAAACCACAGTCATAATACAATTTGTTCATCCGTTTTTGTCCGTGGACGTAGCCAACACAACGTTGGTGAACCACGTAAATTCTGTGTCTATTTACGTTCTTTTGTTTCTCGATTCACAATTGCCCTATTTGTCATAACAAACTGGTATCTAGAGCCTTGGTTTTCGAACTAGGGTTTTGAATTCCGCTGCGAAGGTTTTGTCCGGTAAATCGAGATGTCTGCTCTGAACGTGAAGGTTGACAAATTCACCGGGAGAAATAGTTTTGGTTTATGGGAGATCAAGATGCGATCTCTGCTGAAGCAGCAGGGTTTGTGGGAGCCGCTCAAAACAAAGAAGGCTACGGAGGATGATAAGGAGTGGACAATCTTAGACGAAAAGGCCCACTCGACCATCATATTGAGCCTGTCTGACGATGTTATCATCGAAGTTGCGGATTAGGAGACGGCAGCTGCTCTTTGGGCGAAGTTGGAGAGTCTATACATGACGAAGTCTCTAACCAACAAGTTGTTCTTGAAGCAACGTTTGTTTCGGTTACGCATGCAGGAAGGTACGCCCCTTCGGGATCATCTGGAAAATTTGAATAAAATTTTGCTAGATTTGCATAATGTTGAAGTTAAAGTAGAAGATGAGGATGCTGCTTTAATTTTGCTTGTGTCTCTGCCTGAATCTTACGAAAATTTTGTTGAGTCTTTTATGACTGGCAAGGAAACTCTTTCGTTGGAGGATGTTCGATCTGCTCTCCACATCAGAGAGGATCGTCAACAGGCAACGAGTTCAGCCACAGAAGATCGCCATCGGGATTATCTGTTATGGGTAAAGGACGAGAAGATATTCGGACAGAAGAAACAGAACTCAAAAGGTTCAAAAGGTCCTAAAGGCCCTAAGCCAGATGACATCTGCAGATATTGTAAAGAACCAGGGCATTGGAAGGCTGATTGTCCAAGGATAAAGAAGAAATTGTGCAAGAAGGAAGATGCTAACGGTTCTGCGACTGTGGCAGAAGCTGATGACACAAATTCGGAAGAAGAATTGGCCTTGGTTGCGGATGAACAGCCACACTGTAATGATGTGTGGATTTTGGATTCTGGAGCGTCATATCATCTCTGTCCTCACAGGGAGTATTTCAACACTTATGAGCAGATAGATGGAGGCAATGTTACCATGGCCAACAGTGCTGTCTGCAAGGTGGTTGGCATCGGCTCAATCAAGATTAGGACTCATGATGGGGTCTTCTGCACCTTGAACGATGTTAGGCATGTTCCACAGATGACGAATAATCTGATATCCCTGAGTACATTTGATAGTAAGGGGTTCAGTTTCAAAGGTGAAGGTGGAGTAATGTGTATTTTGAAAGGTTCGAAGGTGGTTCTGACAGCTTTGAAACGGGGTACCTTGTATGTTCTAAGAGGTTCCATCGTAGCAAATTCTTCTAATATTGCATTATCCGAGGTTGCAACCAAGGATATGACCAAGCTGTGGCATATGAGGCTCGGTCATATGGGAGAACGTGGCATGAGAATCATGTCGAATCGTGATTTTCTTTTGGGCCATAAGGTGCAGAAACTTGATTTCTGCGAACACTGTGTGTTAGGGAAGCTTCATCGCAGCAAGTTTCCAAAGAAAGGTGTTCGTCGAACGAAGGGGACACTTGACTACATTCATATGGATTGTTGGGGTCCCTCACGTATTGAGTCTATTGGAGGACACAAGTATTTTGTGTCGATGATTGATGACTACTCGAGAATGACTTAGGTGTTTATGATGAAACATAAAGGTGAGGCATTCAAGAAGTTCAAAGAGTGGAAGACTCTAATTGAAAACCAGACTGGGAAGAAGATCAAGCGATTGAGAACAAATAACGGTCTGGAATTTTGTTCGTCTGAGTTCGATGAGTTTTGTAGGAGTGAAGGGATCGTTCGCCATCACACCGTTAGACATACACCGCAGCAGAATGGTGTGGCAGAACGCATGAATCAGACGTTGTTGGAGAGAGCAAGATGCATGCTCTTCCAAGCCGGTTTGACTAGGAAGTTTTGGGCAGAGGCAGTAAACACGACTTGTTATCTGATCAACCGTGGACCTCACACTGGCATTGACTGCAAGACACCGTACGAGGTATGGTCTGATTCACCTGCAGATTACTCTATGTTGAGAGTTTTTGGGAGTACTGTTTACTATCATGTGAGTGAAGGTAAATTGGAGCCAAGAGCTAAGAATGGAGTATTTGTTGGTTATGGAGATGGAGTTAAGGGGTACAGAATTTGGTCATCTTCAGAGGGTAGAATTATTCTCAGTCGGAATGTGGTATTTGATGAAAATTCTATGCTTAACTCTACTGTGAAGTCTATTGCTACAGAGGATTTGGATGGTGTTGATGAGCAGGTGGAGCTGCAAGTCACTCACGATGTGAGTGAATCACAACTCCAAGGTGGAGAAGATCAACACACTACTGCTGAAGCCGCCGATACTTCTAGCTCGGATGTTCATCCACAAGCTCGTCAGAGAAGCATTGCTATTGACAGAGCTAGGAGGACAAATGTGAAGCCTCCGTTGAGGTATGGTTTTGAGGATATGATGGCATATGCATTGCAGGTTGCCAATGAGGTCGAAGATGAGCCTTCGGCAGATGAACCACCTACCTACAAGGAAGCTATTTCAGGCAGTGAGCGTGCCAAGTGGCTCGCTGCAATGCAAGAAGAGATAGAATCACTTTTGAAGAACCTGATTTGGGAATTGGTTCCACGGCCTAAGGGGAGAAAGATTGTCACTTGCAAATGGATTTTTGATAAGTCGTATTCTAAGCCTTGGTTACTGATCAGTATGTCGTGAAATGCATGTATTATCTGCAAAACAGTTGCTAAAGTGTGCGGGATTAAAGGATCCAAGTCAGTAGGAGACGATTCATGTGACGCAAGTGAAAAGAGCGCTAGAAGGGTGCAATACTGACCAGGATGCATGCTAGAGAAAAGGCTCGAGATGGAGAAGAAGGATAGCTGGGATGGTCATTAACAAGGGTAGAAAGGTCAAATTCGTGAAGGAAATCTACCCTAGAAGCAAGGGCAAGCCTCCCCATAAAAGAAGCCACTTGGAGAGAGACAAAAAAAAACGTTCGAAGTTCGGCTCTCATACACACTTAGTAGAATTCTCTCTAGAAGATCAGTCCTTCAGCATCATCCACTTTCTCGTTCCTCGCCAGAGCTATGGTCACTTGACGTCCAAAAGTCTACCGGAGTAGTCATCATCCCACCATTCCAGCCAGTTCGTCGTAGTAGTATAGCAGTTTCACCGCCCGGAGTGGCAAAAACAATCGTTACTCGCTTTCTAGTTTAATCTTTACTTGCTTTCTTCGTTGGATCTGTGCAAACATTTATCTTTGTTGCCTTTTGAAATACTTGGTGAAGATCCAAACATTTTAGTTATAAAATTTCTATTCCGAATGTCTCTTTTGTTTGAGTTTGCTTCATTTTGCCTAGGAAAGTTAGATTTAGTTATCGCCTTTAACTTTTAAGTGCGTGCATGTATTTTTCTTTCGAGTAAGCTAGATTTGTGATTGTCGATCGAATTTTATAGTTATGTTTCAGTCTGAGTTTTCGTGCATGAGTCTTTCGATCCGCACTGTAATCACCACCTTGCATGTCAGTCAGTAGAGGTAAGACTGCAGTCCGCCGTCCATCTTAAGTTTGAGTACTTTAAATCAATAGATCTTGAGTTTGAAGTCATGAATCTGAGTTTAGTTATGGTGTTTGTGTTCATTTGATTTCTGTTAATGCTTGGTGAAGAAGAAAACGTCAAAATCAACTTTAGTTTGGACCACTTTACTTTTAAGTTACTTTTGCTTTTGTTCCCTACTTTTCAGTTGTACCTTCCAGACCTGTCAGAGAGCCAACCAATCACCAGATATACCTTGTTATCTAAATTTCCTCTTTTAGTAACTGTCTACTTTTCATATACCTCTGAGACACCTTGTCCCCTATTTTCACGAACACAACCACATGCCTGTTATTTTCACGCCTACTAGTCAGTAGAGTACCATCTTTATTTCTTGCCTAGGTAAAATCTCAACCCAAGCGTGGTAGCTAACCAAAAACACCCAGGAATGTCACCGCAGTTATCCGAACGTGTCCATCCTTGTGGGATTCGACCCTTACCTCCATTATACTAATCAGTAGAAGTGGGTTGAGGAATATTTGTTTGATACCAGGTTCCGGTTATCGTGCCAACGACTCAGCTAGGTCGGGAATCTCATCCTGATCAGTTGGATACACTTTCAAAATATACGTTGACCGAGAGAAAACCTGCACTTTCAATTTTCAAGAAGAAGGAAGACACTACACCAGATGAGGGCATTAGTAGGCTCGTCTGGTTGCAAGAGGGTTCACGCAAAAGGAGGAGGTTGACTATAATGAGATATTCTCACCTCTGGTCAGACACACTTCCATCAGAGTGTTACTTGCGATAGTTGCACATTATGATTTGGAGCTTGAGCAACTAGATGTGAAGACGGCTTTCCTACACGGATTGCTTGAGGAGGATATCTACATGACTCAGCCAGAGGGATTTGTGGTTCCGGGCAAGGAGGATTATGTGTGCAAGTTGAAGAAGTCCTTGTATGGACTAAAGCAGTCTCCGAGGCAGTGGTATAAGAGGTTTGACAGTTACATGATCAAGCTGGGATTCAGCAGGAGTCCGTATGATTGTTGTGTCTATCACAACAAAGCTGACGATGGTTCTATGGTCTATCTTGTTCTATATGTGGATGATATGCTCATAGCTGCGAAGTCGAAGTCTGAAGTACAGAAGTTGAAAGCTCAGCTTAGTGCTGAGTTTGATATGAAGGATTTGGGTGTTGCGAAGAAAATTCTGGGCATGAAGATTTCTAGAGATAGAGAAAAGAAAAAGCTTTCTCTGTCACAGAAGAGCTACATTGAGAAGATTTTGTCAAGATTTGGCATGTCTACATCTAAGGCTATTGATACTCCAAGTGCCACAAACATTCATTTGTCATCTGATCTTGCACCGAAATCCGAAGTTGAGGAGGAGTACATGTCTCGAGTCCCGTACTCTAATGTAGTAGGGAGTTTGATGTACGCCATGGTCTGTACTAGGCCAGATATAGCGCATGCTGTCAGCGTTGTTAGCAGGTTCATGGGAAATCCTGGAAAGGAGCACTTGCAGGCTGTGAAGAGGATTTTTCGTTACTTGAGAGGTACGTCTGATGTTGGTCTCATTTATGGAGGTGATACTCACTTATGTTTTCACTCTTAGTGGTTCTGTTGTTAGTTGGAAAGCAACTTTGCAGGCTGTAGTTACTTTGTCTACTACTGAAGCAGAGTATATGGCGTTGACAGAAGCTGCTAAAGAGGGAATATGGTTGCAAGGGCTAGTTGGTGATCTTGGTTTACATCAAGATCAAGCTGTTGTGTTCTGTGACAGTCAGAGCGCTATTTGTTTAGCCAAGGATCAAGTGCATCATGAAAGGACTAAGCATATTGATGTGAGGTATCATTTTCTAAGAGATGAGAAGAGAATTGAGGTGAAGAAAGTAGGTACTGCTGATTATCCTGCTGATATGTTCACCAAGTCGGTCCCGCAGAGCAAGTTCCAACATTGTTTGGAGTTGCTTAATGTCATGAGCTGTTAGTTGCCTGTGGAGGGCAAATCTGATGCAAGAATGGAGAAGTTTGTTCGTCTGGTGTTATGATGATGCGTCTGTAAGGGAGAATTCAAGTCA
The DNA here is from genome assembly GCF_023119035.1 of Salvia hispanica. Classification (NCBI taxonomy): domain Eukaryota; kingdom Viridiplantae; phylum Streptophyta; class Magnoliopsida; order Lamiales; family Lamiaceae; genus Salvia; species Salvia hispanica. The sequence continues at coordinate 32,446,514 of NC_062968.1, read as the reverse complement.
AGGTGGAGATTTGTTAGTATGCCTTGAATTAGTATAGGATTAGATTTCCTAATTGGGATAGGATTATGTTTCCTAGGCCCAGTCTGTCTAATGTGTGTCTATATATATGGGAGTAGAGCACATAAATCTGTATCTGAAAACCGCAGTCATAATACAATTTGTTCTCCGTTTTTGCCCGTGGACGTAGCCAACACAACGTTGGTGAACCACGTAAATTCTGTGTCTATTTACGTTCTTTTGTTTCTCGATTCACAATTTCCCTATTTGTCATAACAGTAAGAATTTTTTATGTGGTGAACTGTATAACATTCTCAAGTGATTGATTGCAGAAAGGAGGTCCTTACTTGGCCATATATCTCTGGGGCTTCATGCTAATTGTGTCCCTTATAATGATGACTGTTTATCCAGTTCTGATTGCCCCTCTTTTCAACAAGTTCACTCCTGTATGTAATGCAAAAGCTGTTTAATGTAATAGCAATTTCTCATTTTCTTTTGATAACGCAAAATAACATAAGTTTCTAATCAATGTTGTCTAAAACATGAGCAGCTTCCAGAGGGCGAACTCAAGACCAAGATTGAGAATCTTGCTTCATCTCTTAAATTCCCCTTAGAAAAGTTATTTGTTGTTGATGGGTCAACACGGTCAAGTCACAGCAATGTGAGTAATGCTTTTCTTCTCACACTTTTGGCCTCATTTCTGCTCAAGAAGACTCATTTGTAAACATTTTTCTGCAGGCTTACATGTATGGATTTTTTAAGAACAAAAGAATTGTCCTGTATGACACGTTAATACAACTGGTAAGGAGTATACAACTACTGTTTTCATTTGTGATAATTAAATGCTTGCCAAAATCCTGGTTCATGGCTATAGCTGCAAACTAAACAGAGAGAACCTGAGACTCAGAGTTATAATATGGAATGTTACTGATTACCCACTTCTCATATTCTATGTAGTCCAATAATGAGGAAGAAGTTGTTGCTGCAGTTGCTCATGAACTTGGTCACTGGAAGCTAAATCATACAGTGTACACATTCTTTATTGGAGTTCAGGTATGTTGATTGTTCTAGATGGAGTTTAGGTGAAAGTATTTTTTGAGCTATTAATTTTATGATTTAAGTCACTATTACTGATCTGAAACTTGAGTGCATATATGATATCTCATGCTTAATGGTAATTGGCAATGCAGATCCTGACATTGTTGCAGTTTGGGGGATACATTCTTGTTCGCAACTCAAAAGACCTCTTCCAAAGTTTTGGGTTTGATACACAGCCTGTTCTTATTGGATTTATCATATTTATGGTATGAGCTGAATCCTTGAGGGTTGCACGTGCACTGGTTGCTTTTGTTGTTCATTTGATGTCATCCAATGCTGTACTTATGGCGAGATCTCGTATAATTAGGCTAGCACATGGGCTTCATGTTGTTGATAGAGCTATGTGCTTTATCTGCATTAGAATGAAATTTTAAACCTCATTTGACATGCCGATGCACTTGTAGTACATAATAAACCTAAACAACATTTATTTTCCTGTTACATTGTATTTTATGTTGTTTGTTGATACTGAATTGTATACTTGGCAGCTCACTCTTTTACAATCTGAATTTAATTATTGTGTCTTGTTGTGGGTATTAATTCTATATTGGGTGTTGCAGCATATGGTGATACCTCTCTTGCATGTTGTGATCCTTTCACTCAATCTATTGCTCCGTGCTTTTGAGTTCCAGGTAATCTTCTTGTGTTTTGTCCTAAATTGATTGTCATTATAAATTTATAGCAACTGAGACTATTGTGTTGTATCACTCCGAAGGCTGATGCTTTTGCCAAGAAGCTTGGTTATGCTGTTCCTCTACAAGCTGGTCTTATAAAACCGGTAATTTATTTTTTGGTTTCCGTTGCATTGTACTTACAACTAAGTCCTCACAAAATATTCTATAGAGGTGTGTTTACTGTTTCATGAAGTTGGAAGTATTTATGATGTTACTACCATTGCCCTAGTTAGTTTGAAAGTAGAACAAATTGTAGTAGTCTCTTTGATTTGTTTGCTGCCTTCTGGGATTTGTTATGAAGCTTACAATTTTGTTGATGTCTAACAGGAGGACATCAACATTGACCCTTGGTATTCTGCTTACCACTCTTCGCATCCACCCTTGGTCGAACGATTAGTTGCACTCGATGAACCTGATAAGAAGACTGATTAAACCCAAGTAAATGGGTGTTGCATATAAATTAATCTTGTTAAGTTGTTGCTCCAATAATGAAAATGTCTGTAATCTTATTTTTGTGAATTCCGACAGACATCCGCTTACATGTAACGAGGTTGAAACTAGTACCACGAAATAGCATTACGAAAAAATACGAAACTGAGATTTTAGTTAAGAGTGAGCATATTGACATTGGGTCTCTTTTATGGCTCTGTGGAGCATTTTGAATCAAGTTTTGTTGTATCATACCACCAACATGAAAATTCAGTTCATTACATTCATTTTTTCAGGCATAGCTATCTTAGGCCCGATAAATAAATGATGTTAATAAAACTTGATTTGCTTCATATGAATTTTTAAGGTACTATCTCTGTTCTAAAAAAAATTATTTTGGTAACAGGCAACATGGATTTTAATGCAAAATTAATAGGGCTAAATTCTATAAATAGGGCATTCTGGAAAAATGCTTCCATCAATAGGCGGGTTTTTTTTTTTTTTTCTGTAAATGGGTGTTACGCATTCTAAGAATACGTGTTTAAATACGCATTCTTAGAATGCGCAACTAAGGTGATTTCGCCAGTCAAACAGCAAGTCAAAATTCAAACTTAAAACGCATTCTAAGAATGCGTATTTCACCTGAATAAAATTGGGCAATTCAGAACAGAACGCGCCGCTGCTTCTCTTCCTCGCTTCTGAACGCGTCGATCTGCCGCCGCCCGTCGACCTGCCGCCGCCAACGTTCCGCCTCCCCTCACGGTATTTATATCTCTCTCTATCCATGTTTCCCCTTTGCCTAGGGTTTGTATATAATTGGTTTTTTTTTTGCAAGAATTGAAACAAGAAAGTGTGCATTCTTAGAATATGATAGCAAATTTGGTGGCATGTACCGATGTGGTTGAAATTCTTATTGGGGCATTGAACTTGTAGTATGACTTTGTATATATGAATTGATTCTTTAATTGAGATTTGAATAGCAAATAGAACAATGGTGGAATTGCAAAGAGTAAAAAAAATAAGCTTTGGGTTTCATTGTTTGAATTGAGGAGAAAAAATTCAATGGATTAAATGAGTTTACCTTTGACCTTATGAGTTCCGTCAACAAATTTATAGTTTAGATTTGCATAAATTTACTTATTTCAATTTAGATTTGCCTAGTAGTATGTCTCTGTGCATGTTCAATGCTAACAAAATTTAATTAATGTATATATAGCAATGGCATCATCATCAACTGGGGAGTATTCTTTGTATTGTGGTCCCGAAAACCCGAGCATACTTTACTTGCAACCGCATCACATAACGGAAAGCATAATCTCTGGGAATGATACGGACACCTTCCAACCACGCAAGTTGGATAATAAAATTTTTCAATCTCCAATGCATGACCGAGTGTTGGAGCATATATAGCGGATGGGTTTTGGTGGCGTGTACCGTTATGGAAAGCCAAAAATGTTGGACGCTTCACTTATTGGGGCATTGATTGAGAGGTGGCGTCCCGAGACACACACGTTTCACCTTCCAGTTGGTGAAGCTACAGTGACCCTTCAAGATATCGAGATGCTTTGGGGTTTAAGGGTCGATGGTGAACCAGTTATCCTTCCACAAGTGAACCACACGAGTGAGTATTGGGTTGATACGTGTTTGTCACTTTTGGGTATAGAACCTAGTCAGGCTGAATTGAAGTTGGGGGGATTTAATGCCACTAAACTGAAAGATGTTGTGAGACACCGTCTTGACGACGATCTACCTGAGCATTATTACATGCAACATGCACGTATATTTGTGGTACTCCTACTAGGTTGTTTGATCATCCCAGACACTTCGGGGAGAAAAATTCCCTTCCACCACATTCTATTACTAAATGACGAGAATCGGTGTTCACAACTTAGTTGGGGTGCAGCAGCGCTTGCCACTTTATATCACTACCTTTGTGAAGCTTCGTGTCAAAAGAGGAAAGATATCGGTGGCCCATTGAGCCTTCTACATATGTGGGCTTGGGAGAGGATACCCAATATTCGACCTGAGATTGTTGATAGGGTTGAGTATGATGGTACGGCACCGTGTGGAATAATGTAAGTTACATCTTTATTCTTTGTCATTAAGTTATCTATATCGCATGTTTATAATATTTTTGTATTGTTTTGGAATTATTAGTTGGAGGGGGCGATTGAATTTGGGTAGAGCCCTGCTACATGTTCAAAGTTATTACAGGGAACAATTGGCTCATTTGCATGACAATCAGGTGCCACTTTTAAAATATTTCTTAATCTTCTATGTTGAATATTTTTTGTTTTATTAACCTTTTTTTTTCAGTTTATTTGGGAGCCGTATTTGGATCGTCGTCCTCTACCAGAGGAGTGCACGCGTGGGATGAATGTTTGGGGGTGCACCAACTACCTCATTTGCTATCATATTGTGGAGACTCATTTGGGTCATCGAGTTACACGACAGTTTGGAAACCCCCAACATAATTTTTCTAGTGAGACTCGATTCCACAATTATGAGAGATGGGAAAGTACAAGGCGAGGCAAGTCAGCCACAAACTGGGAAACTCATCATGCTAACTACGTTCAGTATTGGAGGATCCGGGGAGAAATAGAACAACAGGTGTATCCAAATGCCTCGAATACTGACTACATGGATTGGTTTCGAAAAATCACTGTCACTTACATTACTAGACCCGGCATCCATGGCCAGCCAGGCATCCATGAGACTGCCTCTACACATATGATGATGGTAATAAATTTTTTTTGTCGTTTTTATAGTTATAGTGCATTATCAGTAGAATAATGTCTTTGTTTTGTGCAGATGGAGACGTTGGTCAATGTCTATCATTGCCTTAGCGGATCTGAGACGGCGTATCATCAGGACATCCAACGTGCTTTGAACATGGTGTCGACTTGTATGACGATATGTGGGGAGGCTGAACGTCTTGATTTTGTCCCTACCCAACGATCAGCGATTGACACTACAAGACCAATCATTCACAAAGCTAGGCGCGAAGGACGGCCAGGTGTCCATATTGGCGGTCCAGGGTACAGATGAGATGCAGGTTTGTCGCAGATGGGCGGAGGATGTAGTGACCCTCCGCGTGCTTCTTGGCATGTTGGATCAAGTACACAGATGATGGGTGACGAAAATTATTCTGATGTTAACCTTGATGAATATTTTGGAGTAAGATTACAAACACAGGAGGAGTATGAGGATGAAATGGATGTTGCTGCTGAGGAGGAGGAGGCTGAAGGGGATGATGATGCTGAAAATGATGAGGCACATGAGACAGCTTGGCGCGAGTCACGCACAAAGGCTCGTCATGATTCTGGGGTGGCTTCTGGGGCAGCTTCTAGTTCTTCACTATCCACTAGAGGATTGGCGCGGAATGTAACAAAATTCTTTACTAGGAGAACATCCTCGCGTACATCCAAAGGGGTAGCTGCAAACAAGTTTACACCTAGTACTTTGTGGTTGTTTGTTAGACGTAGACATTTGTGATATTCAACTTAACTACATTTTGTTTAATTTTTAGTCCATTTTTCTACATTTGATTTCATCTCTACATTTTTCTCCATTTAATATTGTTATACACTCCATACATTTACATAGCATACATGCTTAGAAAAATGAAAGAGTTATTAATCTTAAAAATCATAAAATTTAAGCAAATATTAGTACTACTATTTTCTGTTCACACTTAAAAAACTCATTTGTGTTTTTAAATGAAACAGTCAATTAGTAATATTACTACAATTGAGTCAACAAATAATGTCCAAATATAAATAATGTCTAGCTACAAACCAACAACATCAAATAGTATTAAATAATGTTCAACTACAAACCAAATCAAAATAGTAGTAAATAATGTTCAGCTACAAACCAACAAAATCCAATAGTAATAGATGCTACAAACCAAATCAAACTAGTAGTAAATAATGTTCAGCTACAAACCAACAACATCCAATAGTAGTAAATAATGTTCAACTACTAACCAAATCAAAATAGTAGTAAATAATGTTCAGCTACAAACCAACAACATCAAATAGTAGTAAATAATGTTCAACTACAAACCACAAACAATCACACAGTGCGCCCCGTTGTGCAGTTACGCCTGTCATGCCCTACTTGTCTACAGATCTTGCAACTCCTCTGTCGCCTGGGTTGATCAGGTTCATTTTCGTCCATCTGGTTCTGTATTCTTGCTTTTCTGTATCGACCGCGAGAACGAGGAACAAATTGCCCTACTGAACACTCCAATGTCTATGGTGGTATCTCCCAATAGTCCTAGTGCCTAAGTGAACGAAAACCAAAAGAATATTGTTTCACCCAATTTGACTTCAAATAGTTCTTACTCACAAGGCGTAGAATGTTATCTCCTCGATCTCTAGCAACTGCCGCAGCGTGAGAACAAGACAACCTCCACATCTGTCATTTCCCACAACTACACCTTTTTCTCAAATACTTGACCTCATAAGAGTTTCCACCCTTCCCTTTGGATCGTGCCTCGGATAAGACATCATATCTGCCCTCATGGATGTTGACTCGTCTTACCACATGTTTTCGGCCTCTTGCATCATTATCATTCAATTTGTCATGCGCCCATAGGCTCAAATCAGTTTGGCATTGTGCCGCTTCTGTTGATCTTGTCTGGAACCATTTAATTGTTCTCCAGAATGTCAAATTGATACAAGCCCTAATAGGTAGATCTCTGGCTCCTTTCAAGACGTTGTTATATGCCTCCACCATGTTCGTCGTTGCTTCACCCCATCTACGACCTTTATCGTATGCCATTGTCCATTGCTCCGCATCAATACGCCGAAGGTACTCAACTGCCTCTGGACTAACATATCCTAGGTGACGTCTTCTCCTAAAATATTTTCTCTCCTTCGTGGCTATCCCCATTTTCCACACTAGACTCTTCACCTTCACACCCTTGTGATGCTGCAACACATTTTTTCGTACATGTACTAAACAAAATCGGTGAATGCCTCGTGGCGGTTGTTCCCATATACCAGACTCCATTGCATTCAGCATTCATGGGTGTCTATCAGATATAATGCAAACATCTCTATCGCCTTTCATAACATGAAGTTTGATTAACTTTATAAACCAATTCCAACTGTCACTTGTTTCATTATCAACAATTGCGTAAGCAACAGGTAAACACTTCTTGTTTGCATCAAACCCAACAGCGCAAAGAAGTTTACCTTTGAGCCTTCCACGCAAATGAATTCCGTCAACTGCTAGCACTGGCTTGCAAAGCTGAAAAGCCTCCACACACGGCCCGAATGCCCAAAATACATACTTGAACAACTTTCGTGTCTCGGTACTATGTCTTTCATCATGATGCCACTTAACAATTGTTCCACGGGTGCGCTTCTGCAACTCAATCATATAACTAGGCAAATCTTCGAATGATGACTCACATCCACCAAAAGCAAGCTCTATAGCCTTCCTCCGAGCATACCATGCTTTCTTGTAGGATATTTCAACATGATACTTTTGCTTCACATCCTCAATAATGGAGTTAGGCGTATACTCGGGGTCCTTTAGAATATGATGCTTAACACACAAAGCCACCATATCTGATGAAACGTTGGCGTGGTCCCTGGAGTTGGGATTACCTACACAAGTATGTCTATTAGTCCATTGTCTGATTTTCCATTTACGGTCGCGCTTCCTCAATGTTGCTCGAAGTTTCCAAATACAACCGGTTTGATTATGTCGTCTCCTATTTGTGGTCGTGCTCCCCGCCTCTTTGGGTGGCTTCAGAGTTTTGCATTCCACATTCCACTTTGTTGGTTTACTTTCCACCACGTAGTATTCTTTTGTGGATGACTCCAAATGCCACAAAGTAACAGCAGTCTTTAATTGTAGCTTGGTATCAAATTTGGTTCCTAACCCAATCCGTGTAGGATTCTTCTCATCCCAAAATCAACTGCTAGATTCAGAATCATCATGGTTACTTTCATAGTAATTACCTTATGTCGTCGGTAGAGTACGAAAATAAGGTAACCCTGGATGCTCATACTCCTGCTCACTTTGCGGGACTACTGGGACATACCTACGAGGCGCATTCAATGTCTCATCATCAGATGCATCTTCGGTTGCTTCTGATTCTTCACTCAATTCAGGTGAGGTTGTTGATTTTTCTAACACAGCGTCTTCAGATTCAGAATCGTCACTAACTTCATTATGGGGAGATAGTGCACCATCCCCAAAATCAGGCCCATCATCCCCAAAATTAGCCGGCTCGTGACTAACTTCATTATGTCCAGATGGCCCATCATCAAATTGTACTCTATCTTGAACTTGTCGTTGTCCCCTTCTAGATATCATAGACAACGACCGTATGTGGAGTACGTTGTTGTGCTAACTTAGCTTGATAGTCAACAAATAACTCAATTTGACCTGATTGAATAGCTGTTGCAAACATATCCCTCATATATGCATCGCAAAGTCGAACGCCAACAAAGTTATATCCACGACCCACTTGAATTGCACGCTTCCATGTCAAACTAATCATATACTCATTAACATTAATTCCAATGTAATCACATGTTCTGTTAACCAACTCATTGTATGCAACAAACTTATCTAACACAAGGTATGCATTTGCCACGGGTGGCTCATAAGACAAACCAATTCCTCCAATTTGTACTATTCTTCCATCCCAATATAAAAGGACACAAATAGATTCTGTGTCCATAATCCTGCAATACATACACAACTTTATCTCAAAATTTAAATAATTCAAAATAAACTATATACCAAATCTTTAGAAATTAACAATTTAAAAGACACTACATACCAAATCCTAGTAGCTAATAACACACATTGAACATACAATTTATACCAATAGCATAAAATTTTAATTTTTAACTTCAAAACCTAAAATTACAATTTTCACCGTAAACTATGAATACATGCTAAATGAAGAAGAAAAGCATGTAACTTACCTTGAGGGAGAAACAATTAGACGAATTTGGGCGATTTATGCAAGAAACGGACGACAAGGTAGCATCTTCGAAGGGTTTCGCGAGGGCAGGCAGGGAAGAGAAGCAGCGGCGCGTTCTGTTCTGAAATGCCAATTTTATTCAGGTGAAATACGCATTCTTAGAATGCGTATTTCAAATACGCATTTTTGAATACGTTTTATGTTTGAACTTTGACTTGTTGTTTGACTGGCGAAATCACCTTAGTTGCGCATTCTAAGAATGCGTGTTTAAATACGCATTCAATGCGTATTTAAACACGCATTCTTAGAATGCGCAACACCCATTTACAGAAATTAAAAAAAAAAACCCACCTATTAATGGAAGCATTTTTTCAGAATGCCCTATTTATAGAATTTAGCCAAATTAATAGTATAACCTCCGTCCTCCGCCTCATCATTTTTTTTGAAGTCTTGTTCAGTGAGTTAGTTCTGTTTTATCTTATATATTTTTATTTTGTAAACTACTGTCAAGATTGCTATGCAAAATTGATGTTATCAACAATTCGTGAATTTCGTGATAATGTCAAATTTTATTATCAAATTATATTTACTTTTTTCCTTACGTGATACTTCTCCCGTCCCCCATTAAGAGTCACACTATTCCATTTCGGTTTGTTCCTAATTAAGAGTCACACTTCATTTTTATCATAAATAGTAAGTAGGTCTCACATTCCACTAACTCAATTCACTCACATTTTATTATAAAATCAATATAAAAAAATGGATCTCATATTCCACTAACTTTTTCAACAAACTTTTTTTTACATTTCTTAAAACTCGTGCTCGGTTAAAGAGTGACTCTTAATAGGGGACGGAGGGAGTAATTAAAAATGATGCATTGAATGTGGTTACGCAAAAACACAAACACATCTACAGATAATAAAATATTTCAAAACTTAGAATTCACAAAATTCTCTCAATCTAAATTGAGTTTATATAAAAATATAATCAAATTTAAAACAATTTTAACAATCCTCTCCTATTAAATATGTAAATATATTTGTATCAATACACAAAATATGTTTTTTCACAAATTCAATTCATGTTGTTTCACTAAATTTGAGTATTTTATTATATATTTCTTGAAATTATATTTTTCTTAATTTCTTACCGTATTGTTTAATCGACGTCGCAGAAGTTATCCCAAAGCATTATAGTAGAAAAAATCATGAAACTTCTATTGTGGAGATTGTTAAATATAGTATATTTGCTCATAATTACTAAATTTAGAGAAAGTCTTTAATGGTAAAGACAAAGACAGACATGCGTCGTCTTCACTAGATTTTCAGACGATAAATATGCTAGTATTCCGTTCCTTAGGCAATATAAATATACTAATAGTGATAAAATGCAAACTCCACATATCGTATAAACTCCAAACTTTTCAATATGGTGTCAACATAATATTAACACAGTGTAAAATTTCAAGATTTTAATATCAAGACAACGTCAACATGGTGTCAACCGTGGACACTATGTTGATATTTTCTATTATTGTTATTTTGTTATATGTTGACATTTTTTACTATCCAAATCATAGTTTAGAATTTGTATAATATCTAAAGTTTGCATTTGATTACAATCAAATAGTCCCTCCGTTCCACAGTAATAGAGGCGTTTCGTTTTGAGCTCTCATTTTGAAAAAATGATAAATAGTTAAAATAAAGAAAGAGTAAAGTAAGAGAGAAAATAATGTAGTGAAGAGTCTTATCTACAATATTCTTTCTCTTACTTTACTCTTTCTCCACTTTAACTATTTATTATTATTTTTTCAAAATGAGTGCTTAAAACGAAACGCCTCTGTTACTGTGGAACGGAGGGAGTAGTATATTTCCTCATTTGTTCAATAATAGAGCAAGGAAATTACATAAGAAAATAACCACAAATATGGTTCCTCTTTGTTTTAGCTTGTATTATAGTAGAACTTATGAAGCTTGGAATTTACGCATCTGAGTATAGGAATGTATTTATTACTACAATCCAATTAATGTTAACCTTAAAATATTTATTTTTTTAATCAACCATAAAAGAGATTTGAACATGTGCAGAAGCTTTAGACACATTTTGCTTATCTATGTATTAGAATATTAAAAATAATTCATAAATATATAAATAAATCACATTGTAATAAAATATTCATTCTTAAAATATGGGAAAAAAAAAATAGATAATGAGTTTTTTTCAATATACAAACTCTATCTCTATAAGCAGAACAGTTTTTTTAGCACAAAATTTAATAAATTGTTATTTAAAATGTTTTTATTAAAGAGCTAAGTATATAGAAAATAAAATATTAGAGAGAAAAAGTAGAGGGGTGAAGTGAGTACAAAATATGTGAAAGAATAAATTAGGAGAGATGCAATGTACTATCTTTTGCTAAATAAAACAATTCACTTATATGGAACATTTAAAAAGACAAAGTGACTTAGCTTATGTTGGGATGGAGGGAGTGTATTTCTCATACTTATTATTTTTATCACTTAAGTAATTTATAATCTCTCCTATTAACTTTATCCATTAAGTACTTATTTTTTAATCTTCTTATCCATTATGCACTTAATTTTTAATCTTCTTATGTAATTTGTCACTAAGTACTTAGTGTTAAATTTTCAAAATGGCTCAGATTCTTAAAGTTGGCCATTGGTAAAATATTAGATTTCTTATATAACTGTAACAATTTATACTAAAACTTTGCCTTCATTTTGACGTGGGATGCCCTACCAAGTACACTTCATTATTAACGATTTAATTTTAAATAATTTCTCACCTTTATGCATTCGAGTATATATCTTCATCTTTGAGATTGAGATTCCATAATTTCAATCGGCAAATTAATCTTTTTTAAATGCCACTGACATAGCATCTTGGACATTAATTATTATGAACATAAAAAGAAAATAAAACTTACAAATAAATTATACTCTCTCCCCGTCTCAATAAATATGCAACATTTGCTTTTCGGCACAGGATTTTATGCAGTGATGTTTTGTGAGTTAATGAAAAGAGAGTAACGTAAAAGAGAAGAAAAAGTAGAGAGAGTATTGTTTTCATTTTATGAAACGTTTCATTTTAATTAGAACAACCTAAAAAGGAAAACGTTTTATTTCTAATGAGACAGAGGGGATAATACATACAAACACAGAAAATGTTCCTCAAAAGTCAAAATAGAAAGCAAATCAAATGTACCTTATTTTAAAATCTACTAGAAAATATTTTTAATGGAACTGATATAAATATTATCTCTTACTCCACTTAGATTACATCAAACGCCACGTTATTATTAGATTACATGCGGCACTTATCAATTATTATACGGATATTTTTAAAAATGATTATAGTGAAAGATTTACACAAATTGATCTAGCATAAATTTATTTGGATGACTTGGTTGTAATTTGATAACTTTTCTTCCAACTTGAAAAACTTAAATATACTCCATTTAGTGAAAAAGTGAAAAAAGAGAGTAAATGACAAAGCCAATTGAATTACGAAACATTTTCTTATTTGTAGGTCCGTATAAATATTTTATTTAACAGACTTGGCCTCTGAAAATCTCATTTGCATTAGGAAAATCCCCCCTTTCTCTATCCTCCGCCATGGCGTTTCCCTACATGGAGGCGGTCGTCGGTAGGTTTCACTCTCACTATTGCGTCATATTTATACGATTATCGACTTACACATGTATATCACTGATCGTTCTCATTTGATTTGACTTGATTCCCCTTTTGGCGGTTACTGCCCCTTTTGTCTGTATTGTGAGGTTTGTTAGGGTTTAAAGATTAATTCCTTATCGGAACAGTTATTTCCCCCCATTTTCTGTTTGATGTGTGCGTTTTTTATTGATGTGGAGTAAGTCTTAGGGTTTTTACTTATTATAGTGCTATTGATTATTGCTACTTTCAGATTTTGAGCTTCATGTCATGGTTCTTGAACTAAGGTGGATTTTTTAAAACTCTCTCTCTTGCTCCCTCTCTGTTTAGAATGCTAATGAAATGCGTTCGTGTGATTTTGTGGTTATTTATGTTTTGAATTAGTTTTGCTTGAAGAGGATGACATTACCATCCCCTTTTTGGGGACACTAGCTACGGGTTTTGCCACTCTATATTTTTCGTCAGTCCTTATTTGGCTTCTATTTGATCCAGGTTTTATGATACTGGTGTACATTTTCGAGACTTATCTTGATTTGAGGCAGCATGCTGCTCTTAAGTTGCCAAATTTGCCAAAGCCATTGGTAGGAGTAATCAGCCAAGAAAAGTTTGAAAAGTCGCGTGCTTATAGTCTTGACAAAAGGTATTGACCATTGGACAGTCATTTAAAAACTCATATTAACAACATGCATATGTTCTTTTAACTAACCAGTTGTATCTTGGGTGTCTTGGTTATAAATGGTTATTTTCAGCAATTTCCATTTTGTGCACGAATTTGTAACTATACTCATGGACTCCGCAATTTTGTACTTCGGCGTATTGCCCTGGTTTTGGAAGGTGAGTCATTTTATAGTGTGCCATCTTTATTTGTTTGGTGGTTGTTGACTTTCTGTTCTCTTACTTTGTTTTTTTGTCTTACTGTTTTTTTGTTTTCTTGTTAACCACAGAGGTGTGGAGAGGTTCTGGTGTATGCTGGCTTTAATGCTGAAAATGAGATAATACACACTCTTGCATTTTTAGCTGGTGTTATGTTTTGGTCACAGGTGTGTTTATGAGTTCCATTTATTTTTTTCGCACAGACTAACAAATGGTTACATGGTGGATTTGTGGACTGTTTTAAGATCGCCATAATCTACCAAAATATTACATGTCTTGGCTCTTTATTGCTGTAAATAGTTACAAAATGATGGTTTATTTTTGTAACAATTTGGTACCTAACTAACTAACTAAGTATCTCTTCTGCAGATAACCGATTTACCATTTTCTTTGTACTCAACTTTTGTCATTGAGGCCCGCCATGGTTTCAACAAGGTGTGTAGTTTACTTTGATAGTTCGGTCATAATCCATACTCCAATTAAATATCAACTTGATTTCTACAGTTTCCTTTAATTTAGTTGTGCTTAGTTACCAATACATTTGTTGTGATTAATTTATTTTTTTATTTTACAGCAAACACTTCTGTTATTCTTTAGGGACATGATCAAAGGGATTATATTAGCTATAGTGATCGGTCCTCCAATTGTAGCTGCTATCATCACTATAGTGCAGGTACTTCCGTCTTCTGTACATGATTATATTTAAGAGATTGTATAGATTCTAAGCCACAAGCAATAGTCAGTTATGGCAGCACAGTAATGCTTTACATGTTGATATCCTTTCTACGTCTCTCTCTCTCTCTCTGCATTTTTCATGTTAAGAATTTGTATGTGGTGAATTGTATAACATTCTCAAGTGATTGATTGCAGAAAGGAGGTCCTTACTTGGCCATATACCTCTGGGGCTTCATGCTAATTGTGTCCCTTATAATGATGACTGTTTATCCTGTTCTGATTGCCCCTCTTTTCAACAAGTTCACTCCTGTAAGTAATGCAAATGCTGTTTAATGTAATAGCAATATCTCATTTTCTTTTGATTACGCAAAATAACATAAGTGGCTAATCAATGTTGTCTAAAACATGAGCAGCTTCCGGAGGGAGAACTCAGAACCAAGATTGAGAATCTTGCTTCATCTCTCAAATTCCCCTTAAAAAAGTTGTTCGTTGTTGATGGGTCAACAAGGTCAAGTCACAGCAATGTGAGTAATGCTTTGGTTTTTTATTTTTGTAACCTTCTGCTCCCTTCGTCCATTAAAATAGTTTTGCTTTTCCATTTTGGTCCATCCACCAAAATTAGTCCACTTCTATTTATGGTAAGTTTCTCCCTCTAATGAGCTGAGTCCCATTTTCCACTGATAATACTTCAAAGTCTTCAACCACTTTTCTTTTTATCTTTCTTACTTTACCAATTTTGCACTGAAACCCATGCCTTCCACTACCAAGACTATATTTTGTGGACGGAGGGAGTATTATTTTGATTATTTGTTTCTTATAGGGCTATAGGAATAGGAACTGTTTATGTTTTGAAGTACTATATTTCATCAAACTTTGAATATAATTACTTGCTTAAGCATATGAATGATATCTTGAATAGTTTTCGTATACAGTGTCGTGATGTTGTATGATTTGATTATATTTTCTATGGAAAAACTCAATGATGTTTAGGCTTATGTGTTTCTAAAGGGAGAGAATGAAAGGAAAGGTCATGGATAATTGGATATCAAACTGTATTATATTATACATATTAAATTGTTAACTGAATATTTGTGATACCCAGGTTTCATTATTTGATAGCTATTTAGAGGATATTATATTATAATAAGATATAAGTTTGATAAATCATAAATGCATGGGTTTGGGTAAGAAATGAGTTAATGAAAAAGAAAAGCAAACAAAAAAGATTTCACAAGTGCCAGCCCAAGATAAAACCGGATCTGCGTTTCTGGCTGCCTAAGTATTGAATAACAATCCATTCACTTTGAACGACTATATTGATAAACAAAAAATCAATTACCTAGAACTCTCGAACAACCCTCACATATTGGCCCATCTATGTAACCCTATATAACTTTATCAATTATGAAAATACGATATAAACTGCGGAATAGAAGATGTAGAGATGACCATGTCCTGTAGGGACCCAATCTGTAAAAACTGAAGAATTTCTAATTTGCAAGGGGACCTGGGCATTGCAATAACTTAATTTCAAGTTTGCAATGTTTTTTTACGAACTTCATCTGTCCCATGTTTGTCATAGTGATTTGGGGTTGCATTTGTTCTCACACTCTTGGCTCTACCACTCCTTTTTTGCTCATGAAGACTCACTTGTAAACATTTTTCTGCAGGCTTACATGTATGGGTTTTTTAAGAACAAAAGAATTGTCCTGTATGACACTTTAATACAACAGGTAAGGAGTATGCAACTATTGTTTTTATTTGTGTTAGTTCAATGCATGCCAAATTCCCGTTTCGTGGCTGTAGTATATAGCTGCCAACTAAACACAGAGAACCTGGGACTCAGAGTTAACATATGGAATGTTTCTGAACACCCACTTTTCATATTCTATGTAGTGTAAGAATGAGGAAGAAGTTGTTGCTGTAATTGCTCATGAACTTGGTCACTGGAAGCTAAATCATACGATGTACTCCTTCATTGCAGTTCAGGTATGTCGGGTGTTCTAGATGGAATTGCGGTTAAAGTATTTTGTGTGGCCATTTATTTGGAAAATTGCCATAGATGATGAGATTTTTTTGTTAACCTTTTTGAGTTGTTAATATTTTGATTTAAGTCATTTTTACTGATCTGATAATTTAGTGCATATATGTTTCTCATGCTTAATGGTGAATGGCAATGCAGATCCTGACATTGTTGCAGTTTGGGGGTTACACTCTTGTTCGGAACTCAAAAGACCTCTTCCAAAGTTTTGGGTTTGATACACAGCCTGTTCTTATTGGCCTTATCATATTTCAGGTATGAGCTGAATCCTTTAGGGTTGCACGTGCACTGGTTGCTTTTGTGTAATTTGGCTAGCACATGAACTTCATGTTGTTAATTGAGCTATGTGCTTTATCCGCATTACAGTGTCATTTTTAAGCATATTTACATGGCAATGCACATGTAAATAATGAACCAAAACTAGCATGTGTTTTCCCTTTACATTGTATTTTGTGTTGTTTATTGATGCTGAATTGTATACGTGGCAGCACACTCTCTTACAATTTAAATTTGATTATTGTGTCTGGTTTTGGGTCACTGCAGCATACTGTGATACCTCTCCAACATGTTGTGAGCCTTTTACTCAATCTTGTGAGCCGTGCTTTTGAGTTCCAGGTAATCTTCTTGTGTTTTGTCCTAAATTGATTGTCCGTATAAATATATAGCAACTGAGACTAATGTGTTGTATTACTCCGAAGGCTGATGCTTTTGCCAAGAAGCTTGGTTATGCTGTTCCTCTACGAGCTGGTCTTATCAAACTGCAGGTAATTTGTTTTTTGGTTTCCGTTGCATCGCACTTACAACTAAGTCTTGACAAAAAAATTATAGAGAGGTGTGTATACTGAAGTCGGAAGTATTTATGATGGTACTACCATTGCCCTTGTTTGTTTTGAAGCAGAATCCGTTGTGGTCTCTTTGATCTGTGTGCTGTCTTCTGGGATGTGTTATTCTTTTTGTCTCTCGACCATGAAGCTTACTTCTTTGTTGATGTTTTACAGGAGGAGAATCTATCATCCATGAACACTGACCCTTGGTATTCTGCTTACCACTATTCGCATCCACCCTTGGTCGAAAGATTAGCTGCAATCGATGAACCTGATAAGAAGACTGATTAAACCCAGTAAATGAGGTGTTGCATATAAATTAAACCTTGTTAAGTTGTTGCTCCAGTTATGAAAATGTCTGTAATCTTGTTTTTGTGAATTCTGACAGACATTCGCTTACGTGTAACGAGGTTGAAACTAGTACGAGGAAATAGCATTACGAAAAATTACGAAACTGAGATTTTAGTCAAGATTTCCTTGTGGCTGCGTGGAGCATTATGAATTAAGTTTTTTGCCATATCATGCCACACAACATGAAAAATTCGGCTCTTTACATTCATTTTTTTAGGTAGCTATGTCGAGCCAGATGAAAAAAAAAGGATGTTACTACTTACTACTAAACCTTGATTTGCCTCATCTAATTTCATAGTTCTACAGTAATACTTCCGTCCGCCCTTGCTAGTGAAATTGTCTTATTTTGTAAGAAAATGCTTCTCCAACATGAAATTCATCCGCATCATCTTTTTTTGAAAGTCTTGTTCAGTGAGTTCTATTTTATCTTATGGTCTATTTTTATTGTGTAAATAACTATCAAGATTATTATGCAAAATTGATTTTATCGAACAATTCTTGAAACTTTCCATATCTAGAATTAGTCTAATTTTGACGGACAGTCTAAAATGGTAAAATTAGTGTATTTTTATGGAGGGAGGTAGTATTTGTTTAATTGGTGTGGGGGAAGTTATCCCATAGCATTTTCGATAGTAGAAAAAAAATCATGAAACTTCTATTTTGGGTATTTGTTCACAATCGGATTTTAGTAAATTCAGAGATTTAATGGTAAAGACAAAGTCATAATAGACATGCGTTATCTTCACTAGATTTTCAGACGCTAAATATGCTATACCATTCCTTAGCAATATAAATATAGTCATAAACATATAGTTCCTCTTTTGTTATAATAAGAGCAAGCAAATTAACTAATTAAACAAATAACCACAATATATATAGTTCCTCTGTTGTTTTAACGAAAAACTTCGAATGCTTGGAATGCTCTTATATGCATATAAACTTAATACTTTTTGTTTAATTAATTAACTTTATGTGCGAGATTTGAACTCAAGACCTCTCGTTGTTGCGTATTTGACATGGAGCATGTAGCATGCGCATGGCACCGTGTGGAAGCCACAAGATGGTTAGAGGTAATAATACTAAGCCACGAACCATGATAATATAATCTTGCCTACTGTATCTTGATTTTGACCAATATGTATATGCATAGACATAAATACATAAAAAAAAAAAAAAAAAAAAGAAGAGGTAGTACATTACACTTAAAATGAATTTAGAATGCAATTAACAGAAGAAAGCCAAATCCATTTAATTAGAAAACAGCGTCAAACAAGACTGATTAAAATAATCCAAATATCGTCATTGGTATGCTAAGAAATTAAGGCTTAGTTTACAATTTACAAATAAGTTTAGTATAATTATGTTTGCTCAGCTGGCCGGCATTTTCCTTGTATATCTCACTGTGCAAGTATGGAAGTCAAATATTTGAATTTACTCCAATAATTTTTAGTTACTCCTCTATCAAATAAACAATTACTTATACTCCCTTTGTGACGTTTTCTATTTTCTATTATTAGCTTGCGTACAGTTTTATCTAATGTGTAAAGATTTATAATTAATCTACTCGCTGTGATTGATTTGCAAGATTTTTTAAAAATTTAAAATCGACATGTTGCATGGTATAACACATGTGGACCATGAACACAGGTAAAAACCTTGATATTTTAGGGGCAATGAGCAGTTGAGCACGCGCGACTTAAATAGGAGTAAATTTTACACCTTTATTTAGTTACATAAGCTGAATTGCAATTTTGATCATGAAATTAGTTCTTATGATGAATTTATCTCTTTAATGAATTAAGTCTCATTTTTAATAATAATACTTTAGTTATTTTTTCTTTCTAGAATAAGTACTTTTTATACTACTATTTTTACATCAAAATTTATATTGTTGGCTACCAAGACTATTTCTCTTGAACGGATGGAGTATTAGTTCATGGATCTCAAACCAATAGACATGTTTGAGTTGAGTTTTTTTTTTTAATAATAATAGTAATTATTATTATTATTTTTAATTACAAACTAAATTGTTTGGTAGGGATATCAATGAGGTTGACTCATCTGGTTTTAGATCAACCCAATTTGAGCTGCGGGCCAATGGGGTTAAAAAAATTTCTACCCTATATTAACCTTTTATTTTCTATTCTTAATTATCTGTTAATTACTCTATAATATAGTTCTATAATAAACAAATACTGTATTAAAAGTATAAATCACGTGACATCATGAAAAGTCTCTCCAATGAATAATGAGAAAAATAAACCATATATGTATGTTATTTATTTAATCAAGAATATACTTATACTCAAGCATAATCAAACAATAGTAGTATAAAATTTTAGTTATGGTACTGGATCAAAATGATTTAACATATACGAATGTGTTATAGTATATAGTATATTGAAATGGAAATGTAAACACATTTTGATAAATTTTAAATTATGTTCATTGTACTATAAAAATATTAAGCACATATGTATATTCAATATTTTGGAGGTGTAATTTAAATATTTTTTGGAGTTATTCATTTTGTCAATATCCATTAAAGTGTTTAATTAATTATCAAACAATATGAAAGAATAATTTTAAATTGTACTTAGAGCCAGCCAACTCATCAAAATTTAGAACATCTCTACTCATTTGCAAGTTAACCGTTTGTTAAGAGCATCCACAATAGTGGACTAACACCCGCTCTAGCCACTGGCTCGGGCGTGATGTTAGCCCACTATTGCGTTAGGTTAATGCAACGGACGAGTGGGCGGGCGCGGACTAACACGGCTAGCCGATCTTTTTCAATTTTTGTAGTTTTTTTTATAAAGTATCCAATTCTCATTTTATTTTTTTCTATGTGTTTTTCTTCAGTTCATTTCGTTGTTGTTGTTTTTGGTGTTTTTTTTTCTCGGGAGGACTAGGGCATTGGCTATGCTATTGTTTGGTTTACCTATTGCTAGGCTGTGGGAAGGACATGGGAAGGACATGATGATGTGGCAGGAGGAATTTTTGGGTAGATTATTACTAGCTTATGACTATTGTGGATGCTCTAAGTAATTAAGTCCAAATTATTTTAAAAGTATATATTTACAATCCTAACCTTATAGCAATGGGTTTTATACACTCTTCTAACTCATCCAGTCATCCTCATTTATGTAGTACTTATTAATTAAAAAAAAATAGAATCCATAAATATTTTCATGAAGTAAAATCATTGTTGTACATGCAATAACAATGGAAAGTGGAAACAATTACCAAACAAAAGTGTTCATTTCGAATGTTAATTGCAAATATTGCTATAAACGGACTCTAGTAAATATGAATAGAGCTAATACAATAGGGTAAATCGTGTATATAGATTTTTCCACAAGCAACAACATTCCGTTTGAATTATGAAGTTTATGTTTAATTTAGCGCCCAATTCAATTCAATCTGCAATTGTTATTAGGGTTAGGGTCGTGTGGTTTGAATTCATGTGGATGTTGGTGTCAAGCCAGTCTACCCTGAAGTTTCCTCAGATGTTAACATTTTGCTTACAAACTGACTTGTTCAAAGATGCAGCTCATCTGTTTGAATTTATTACTCACAGAAACGAATTCTTGAGGAGTTAATTATAAAGTTCTTTAAATGATCAGGAGATAAGATGGGCGACTATTATTCAATTGTGATTGGATATAGACTGCATGATCTTGAGAGGTTGCTTCTAGTCCATCATCAAGCTCTCCTATATGTGCTACTATGCATTCTATTAGTTGATTTTTTTAGTTTGACATTCCAACTTTGCAGTTGCCAACTTAGCAACTGTTGGCCATGGTACGAACCTTAACATCGAGGTAAATTTTTTTTATCGGTTTTGCTATTTTGGTTAAAAAAGTCGCTTTTGTGAAGTCTAGGTTGCATTTTTCACTCTTCAGTTCAGTAAATGTAACAGAAAGAAATATTAGTAAAATACTAGTAGATCTTAGTTTATGATGTCAACTCTTGATTGTGCCTGCCTATATAGTAATATATGCCTTGAAGATTTGGTCACTTAAAATCTAAGCTTTGGTTCTTGGACAATGATGTAGTAAATTAATTGGAAGACAATTTGGAGTATTATTATATAAGGAGAAAATGCAAGGAATTTTCTAATGATAATGAAGCTGACGAGTACAACCTATTTATTTTCTACGTCATTAACAAAATCTTGTAGGTGCTATATTGTTTATAAGTATGTGGCAGTTATTCAAGGATCATTGTCAAGTCTTCCAAAACAATGTGTTCCTTTTACATGTTTGTGGCACTTGTCTTGCTTCCCCTTTTTAGTTCACAGTCTTTTGCTGCACGTTCTATTGATTTTCATGTTGGCGTGATTCTTGATTTGAATTCAATGGCTTCACCTGTGGGGCGTATAGGAATGAGAAGCTTAAAAATGGCGCTGGATGATTTCCATTCATTTCATAGAGACTACAAAACTAGACTGGTTCTCCATCCAGTAGATTCAAAAGGAAGCTTTGTTGATGCTGCTGGTGGTGGTATGTGACAACTTTTCGCTTGCCATAATATTCTGATCATTGCATCTCTTGCAATTTGATGTATTCTTACTTGTGCATTGCAGCTCTTCATCTGCTGCGAGATGTGAAAGTTGATGCCATAATTGGTCCTCAAAAGTCTGCACAGGTCAACTTTTTGATGGATTTGGGAGATAAGGCTCATGTACCTATTATATCTTTCTCTGCAACAAGTCCCTCCCTTGCTCGTCAAACTCCTTATTTTGTTCAGACGGCTCAGAGTGATGCCAATCAAGTTCAGGCTATTGCTTCCATAATTAAAGCGTTCTCATGGACACAGGTTGTGCTCATCTATGAGGAAACGGAATATGGAAATGGCATTGTCCCTTATCTGTCTAATGCGCTCCAAGATGTCAATGCTCGTGTTCCATATAGAAGCGTGCTTCCCATATCAGCCACCGACGAACTTATAAGCAATGAACTTTACAAAATGATGACCATGCAGACACGAGTTTTTGTAGTGCACATGACTCAATTTCTCGGAACCAGAGTTTTTCTAAAAGCAAGCGAATTAGGGATGATGACTGAAGGATACGTATGGATCATGACCAGTGGGATGACGGATCATTTCAGCTCGTTCAGTTCAGATGTTGCTGAGGCTATGCAAGGGGTTCTTGGTGTAAGGCCTCTAATCCCCAAATCTAATGAACTCAATTCCTTTGTTGCGAGAATGAGGATGATTCGTCAAGATAATCCTGATATAAATCAGGGTGAGATGAGGATATTTGGTCTTTGGGCGTATGATACTCTGTGGGCTCTCGGTCTGGCAGCTGAAAGAGTTGGCAGTAGTAGGTCAAGTTCAAGTACAGCTGAGAATGAAACCAGTTCCAACTTCACTAGCCCTTTTACTTACAGAGTTTCAGAAACAGGTCCCGAGCTTCTCAAAGCATTTTTGGATACGAGGTTCAATGGACTTTCTGGAGAATTTAACCTTGTTGAAGGACAGTTGAAGAAGACATCATTCGAGATAGTTAATGTTGTCGGAAGCATAGAGAGGCCTGTAGGAACCTGGACCCCGTTGTCTACCTCAATGGCAACATTTAGGAGTATCATTTGGCCCGGAGACTCAATAAAACTGCCAAGAGGTTGGGAATTTCCGATAAAAGGTAAAGAACTAAGAATCGCCGTGCCAGAGAAACTTGGTTTCAACGATTTCTTGCAAGTGAAGACAGATAATCGAACAAATGAAACAACTGTCAGTGGATACTACAAAGAGGTGTTTGATTCTGTCATGCACGCGTTGCCCTATGCTCTACTGTACAAATTTGTCCCATATTCATTTATTAAGCCCGACGGTTCAAGATTTGGGAACTACAATGATCTTGTGTTTCAAGTTTCGTTACAGGTGAGTTCTTCATCTTCAGTGAATATGTCACTTTTGTACTTAGCAATACTTTGGCCACGGTTTTGTTTATTTAAAAAATTCTTGGTGATGACAGAAAGATTATGATGGTGCTCTTGGAGATATCACCATTACTTCTAACAGATCTGATCACGCGGATTTCACTATGCCATTTGCAGAAGGAGGTGTTTCCTGTATAGTTCCCATCAAGTACGAGGATGTGAATGATGTGTTAATATTTTTACATCCCCTTACTATACAACTGTGGATAACCACTGCTATTCTTTACATCTCGACCGCTATGGTAACATGGATTCTCGCAAAGAGGGTCGTGCAAAGCTCTAGGGAGTCGCTCAGCCAACATGTTGGCATGAGTTGCCTCTTGCCATTCTTTCCTGGTGAGTAATGATATATCACTACATTTCCTGCTTCTTACATGGCTTCATCTGATTAGTCCTTGTCATAATCATTTGCTTGCAGGAGAACGGATCGAAGTCATCTTGATTTGTCTGATTCTAGTGACGTGGGCTTTTGTAGCAAATCTGCTTAGCTCAACCTACACTGCCAGTTTATCTTCCAGGCTCACGATTGCAAATCTCCGAGGGAGTGTGACAAATGTGTAGCAACTTATCGCCAACGGAGACTATGTTGGGTATCAAGATGGTTCGTTTCTTGAGAGTTACTTGATCAAGTTGGGATTTGATCAAGCAAAACTAAAAAATTATACATCTGCTGATGGTTGTAAACAAGGTTTATCCCTGGGAAGCAAAAAAAATGGTATATCGGCCTACTGCGATGTGTTGCCCCACATCAAGCTTATACTATCTCAAGCGTGTGGCAAGTACGTTATGATCAAACCTGTGTATCGCACAGATGGATTCGCCTTTGTAAGTGCAGCTACCTTTCAACTCCATGGTAGTTGTCATTTTTCTTAATGATAATTGTTCACACTTTCATCCGTCTAGATGCACAGTGCAGACGTCTTGACAGGAGTCTTTTCCTAGTAGTATGAAACATAGCATCATTTGGTATCTGTTTGTGAATGGCAGGCCTTCCCCAAGGCTTTTCCTGCAGTGGCTGCTATCTCCCGGGCCATTATTCAACTGACGGAAAATGGCACTATTCCTAACCTTGAGCGGCACTACTTGCCCAAGCCGGAGTGTGAGATTTCCGACAGTAGTAGCCCCCCGCTTGCCAGAGTGTCGTTGCAAAGCTTCTCTGTGCTCTTCGCCATCACGGGTTTTGTTACTCTGACATGCTTAATTGTTTCACTGGCACTCCATCTACACAAGAAGACACCTCTTGATCAAAGGATTGCAGACTTGGGAACCAATGCCTGCTCAAGAATCCGCCACTATGTGAAGCGAGACCACCGTCCCTCTTCTCCTCCAGCGATAGAGATAGGACAAGTCGAAGAAATTAGGTCGTCTTCAAGTGGTGATGTCGTGGAGATAGAGGTTATACCCTCTGACCACTGATATTCAAATATCTTTGTTGCTT
The DNA here is from genome assembly GCF_023119035.1 of Salvia hispanica. Classification (NCBI taxonomy): domain Eukaryota; kingdom Viridiplantae; phylum Streptophyta; class Magnoliopsida; order Lamiales; family Lamiaceae; genus Salvia; species Salvia hispanica. The sequence continues at coordinate 32,421,525 of NC_062968.1, read as the reverse complement.
TATGTGTTAGTGTTACAGATATGGTTAGAAGAACAATAGAGAATGTAGTGATTTCTCCTGAATATTATATCGAGTAAATGCCAAAATTGATCCTGAACATATGATCATTTTACGTTTTTGGTCCTAAATTTGATCATTTTGGTCCTCCGTCAATATTTTCGTTAAAAACTAACGGTCAACGGGTTTAATCCCGATTTTGACCAAATTAAACTTTTAATTCTGATTTTTTTACTCCCTAATTAATTCCTAATTATTTTTACACTTCAATTTCATCTTTCTTCCTTCCTCTCATCTTTCATCTTCTTCTTCCTCTCAAATTGCCCCACGGTTCCACCTCCACTTTTCCAATTTTGAGATTTTCTGTGAAAATCAAAAGGCTATTCCAAATATTATGCCTGCCCATCCAATTTGCAAAAAATCTCACCGTCTCTGCCTCCAAAATTCCGCCGATTCCACCTTCGTCTTCCGCGCTCCCTTGACCGCCTCCTCTCCGGCGCATCACGCTGACGCGGCGCCGCCTGTTTTGATCTCCCTCCCTGAGAAGGCTCGGATCTAGGCCGGCGTCGACGGCGAACAAGTGCGAGGAAGAGGTTGGAGTGGTGCTGGCAGCGAGCGGCAGCTCCGTGACGATGGCAAGGCCCGACCTTCCCGGGCACCGGCGCTGAGTAGGCTCGAAGCCGCGACTTTTGTAGCAGATCGGATGTGCGAGGTAGAGATGGCAGACCGCGCTGAGAGAGAGAGAGGAAGAAGATAGGCGGAGGTGGAGCTGAGCTTGTCGAGCTCACCGCCGATGAATTTGACGGTGTAGGCAGTGGACGGTGATGAATGAGGAACGAGGCTGAGTTGAGAGAGGGACTAGATGAGAAATTTCAATCCCATTCTGGAATCTCTGGTAACGATTAAGAATATCAAAATTGGAAAAGTGGAGAAGAAATTGAAGCGTAAAAATAATTAGGGAATTAATTAGGGAGTAAAAAATTAGAACTTAAAATTTAATTTGGTCAAAATCGGAATTAAATCTGTTGATCGTTAATTTTTAACGGAAATATTGACGGAGGACCAAAATGATCAAATTTTCATATGTGCAGGACCAAAAAATTCAAAAGATAATGTTTAGGACCAAAAACATAAAATGACCATATGTTCACGGCCAGTTTTGACATTTACTCTATTATATATACATAGATGCGTTTATAAGTTATATACTTATATTGTTGTGATTCCTAACTTAGAAGAAGCTTCATCTTGTCTATAGCAGCAATGAATACGGAACCCACGTAGCTGAAGAAGACACTGTTAGTTCCATATCATCCAACTTTATTAAACCTATCTCATTTTTCTACTTTTTTGTCCTTAACCCCCTTATCAAAGTCTTTATTTAAGACCCCGTTCAAGAGCTAAATAAAAAAAAATGTTGTAGTTTTATTGAAACAAAAGTGGCTTTAGAATTCAAACATATTAGTAAATTTTGAGAAAAAATAAATTCATAGGGCCCAACCGGGTTAGAACCGGTGACCTATTGATCTGCAGTCAATTGCTCTACCACTGAGCTATGGACCCATTTGTGAATATGACATTTTAATTCTATGGATAAACATTTTTAGATCAAAGTAATTTTTCGATTAGTAAACAAATTAAATTCTTTTATGCAGGAGTTCATTGAGATTTATTCAATTTAAACTCAAATTACCGTTGAAGTGCAGTAGTAGTATAATTTTTTCTACAATAGATTTAATATAACAATGCCCAAAATATTGACTGAAATTACTGCGTCGACTGAGATGCAATTAGAATTCATGACGCTTTAGGATGAATCTTAAGACTTGATTGCAAATGAAAAGTTCTTATTTTCATGTATATCACAACAAAAAGTAAAAACAAAATAAAGAAATCAAGGTCAAGACGTTTTAAATAGACCCTCACAATAATATAGTGAACACGAACATAGTCAAGATATGATATTCAAAAAATTTAAATTGAAAATGTGGAGAATACTCTAAGAATGGAACAACACACGAGGCCCTGTATGGAAAGCAGTTGAGATTGAGCAAGAAAGAAGCACCGGATAGAAATATGCCTACAACTAATATCACAATTTTCCCTTAACACAGGCATATTATCAATCTCCAACCCTCTTCAAGAATGTTTCTGGAATCCACAAATTCAATCCTACTGTGTTGGGATGAACTATGATTCTCAAATGCTATTTGAGCCCAATACAATCATCATCGTAATCACCATCATCAAGAGATTAAGATGCTGAGAATTACACTGGTCTAAACCAGAATAGGTCAATGCATACATTATTCATAAACCGGTTTGCAACAAAGCGAACGACACTGGGAGCAGTACGTACACTAAAGATTACAATCATGCAATGTATAATTCAAAGACACATCAAGTTTTTATCACAAACTTAAACTTAAACCTAAACCAGCCTTCAAGTAGTCTTTGTCTTCTGTGGTGATGGGAGCAACTGTCCAACAAAAGAATGGATTTCATACCGTAAGCACAATTGTAAGAGAAAACAACATATCAAGCGGTTTTCCGTTTGTGACAAGACATGAAATTTTTAAGATTTGTTATATCACAAAAACTACGTTGAGAGAAAACGCTCAGAAACAAACATCACAATGTAACAACAAGGGAAATTGAAATCAATTTAAAGGCAGATACATACCTGGTAGCAGGAGATGAGAGAGCTGGCGAATCCAAAAGCACCAGTTACACGAGGGGTAACTTTCTTGGGTGACAGTTGAAGCAAACCAACAGCAACAACTATGTCCATGCCAGCCTTGATAAGAGCAAGTGATCTCTCATTTGATTTTTGAAGCTTAGCTTGGTATTGTTCATTCTGCACACAAAGAATATCAACTACTAGAATCCAAGCTTGAAACTGCCATATTAAATTTATTAGGTGTCTCAAAAGCAGACCTTATATTTATTAGTGTTCTTCAATTCTTTTTCTAACTTTTTCATCGATCCGGATAGCCTTCCAATTTCCCCAATCTGAAGAGAAAACATAATAAGCACATCAGGTATTGATGAACCTTAAAACTTAACAAAAGTAATATCAAGTTGAAGCGAGAAGACAATGAAAGAGCACACCTCGACAAGGGTGGTGCAAACAGAAGAACTGAGCCAGCAATACAGAGATATCCTTCCAATCAATTCAGTGCGTTCTTTGTTCTGCATAGTAAAATTTGCTACTTACATAAAATGATCTTTCGTTTCACCAAATCTGTCAACTAGGAAAGTTTTAAAGCATACCTTATAGATGCCAGTCCTACCAAGCCACACAATTTGATCCAAAAACAAGAAAGAGGACAAGAGTGCATTTTTCGACTGAAATAAACACCAAAAAAAGAGATCAGTTGTACTAATACAAGATAATATTAGGTTCAGATTTCTATACAAGAAGAACGATTACCTTTCCCAACAAAATCAGAGGAAGTGGAGTTCCTGGAGCATTTGGACTAACAAGAGCATGAAGATCATTGATGAACTGCAAAATGGATATATATTGGAAACTTTTAAGGTTATACGTAAATAGCAGTATATCTCAAAGGGAAAAAGAGTAGGAGTAGTAGTATACTCTAAATAATGAAATCCTCACAACTGACCTTGAACAGTCGAAAAACTTTTCGAGCCAAGCTAGTTGATTTGTCAACATTCTGCGCTGTTCCAGGCTCTCCATTACTCAAGAACTTTGAACCATACTGTATTGCCCTGCATATCTTGTCCCTTGCTTCAGCTTTGTTCAGATATAAAACAGCAAGGGCAAGCTCTGCTCTGGCAACATCCAGTGAACTCATGTTTTATTTCGTTGAAGCTGAAATTTTGAGATGCCACATCAATCAATGAAAATATTGGGTTTAAATTTAATTATAAGTTGCACGCTGTTTAGTGTCATATTCTACTTTTTCAATGGCATAATGAGTAACATATTAGCATGTAAAAGTTTTTTCAACAGAGAATACCAAGATGCGGAGCATGTAACACAGGACTAACTGTTCCAACCCAAATTCATGCTCACAAAATGAATGAAGCACAAGCACCATAGCAAGGAAACAATAAAGCCATAGAGCTGAAATCTAGTAATTCGGTTGACAGAAACGGGAGTATGTGATATTATATGATGCAGTTTAGTGTGATCAGAAACAAGAAAATCACATGATCAAATTCCACAGCCAACACCTCTCATGCTTGATGAGCTATTTAGTAATGAATAGTGCTCACATAAAGAAAACCCCCAATTCCCAACACATAATTCATCAACCTCATAACTAAGTATACTATTGCCCCAAATTTCAACAGACAATTAGATAGAATTAAGCTGATAGCTTAACCAGCAGAAATTCAAACACTGACTACTCTATTTTTGCTGTTTTTAGTTGGCAAACACTGACCACTCTTAGAAAGAGGAAATTACACACACGCAGCACTTGGCTTCAAATAACACGAATCTAAATTTCATTTCCTTAGAAAAACATACAAATCAATCCCTGGACAATCGAATAATAGCATAAAAGTCCAATAATCTACGCAAAATCACAGTATCAGATTTTTACGCTACACAATTTGCCAGATGGAATTGTGCTCAAACCTGTTCTCTTGAAATCCACAACAGAAATTTCTAGCTCCGTCTCTCTCTAAACTCTCACTCTCTCTCTGCACCCTTTAAAATGAGGATTATTTGCTAAGATGATTCAGATAATAGGCCGGCGGCGGAGATGAAGGCGTGTTTGGTCCTCTTCTTTTCTATTTTCATTTTATTTAAGTAATGTGAAGAAAACAAGAAAATTTACAAAGTGCAAATTTTTTATGGCTTTCATTTTGTGGATAGACATCCAACGTCATTAGGATATCTATCGATTAATCCAACGGTCCACATAGCTTGCAATTTGCGTGTGAGATTATATTGTTTTTGTCTGCTACCAATTTTATTTTTATTTCTTTGGGAAAAATCAACCAAGATATTTCCATTATCCCATTTCGAAATATTAATAAATTTAACGTCATAACTGAAAAGTGAGGATATCCAATCTTACCCCATACAAGAACGTTGTGGGGACATGGAGTAAGTAGTAATTTTCGACACAATATTAATTCACTTTTGAGATTATAGGAATTAGTATTTTAGTCGAGGAACTAATTTATTCATATAACTAATTAAATATAAAATCCAATATTTAATGAACCTAAGTACCTAACACATACATATCATATGCTTAATAAATACTCCATTTATATGTTCTCACAATAATGCTTTGGACAAACAAATTTGACCAAGTACTCATCCTCCAAATTGAAAAAAGGAAACTTTTACAATTTGGGCTTGGAGGCCCTAACTACATGATTGGGCTTACCACCTGGATCTATATAGTTTATGATCCATTTCCCAAGGATTACCTATTTATGATATTTAATCTAACTATTTTTGTGATGCTATTTTTAATTTATCAACACAAGACAAAAGATAATAGATGATCCAACCAACAAAAATTGAATCTAAACAAGAAAGAATGGAAGATTAGGAATGGAAAGCATGTGTATAATGATGAGATAAAAGAGCTACAACCATAGGACCTTAACCAAAAAGATGGAGACAACTCTAGGCAACTTTCAATAGCTCTATCACCCCTTGGCTCCACTACTCAATGGATACACCCCATTGATGCATACCTCTACTTGAATCAATCTATGGAATTGAAACAAGCAACCTTCAAGGAAGGAATTGGATACATTCCTCAAAGAGGAAAAACTCACTAGGGAGATAACTTCAATCACAATCTTATCTCAATCTAGAATGAAAAATGACACCAAAAGGTATTTATACTAAGGGCCCAAAATGTGGAAAAAGGCCCTTAAAAACTAAGTCTCAGGTGATTCACCCGGTCGGGTGAATTGCAGGGTGCAAAACACCCGCTCGAGTATTCTCTCTGGACTCCCTCGCCAGTTCTGCGCGACTTCTGTAAAACCATCATAACTCCCTCATTCGGACTCCGATTGAGATGTGCAAGATACTCACGCGAAGCTGTTTCCAAGACGAAGACGATGGTGGTAGTTTCATAGCTTTTGGATATCATCTCGATAGGACGGTTTCTGGTTGAATCCAACTGTAGTTGAAATCCTTGACGCACGGCTTCCATGATCGTATCATCCTCCCCTTCTTGGAAAGGATTTGTCCTCAAATCCAAGCCTTCTCTATTCCTCGCATCCTCGGGAGACCCTCTAGCTTTATTGAATCCTTGGCACGTCTTCACTCTCTTCCTTAGACCCCAATCAATCCATGGCTCACGTCAAGGTGAAAACACTTGATGTCTAGCAATCGTGGTCATATCATTCTCCCCTTCTTGGCAAGGATTTGCCCTCAAATCTGGATTCCGCACACCTATGAAATGGAAAAAGAGTAAATCAAATATCAAAGTATGATGAAAAGGATTAAGACCACTAACGGCTCTAAGAGACAATACTACACCAAAGACGTTGTATGGACCTCTAAATTCATGTTCCCTCAAGCTCAAGGCCAAATCACAATAAATATGAGAACACAAATTAATGAATCATTTCATGTCCAAATCTCACCCATAAGGAATCAAGACAAACTCATCAAGATACCCTTCATACCAAAACTCAAACAATCTCACAATATAGGTACAAGATGTGGGTGCAAATAAACATAGGCATTCCTTCACAATGTAGTCCCAAACAAAGCCATTAGATATAAAGTTCTTCACAAATAGACCATAAAATATCCCAACTCCATTGAATGGTTTGATGGACATGCAATAAAAGCAATCAACATGCCAAAACACACATGCCCCAAGCACCTTGTTTCTATTTGGTTTGACCATCCTCATACAAATGATTTCCAAATTCTTGAACATCTTGACAAAAGATTTGGCATTCCCAACAAGACTAGGCATATACAAGAAAGGGTCCTCATATGGTACAAAATGGAAAGTTATAAAGAGAGGTCTAAGCATAAAAATTTTATTCTCACGCTCATGCAATGAACAATCATTTTCAATCATTAACACACCACTCTTGCTCAAATAAGTTCTCTTCCACAAATTGACAAACTCTTGGTCAAAATATAGAGGTGGTTCATCACAACATACATCAAGTTTGCAAGAAGGATTACCATTCAACAAACAAAGTTCATCACAATGGATTTCACTCACTTGCTTCAACAATTTCAAAAAGTGGTCAAAAGCATATGCACAATGTATCCATAAATTATGCTCCACATGGATCATAATAAGCACAACATCATGCATATGTAACTTGTGTAAAGTCATAGTACGCATCATAAGATTTTTATCAAAATATGCCTTACACAATTCCTCCAACAATATAAAAACAAGACCACAATTATGGGAACAATGCAATTTTATGCTCATATTCACAACATCATCCTCAAGAGACATATAGGTGGAAAAATCCTTCAAAAAACGGCCATAGAACACTCCAATCTCATTGAAGGGTTTAACCACCTTGAAATGAAAACATAGCAAACACCAAGTTCTAAAGTCACTATCCATGTCACTCCTCTTGGTCCTACTATTCTCAGCCGCACACTCATGAAGCTCAAAATTACCAACAAATGAAAGCTTAGGCATCTTAGCATAAAAGAAAGTCACTCCAACATTCAAGGTAGAATCCATAAGAGAAATGCCATGTCTCTCAATGCTTGGGCTTATCAAGAAAGGATCAATATATGGTGCAAAGGTAGATTTAACATTCAAAGATTCAAGCTCATGAGACCACTCTTTACACAAGTCATCAATAACAAATCTATCAACACAAAGAGACTTCTCTAGTGTAATCATATGCAAGGGAGCATCACAAGGAGACAAGGATAGTGCACTTGAACCTTGGGCAAGGAGTTCATCCACTTGCCCTTGTTCCTCTTGGTCCTTCTCCGGGGGCATAGTTTCCAAGCCATGTGCAATTTGATACTTCACTTCCATGTCTTTAATTAAATTTCCTACACATTCATCAACACAAAAAGACATAGAAGAAGTGTTTGTGGGTAAGAGCTTATTTTCTTCACCAAGGGCAAGAGGCAAAAGATCATTTGGTGCCCACCCAAGGTTGGCCTTAGAATCTAACAAGCACCCTTTACTCACTTGTGTTTGTGGTTTTTCTCTCATTTGATATTTTTCTTTTCTCTCACCCCCACCACTCTCTCTTGAATTTTGCACCACACACTCTTGTCTTTTATCACGCTCTCTTGGCTTTTTAGACTCACTTTCACTCTCAAGCCTTTTCTCTCTCTCTCGTTGTTTTTCTCTACTAATTTGGTTTAAGCTCATCGAAGAGGAGACATTTCCATATACATCATGAGGCTTATGTGAGAAATGGAAAGAAGAGGATGTAGTCAAATGACTTGATGAGTTACCTCTTTGGTTCGTGTCAACACCACCATGTAGGTAGGTAGGCCTCAATCGAGCTCTATATGAGACTTCTTCTTCAATTGGCCTCTCAAATCCCTTATGGCTAACATGATCTCTCACCCTCCTAGAATGCCACTCTCTATGAGACTTTGGAACTCGTTCCCCACGACTTCCTCTATCAAGTCCATCTTCATGGTACCTTGATTCATAGTCACCTCTATCATCACCATAGAGCCCAACTCTCCCTTGTTGATTGCCCATCCCAAATCTACCATAGCCTCCATTCTCATCCCGATTTGCCATATTCCCTCCTTCAATTTCCCCACAAGACTCCACCCCTCCATGTTGGTTTCCTACCCCAAAACGACCATACTCCTCATTTCCTCCTCCAAACCACCTATTGGCTCCATTACCCCTCGACACTACATGCTCTATGCCGGAACCTTTGAGATGTAGATGGTCACTTTTAGGAGTGACGGATCTTGATGCACGAACCTCCTTTAAGACTCCAACCAATGTGTTTTGATTGGATTTCCATCGGGTCTCGAACTCCTTCTTCCGGGCATCCATCCGGGCATCCCATTCTCTCATCTCTTGTTTGAGATCACAACTAAAATCTTCCATCATTTGGGACATCATGCTCACTAGATCCCCTTCGGGTTTGGAATTACTTGAGCCCGCGCCCTTCTCGACTTCCTCCTCGTGGATGTCCACCATTTTGTTGGATCGAGTCATAGGAGGCATCAAAGTTTCCTACAAACACAAAAACAAAGACTAGGGACTAGTCTTAGAGATTAGTAAAATTAAGAAAGAGAGATTTAAGAAGCTAACTCACCCCAATGTAGTATCCCAACACCCCCCCAAGTCACTCACCAATGTCACTCGGTAGGTTTAGAATATAGTGGGGCTAGTATCACACACTCTCGATCCAATTCCCACTCGTTGGCGCCCGAACAACTCAATCAAGGTATACACCTCAAGAACATATGGACACCAAGTAGTAAATACCAAAGTAATAATGATTAAACATATGAAAGCAAGGAAAACTAGGCCTAGAGCAAACACACACACTAACGAACACAAGACATGGGATGAAGCTTTTTGCTGAAATCTGGCTGATCTTTATGAATTTTTTTGGTATTGATCCCCGCGCCCAATTTGGATGAATTTTAGTGGATAGATTCTCAAACAACTCTAGATCAAGGGAAAAATAGCCATATATAGTCAGATTTGATAATTTGATAGGTTTTGTATGGTTTTTCCCAACTATGCCAAAACAGGGCAATGATGTTAATCTCCACAGTTAACTAGGCAAACGAAGAAAATTTTTGATGAAATTTTGCAGGTAGCTAGGAAAGATAACATAGATCATACAAACAAAATTTCAGCTTAATCTAAGCACAATTGATCAATCCGATCATCCCAACAAAAACAGAGTCAAAACAAAGAACCAAAGGAAAAATAACCCAACCCAAAGCAACAATAGATCTAACACCTAGTGGGTACTAGGCTCTAGATACCAAATGATAAGGATCCATGTAGTTTATGATCCATTTTCCAAGGATTACCCATTTATGATGCTTGATCTAACTATTTTTGTGATGCTATTTTCAATTTATCAACACAAGACAAAAGATAATAGATGATCCAACCAACAAAAATTGAATCTAAACAAGAAAGGATGGAAGATTAGGAATGGAAAGCATGTGTATAATGATGAGATAAAAGAGCTACAACCATAGGACCTTAACCAAAAAGATGGAGACAACCCTAGGCAACTTTCAATAGCTCTATTACCCCTTGGCTCCACTACTCAATGGATACACCCCATTGATGCATACCTCTACTTGAATCAATCTATGGAATTGAAACAAACAACCTTCAAGAAAGGAATTGGATACATTCCTCAAAGAGGAAAAACTCACTAGGGAGATAACTTCAATCACAATCTTATCTCAATCTAGAATGAAAAATGACACTAAAAGGTATTTATACTAAGGGCCCAAAATGTGGAAAAAGGCCCTCAAAAACTAAGTCTCGGGTGATTCACCCGGTCGGGTGAATTGCAGGGTGCAAAACACCCGCCCGGTGTTCTCTCTGGACTCCCTCGCTAGTTCTGCGCGACTTCTGTAAAACCACCATAACTCCCTCATTCGGACTCCGATTGAGATGTGCAAGATACCCACGCGAAGATGTTTCCACGACGAAGACGATGGTGGTAGTTTCATAGCTTTCGGATATCATCTCAATAGGACAGTTTCTGGTTGAATCCAGCTATAGTTGAAATCCTTGACGCACGGCTTCCATGATCATATCACCACCATTAGTTTTGGAGGATTACATGCAATTAAATATGTGGACAGATCAATGAAATACTATAAAAAGAACTGAAATCTTTTGTTATAATGGATCCCTCGTTCTATAATTAATTGGTTTTAAAATAGAATCCTAAAAATTTCTATTAATATAGATAAATGAGGGGGGAGGAGTGGGGATGCTCCGGCGAGAAATAGTGGCTGAGGCGAAGTCGACATCAATCTTGGGTTGCTTCTATAGAAACCATTTCTAGTAGAACAAACGTTATATTTCTGCCCGTAGGGGCGTAGCGCAGTTGGCAGGATAAATCTTACTGCAACAAACGTTATATTTCATGTTTGTAGCTCAACGTACTGGGATATAATTAGCCCTCCACGCAACACACTTTTTTTTGCAAGTGTAAACAAATAAACAATGTCATTCATCCACTGATATAATTAAAAATATTGTAGACAACAAAATCAACATAACCGTATAATTACTATGAAAAATCCAGTTTCAAAATATATAGGTCAAGCACCACATGTTAGTTATGATGCCCACCACACAATTAGGTTCAATTAATAATGCTTAATGATCATTCCAAATATCACGCAACAAAATTTAACTTTATTAGCCACCAACCAAATTTTGAGATGAAATGATCTTCTTATATGCGAATGCCAACGACTGACTTAGACTTGAACCAATTGCCATAAATCATAGATTTGGAATCTAGGTTTTAGTCAAATATATGAATTTTATGTATTTTGGTGCGTTTACTTTTTATGATTGATAATGCGTGCAAGTGATTTTTTTTCCTTTATTATTATAGTTTCTTCTATGCGCCGGTATTTAGAGATGAGATAGAAAGTATTTGGACGACACATAAATAGTTAATGGAAGAGACTATTTTAGTGACATAATTGCATATGCCCTTATTTATACCTATTATCATATTATCAATATGTGTTTTGAAATAGCGATTAAAGAAGTGCAATTGTGCCATATGAGCTAGTATTAATTATTGGGGTTTGGATCCCCTGCTGTGGCTCCAAGCACAGCAAGGGCTGCTGTCACATACAGCCAAATTTTTAATATTAAAATATAACATTAAAATAATATATAAAATATTAATTTTTTTTATTTTAAAATATTTGCTATGTGTAACAGCAGCCCCTGCTGTGCTTGGAGCCACAGCAGGGGATCCAAATCCTAATTATTGGTAGCGTTTTTTTTTCCATTTTTCGGTTGAGGTACTACTTCTTTTCTCGTGGCTGAGTGGGCTACACTGCACATGCCTTGATGCACTCTTGCATGCCGCTTGCGCGCTCCACAGTGTACAACATGGGAGCGTATGGTCCAGGTCGAGTGCCACAGTTAAAAATTAATTTTAAAGAATTATTATTTAAAATAATATATTCATATAACTAATTTAATTTTATTTTTAAAAAATTATTATAATAATAATAGAAATAAATTATACTCCACATATTTATATAAATATATAGATTTGTTGAAAAGTAGAATTATACAATTAAGGTTAATTAAATAGTTAAAGTTGAGATTACTCTAATAATTGAAGTTAAAATTTTGAAAAAATGTGGATTAATTTTTTATTTTGAGAAACGAGATAGTTGAGGTACGAGGCTTTAAATTAGATAATTCAAATAAGGAGCCCATTGTAGGCCATATCCAATAATGAAAATTAGATAAAATCATAAAATTATATGCCACCCACTGTTTTTTTACTGAGGATTTGAATTGCAGAAGAATGACCTTTTCCACACAGTCCCTTTAGCCGCCATTTTCCCAAGAAAGATTCTTGATCACCAACTGTTCGATGGAAAGACAGTGGGTCCCAGAGAGTTGGCCCTACTGGAAAATTACAAGTGCACAAATGTGGATAGGGGATGGAAGGAAGGAAGACTTGTTTTGCACCTCTTCATTCTCATCCCAAGCGATTAAATAACTGAAGATCCCCATTTTCTAATTCTTGATTAGTGCCGACTTCCTGGTGAACTTGTCTTTATTTTATTGGACGGTTCTATTTTATAATTTATTCTGGTGCATAATTATTGGTTTCTGTTTGTCTATTCACTCATTTGGCCTTTCTTCTTGCTGTTTCTAAAGATGTGTAATGTCTCCTCATTGGCTCCCACAGAAATACACCCTTTTTTCCTCTCCCATTTCTTGAAAAATCTTCATGTGTGCTTTACCTGCCCATTTTGCAGTTGATTTTCTTTTTTTGAGGGGGGTGATTTCTCACCTAACAGTTGACTTTCAGATGAAAAGAGCAATCTTGATCTAGGATTCTTGTTAATTGCACCCTGTTTTGTTTGAAGAAAATAGGCGGTGTGATGTTAGGGTCTGGGATGAATCTGATCACCACAATTATTGGGTTTGGAATGAGTGCAACTTTCATTGTTTTTGTCTGCACTAGACTCGTTTGTGGGCGCCTCCGCCGCTTGGAGGCGCAGCAAATGCTGGAGATGCATTCAAGAATCGATCTTGAGCTGGTATTTCTGTGTTTTCCTTGTTTTTTAGATAACTGTTGGTGTGTGATTACCTATGATCATTGCAATCTTGATCATTTCCTTGTGCTCTTGCTGTGGATTTAGGGTAATTGAATGTTTCTCATAATGCTGCTTAGTTAAAACTATGTGATTTTTTTCCTTGTGTGATTGTTTCATCTCTTTTTATCCTAACTTGAATGTGTATCTTCTGTGGAATCTCTTTGTTGAGATTACATTGTCAGTGTGTGCTTTTTTGGACTGAAAAATCTGAATAGTTGGAAGTTCATGTACTTGGACACCTTTTAGTTCATGTGCAAAACAAGAATCGAGCGAAAGTTCGTTAATTAGGCACAATTATCCCTCATTTATAATGGTTAAGCTTGTCTTTGCCCCTTTTGAAAGTTGCATAAAAGGGTAAGTGAGGAGATGGGATGTAAACAAACTATAATAAGTAGATTGCTTTATTCATATGGAGATGAGGCATGAGGTTTCCATCACCATTGCATTCTTGAAGCTTACTATCACCAAATATAATAGCTTCTTTGGATGTGTGGTTTTTGGCAGCCAGAGCATCGGATTAATGGCCTTGAACCAGTGGTCGTTGCAGCAATCCCTACAATGAAGTTCAATCGTGAAGCATTCAGCTCGATGGAGAATACACAGTGAGTTGATATGTAGTAATAAGTTGGTGTTTATTGTTAATTATAGTTGATTGAGAAGATTGTGTTTGAACTGAATATTTATGAAATTGCAGATGCAGCATTTGTTTGTCAGAGTATCAAGAGAAAGAAGTGTTGAGAATTATGCCAAAATGTGGGCATAGCTTCCATCTATGCTGCATAGATACATGGCTTAGGAAGCAGTCCACCTGCCCAGTTTGTCGTCTCTCGATACAGGAATCCATCGAGGCGCCTCCTCCGACAACGCCACAATCGTCTGAGATCTCAGCCGAGCATTCGCAGCAGTGGCTGCTCCCACGCCGAGAGGCTAGCCCGATGCATCCCTATCCCAATGCAGCATCTGTAGAAGCAATCTCTAGATCAACATAGCATCTACTGCTTCACTAGCTTTTTTTTCTCCCTTTTATGATTCTGATAAATTGGAATTTGCAGAATATAGAAGGGATTGTAGGCTGTGTATTTATGTTATGTAAGTTTCTTGCTGTATAATATCAGCAGATTCGTTTCATTTTAGAAGGGAATTTGGTGTGTAAATGAAGTTGAGATTCATTCATTCATGGAAATATATTACATAGTACATCACTTGTAGAAGCGAAAATTTTAAGATGATTGAACTAATTTTGTGGGACGGGCAAAAATAGACTATTTTTTGGGAAGAATGGAGTATTTATTTACGAGATATTGTTTCTTGTGATTAATTTAAAAAAATTACAGTACCAATTTGGTTCACGAAAAAATAGTTATGTTTTTTCTTATACGTCCACCAAAATCATTGTGTCTATTTATGATAAGTTTCTCCTTTTGATAGTTTGATGAGATAAATCTCATTTTTACTAACTATATTTTAATTTTTTTTTTTCCATCTTTCTTACTTTATCAATGTCCTACAACTACGTATCTTGTATTACCAAAATTATTTTTTGGACGCAGATGCTATTCTACACACATGCAGAACCACTAAACATTTGTTATATCATAAATCGTTAGAACCATTACATTAGCACACGAGATTATAAATATACCATATTACACTTGATACATTATTATATGAGCATACAAGGTGTGTGAAAATATATACTGGTGTCATTCGTTTGCTATGAGTCTATGACACATTTATATGTGATTATCCATTTAAGATTAAGTTGTGAGATTATTTTAATAGGAAGGAGATGATTATAACTTATTACTATTATAGTATGATTATTCATCTACGCTTAAGTTGTGAGATTCAATCTTATTAATCAAACATAATGCATATTCAATTATAAGATATAATCTTTCAAACACATAATGTATATTCAATCATAAGATATAATCTTTCAAACTGAACATCCTAGTATTATACTCCTTCGGTCCCACTTTAGGAGTCCCGATTTACTACTTTTGGGTGTCCAATTTTAGGAGTCTCGGTTGGAATATTCCATAATTGGTAATAGGCCCCACATTCCACTAACCTTTTCCACTCTCATTTTATTATAAAACTAATATATAAAAGTAGGACCCACATTCCATATCTTTTTTCACCAACTTTCCTTTATATTTCTTAAATCCCGTGCCGAATTCAACCGGGATTCCTAAAGTGGGACGGATGGAGTAGTAGATCTTAAAAGCAAAATTGAACTCATGACCTTTCCTTTTTAAAGTCCTGTAATGTGGTTAGTAAAAGTAGATAGTATAGCATTAGTAAATAATTGTAGAGAATGAGATTATCAATATAAACAAAATTAGAAATAATAAGCACGGGATCATTGTTTAGCATCAAATTAACGTTTCAAAAGTTAATAATTTTTGAAAGAAAGATAATAGTAATAGGTAAGCATCAAATTAAATGAAGAATTTAGCGTGAAAACATTGTTTGATCGATGTGATCGCAATCGCAACAATAGAAAGGCATTGATCGAGAAAGAAAAGGTATTTGGATCGCAGAATCAATCAAGATTGATTGATGGGTTCGAGCGACGACATGCCGGCGGGCACGGTGAAGAACATTCTGGAGCAAGAATCGCTCAAGTGGGTATTCGTCGGCGGCAAAGGCGGAGTCGGGAAGACTACGTGCAGCTCCATCATGTCAATTCTGCTCGCCAAAGTTCGGCCCTCTGTGCTCATAATCTCCACCGACCCCGCCCACAACCTCAGCGATGCGTTCCAGCAGAGGTTCACCAAGAACCCCACCCTCGTTAGCGGCTTCACAAACTTGTACGCAATGGTCAGGAAATTCACGCCTCAATTTCTGTGTTTAGGGATTTTGAATTTTCACCGACCTGCCGTTGCATGCATATAAAAAAGTGCAATTTTATCATCTCTTTCTTCAAGTAGGGCCCATTTTGATTGATGAATCTAATTGATTATGTTATTCAAATTTCGTGTTGACCTGATGTCAAACTGGGTTGATATGTTTATTGTGTGGAGTATAAGAAGAGTTTAATGTAAACCTTGTTGATATGGCTAAGATGTTGTATGTTTAGTGATATAGCCCCTTTCTTCTAGGAAGTTGATCCTAATGTGGATAATGAGGAAAACCTTAGTTCAGATGGGGCCGATGGGTTTATGTCAGACTTGACAAATTCCATCCCAGGAATCGATGAGGCTATGAGTTTTGGAGAAATGCTCAAGTAAGTCTGCTACCATTACTGTGATCAAACTTTATGCAACTCAAAAGTTTGTTTTGCTTTTGGTGTAAACAGATTTTTATGAAAACCTGACATGTTTCACAAATAAAAGACACATTTACCTTTTCCATTTTATGGCTGCTATTATCATTACTTCTAAAATGTAAATTTATGCTTGATTTCTTTTATTCATGATTTATATACATTTGTTCAATCATTCTTAAATCTGAATATGTATTGCAGGCTAGTGCAGACTATGGATTATTCTGTTATAGTGTTTGATACAGCTCCAACTGGTCACACTCTTCGGTTGTTACAATTTCCCTCGACATTAGAGAAGGGTCTTTCAAAGCTAATGAGTTTGAGGAATAAATTTGGTGGATTGTTCACCCAGGTACAGGGATGCTGACTTTTGAAGTAATTTTTTCCCAAAATGTAATACTGTAGTATATTTTTGAAGGTCCTACTGTGAATCTGAGACGTAAGGTAAACATTTAGTGAATGCCTCTCAATAAAAGGCATCTAGGATTTATAATTACTGTATTCTCATTAGGCCTTGTTTACATGTCAGTTTGATCATGTGCTAGGATGTTGATTATCTCCAGACATTTGTTTGGCTTTCTGTCATTTTTTAGTTCTAACGATCAGTGTTTCCTTTTCTCAATGGCTCCAATATTTTTCCTAAGAATATTCTTCATGTTAATGTCCAGCTTTTTCATGCAGATGACTCGCATGTTTGGTGTTGGTGATGATTTTGGTGAGGATGACATCTTAGGGAAGCTTGAAAGTATGAAAGATGTGATCGAACAAGTAAACAGGCAATTTAAGGATCCCGTAAGACCTTTAAATACTTCTCTTGTGCTGTTTATACCTGAGGTTTATTTATCCGTGTTATAAATGAGTCGTTTGGTTTTGTTTTTTCAAAAGCATTTCCTTGTATTGTTCATTTTGATTAACACGATTTTTGGTGCTCTTGGGTGATGATTATAATAGAATCTCTGTTTCCTGATTACGTCTGGCAGGATTTGACTACTTTCATCTGTGTTTGCATTCCGGAGTTCCTGTCTCTGTATGAAACTGAGCGACTAGTTCAAGAGCTTACAAAATTTGAGATAGATACTCATAATATCGTTATTAACCAAGTAATATTTGACGAAGAAGGTGAACATTTCATTTTCAGTGCTGTGGTGTTTTTCTTATATATCAAATTGATTTATTTTGATCTTTGTTGCATCTTAACTTCAGTTGTTGAGTCAAAATTGCTCAAAGCTAGAATGCAGATGCAACGGAAGTATCTGGATCAGTTCTACGTATTGTATGATGACTTCAACATAACTAAGTTACCATTGCTGCCCCAGGAGGTATATAGTCATTGCATTGATGCTTTTATTGTGGTTCGTTTGAAAACCCGTATCACACATTTGCATTTGCAAGAGTGTTTCCATCTAGAGTTTCATAACATCAACTCTATCATTGCTTGATTTCCGAGCTTTATGATATAGTCTAACTACCTGATATATTTATGTATGCACTTGATGGATATTGAACAGGTTTGCGGAGTTCAAGCCTTGCAAGCATTTTCACAACATTTTTTGACACAATATGAAGCATCTATTCAACGCGGGACGGTAGAGGAGGTGGAGCAGAGAGTATTGATCTTAAAAGAACAGCTCAAAGGAGCTGAATTGGAACTTGAAAGTGTTAAAAAAGGGAAACAGAAGGCTTGAACAGTCAGCATTGCAGCCCCTGACTTTGTCTCATTTCAACTCCAACATGGGTATCATTAGCATGTGTAGTTAATTTAAATCTTGCAGAAACTCTTTTTCCTCAAGGCCAATAAGGGAAGATTTATTTTTTAATTTTTTAAAAATATTAGTTTTATTATTCAATGAAGTTAATTTTTGTATCTGACCAGAAATTCGGAGTCCATTTTATTCAAATGTCAACATTTACAGGCTCTCTATAAAAGAGTTCTACTTGTCGGGCATTAGGACTCCTCACTGTTATGCATGTGAGTGAGCCCGATAGAACGAGAACCTTGTCAGGTATAGGCTTCGCCTTCACCACGCCTTTGAAGCTCTGTCCCTGCAGCGCCTTAGAGAAGGTGTGTGAGCGTGGCTGGCTTCACCATGATCTCTATTCTCTACCCCTGACCGAACGGTGGCAACTGTTGATTTCAGATTATTGCTGCAAATGAGAGAAACAAGTAATCTGACAAGAATTGTACGTTGTGACATTTGCATTTTCCAGATTTCACACAATTTCAACAATATTGATTTTCCAGATTTCACAACAAAAAAACAAGTATACCTGACATTTGCATCAGATTACATGTTATGTCACATACAAGTTTTTAACTATCTGAACTTAATTTACAAGTTTGTTGATCACAAAAATCAAAGTGCACCTTCATATAAAAGTTTTGAGGCATATTCCAAAATAAGACAAGCCATATTGAACTAAGACAAAACATATATAAGTATTTATAAAAGATGGATGGACAACAATATCAAAGTGTCCATCCTTGGAGCATGTTATTGTCAACAGCCATACTTCTAGGAACAGATGGTCCTTCTCCAAGATTATAGTGATGATACCTGTCACAAAAATATTTATTTCATTTTTCAATTTTATAGCAAAAAAAATTTATATATAGATGTTGATATATACCCTATTTGTAGAAAAGGCTCAGGCTCCATTGCCATGTGAGTGGAAGCTTGTATTTGAAGTGGAAAGCTACTGCCTTCAGATGAGGTCAGATTCCATGGACATGGAAGGGCTCTCAGGCCTTGTCCCTCCATCTCCACCTGCAAAATTCCCAACCTCATTTATTTCGATTTTTTGCACAAATTTAGACGATTTATATAACATTTGATCTCAAACAATAACAAATCTATTATTTGACCAATAAAATCACACCAGTTATATATATGTCTACTATACAAAAATGTGGGTTATGAACTGAAATTTAAAGTATGTATTATGGTAAATTAAATAATTATATTACCGGCATTTCTAGGGAAATCTTGATCTTGAGCTGCTTGTTCATGTCTCCTAGTTCACGTTCCTGCAAGAATGTGATTATTTAATGAATAAGTTGGTCTTTCAAAACAATATATTTGAGGTATGTAGTTATAGCATTTAATTTTATTTTTAAAATAATTAATGACAAGATCATTTTTATTAAAATCATTTATAAGGTGTGTTTTGGTCAATGGGATTACTTTATGGAGATAAGACTCTTCTTCTTTTTAAAATATTTTTTTTTAATTTTAAGTTCTAATTTTTTTGTTTATTTTATACTAATGCATGCCAAAGAATTTTTTAGTTTAGATTTCGAAATGTCTGTGTTACATTTGTACAAATTAAATTATGCAATTATTGTGAAATATAATTATTTGCTTAACCCAAAACTTACCTTTCTGCGAAGCTCTTCCATTTGTTCCATCAAAATCTGCGTCTGCAGACAATTTCAATTTTTAATATTATTATCAGCCCATGCCAAAAATGTTAAACATTTTCACACCCTATGCATAGTGCTAAATAAACCATCACGTATATATGTTATTTAAGCAATTTCTTAAGAAAAGAAATTAAATTACTGACGTAATAATGCATGACATGAAAAAATCCCTAAATATATTTTATTTACCCGATCAACAAGCAATTCACCATCTTATGGATGTGGCAATACCAAAAATTTACTTTGAAATTTGAAGTTGGATAAATTGGTTAATATATCACCACTGTCCAATTAAATCAATAGTATAAGAAAATTATAAATTATATGAATCCTACCTTCCTTTGCCTGGCCTGCGCAAGAGCACCTTCAAGCTGTTTTTCAAGATTTTGTAACTCCTTAATACTCAGAGGTCCAAGATCTTCTCCAAGCAAGTGCCTACCCATTAAATATCATAATACATGTATGTCAACACACACAATAAAATCAACACATTAATTATATATGGCTATTCCAAGCATAAATAAGTACCAAGATGAGTAATTTAATGTAATTTGCTTTCTCATCAAAGTCTCTAAGACCAAAATTAATAAACAATCAATGGTCAAGAAACACACTGGGTGTGTGTGTGTGTGTTTTGGAAAAGTGAGAAATAACCTTTGTGTCCGTTGAAGGGATTCATACTTGGCCTTCAATTTTGAGACCTCGTGGTACCAGCTCTGTAGGTGTAATCAACAAAAAAGAAGCCACTAATCAGACTTTCTTATGACGAAATTGATTTAATCAGCTCATTTAAATAATTAATTAATTAACTAACTAAACCTGTGTTTCTGTTTCAGTGGGATTGTCTTGAGTATTAAAGCAGCAACGATGGTAACGTTCAAGGGTCCTTGCCATGCTGCAAAAGCACCACAACTTTAATTCTATGTGAATCAATCAACAATTCTTGAAACTTCTTAATATAGTTCAAATTCCATCAACTTAATTAATTGATTTCCTACCTTGATCCCTCAAATTAATGCTACTAAAAAAAGATTTTTTTTCCTTCTCAGATTGTACAAGATTAAAATTTTTCAGACCAATTGTAGCACAAAGTCAAACTCTACTCTTAGGTTACTAAAAACGGGTGTCTCAGTTATGATTCGACGTGAAATTTATTTCTACAAGTCAATTTTTGTGAGAATTATAGAAATAAAGGCTAATATCACATTAGAAAGAAAAAGAATAAATATGCATAAGCCATGATTGTCTTCAACATCAAACAATTTAAAGATTGGTAACAGTTCTTGGATGAAGCGCAAATAATTACTTAGACACAAAACAGAAGAGTGAGATAGAAAGAGAAAGGAGAGGGAATCGAATATAATTAGGTTGTATTTCCAAACACAGAAAACAGAATTTGGAAGAGGAAGTGCAGCAAATACCCAAAATAAACTAAAAAATAAAAATAAGTAAAAAAACAGCACAACTGACATTGTTCAATTTAGGGGTGGGATCAGAGAAAAACTTGTGACAAACAAAAATAATCACTACAAAAAAAAATAAAATCAAGAATCTTCACACTCACAAAAGAAAATAAAAAGGGTTTCAGTTTCACCAAATAGGTTGCTACAGTTTTCTCTTCTTTAAAAGCCTGAGATTCAGACTACCCAAAAACCTCAAAAAAAGAAGAAAAATCTGACCTGCAGTTTGTAAAACTTTCATCGAGAAATGCTCCAATTGCCCAGAAACACATAAGCCTCACTGAGCCTTGTGTTTCCCTTCAAATTATGCAATAATTCACATACATACATTCTCTCTCTCTCTCTAGAATTGGTGTACGTACTGAATTCAACGATTAAACCGCAAGATCTAAGAACGTAAAGCAAACAAGACAAAATCTGAAACTGGCCCCACTATTAAAATATTGGTGAAGCATTAAAGAAACATAGGTAGAGAGATAGAAGAGGAGAGAGAAACCCTAGATCTTGCACAGAGGTCCAAGAGAGGTTGGAAAAAGAAAAACCTCCCAGAACGTGTCGATTGCAAAACTCCATCTCCATTTTCAACAATTTAAAAAGCATAAAATAAAAAAGTTTCAATCTTGGAAGTGATGGTGAAAGAATCCCAGAAACCCAAATCCCAAAAAAGAGAAAAACCCGTGGATAATGAAGTACAATTCCAAATTAACAATTCAAATTTAAACCTCTGCAAAAGTTAACAGAAAAGACCACTTTTTTATCTTGATTTTATTTTGAAGACTCAAGAACATAGTTTGTAGTTGTTGTTGTTGTATCAAAACAAGTAAACATAAAATCTTGCATGGTTTATTAGAGCCCCAAATCAGAACAACATTAACACATACACATGAACAGTTGATTGTGTGGCCATAGTTAGTTAGTTAGTTTAGTTAGTTGAGATTACCTAGTACTACCAAACTCATAGAGTTTTCCTCTGCTAGAGAAGATGATGAGGGCGACCTCGGCATCGCAGAGAACAGAGAGCTCATAAGCTTTCTTGAGAAGCCCATTTCTCCTCTTGGAAAAGGTAACCTGTCTGTTGATCTTGTTCTCTATTCTCTTCAACTCAACTCTCCCTCTCCCCATCTCTTTTTTTCTCTCTCTCTAATTCATTCACTGTGTGTGTGTGTGTGTGGGTGTGGGTGTGGCTGTGGCTGTGTGGGCAGTGAGGGTATGTATTTATTAGTAATAAAGTAGGGGGTGTCTGAAAATTCCTTGTCTTCATAAATACACATGAACATGTAGTTCTTGGATTTTCGTGTTGCGAGGAAATGGGTGTGCCACAATTCTTTAATTTCTTCATCATTTTTGGGCCCTTTTTACCCCAAACAATTTATTTTACTGTTCCTTTTATTCCATTTCTACTGTACTAGAAAACCTAACTGAAGACTCAATTTGTCTCGTGCGACACTGGGTTTTCTTGGGTAAACACGTTTGCCCACTCCTTTTCCTTTCTTGCTCATCAAATATGCTAACCTTGTTGGCCCCCCTTTTCACAATTTTATTCATTCTTTTCTTTCTGGACGAGGAAATAAATTTAAATTAATTTAGAGTTCACGCAGGATTCGAACCTGAGACCTTATCGATTGGTCAACTCACGCACACAAATTCATTCTCTTCATTTAGTGGGAATACGAGAACCGCCTAATTCATCCATTCCTTGTTATTACGACATCTCTCTTTAGTAGTAGAAAAAACAAATTGTCGTTTTTTGTCATATAAAAAAGGAACAATTCACTTATCTTGTCCTCCTTCCGTTATGAACTCACTTTCCTTTTTGATTTGTTCGAACCAAGATGATTTATTAATAAAAATGGAAATATCTTTCTCTCTACTTTATTCCTCCTCTCTTATACTTTACTCTCTCCACTTCATACACAAAATAAAGTTTGCATAAATTCTTGTACTGTCGGCCAAGGAAGGGGTCATCTCCTTGGGACGGAGGGAGTAACGAAAAGAAATACAGATAACTTAACAAGGGACGAAAGGATTACTTAAACATAGAATATTGTTCATGTATTTCATAAATATAAGTTGATCTTTTTAAGAATAAAATACGATTATAAATTAAGAGAGAATTAAGAAAGAGGAATAAGAAAAGAAAGAGATGAAAATATAAATGATCAAATTTTTCCTTAAGGCTGAAAAAGGTAAAATGAAAAGAAATAGTCTTAATTATAAGTAAAAAATGTATCTCAAATGAATTAAAATTTTAGTCTGGAGACCTATAATTAATGCAACTTATTTATGAAGTAACATAAATAAACATATTGCATTTACCAGATACAAAATTTATAGTTCACTCTAATTAATAAGTAAGTGGTTGCTGTTTGATTAATGAAAAATTGAAGGGCTGTTTATGAATTCAACAAAGCATGCAATCTAGAGAGTACATTTTCTTTCTTTAATTACTTTTGTTTAGTGATCAGCTTTTAATTTTTGTGTTAGTTTCACTTGATGTTATATATTTAAGAATAAATATTATTTTAAACCCCAAACTATAAAAAATATTTAAAAGCATAAAAAATATATAGTCAATTTTTCGGCCCCCGAAATGTTGACGTAGTTGGTCGGTTATCAATATCATTGTACTAATTTTGAAATTACATGACGTAAAAAATGATGTTATTTAAAATGATGAGCTACGTTAAGATTTCGAGGTTAAAAATGGGCACATAATAATATAAAGTCGATAACATATTTTTTATAATTTTTTCATCAAATTTATGGTGTCCATATCTTTATTTTCAGGTGACAGTCTAGAGGGAACATATGAATAATTATACTTATATTTTTCATATGAATCACTCTTCGTGGTGATAGTGGGGACCACCAAGAGCATTAGACAGAAAACCCATACCACGGCCAAACAAGATTTTGAATTATATGTATGAAATTAATATATATATAAAAAATTTCAACTCAAATTAGTGATCGAAAAATAATTTTGAATGTGTTCACATTCTCATTCACCCAACCCATTTACTAATTTTGAATGTTAACGTGAACGGAGGAAGGAGTACTATTTCAATTTTCAATCTTTATTTCTCTTTCTCTCTTAATACCTCCACATTGTATCCATGCAAAACTCAAGTTATTCTTTATGATGACTATTTTTAGGAGAGTATAACTTTTAATAGTCAAATGGTAATCTTAAAAATTTTCCACTCTCTAATGTTTTTTCAATTTTACTCCCGAGTAAGGATATTTCATGTGACCACTAAACTAAAAAGGATATGTAACGTGACCACCAAACTAAAAAGGAAATGGATTTTTACTTGAGGTTGGATGCTCCACTAGCTGGTCTTTATGCAAAGGTGATTATTTCCTCCTCCTGTGAGTTGTGACAATTCAGTTAAATTAGGTGACAGTCATATCACTCCATAGTTTTAGGCCCCATGCGGCTTTAACATTTGTACTACTAATTCACATCCATGACATGACTATACCTTGGAGTATATAATGTGACATAATTTTACATATACTGCCTTATTAGTAGTACTGATGTCTACGATTTGGTACTCCCTTTCCCTTTCGTTCATCAATACAAGATCAAATTTGATCCAAGCAATATAAGTTTTAAGAAATATAGTAGAAGGTGAGTTGAAAAAGATTAGTGGAAAATGCATCATATTTTATATATTAGTTTTATAGTTAAATGTAAGTGAAATAAAGTTAATGAAATATTACAAAAATAATAATAATAATAATAATAATAATAATAATAATAAAAAAAAACAAATGAGTCATTTATTGATGGATGGATGAAATTGGTAATATCGGACAATTATTAACCTGGGCCATAAAATTATCTTATCAAATAGGGCCTTAACGGCAATATGTTATAAAAAACATGGGCTTTAAATCATTCGAAGACTACCTTATTCTAAGTCAAGTCTTAGAAAGTTGTCAATTTTGAAAATTAAATTTAGAAACTTAATTGCAATTTTTATATGTTCCATATCGATAAAACCTCAAATTCTCAAAATTTATACTCTAGCCTCATTTATACTCCTCGGTCCACGACCAATAATATATTTTTCTCTTTTGATTTGTTTATAAATATTAGTTCATTTTTATTTTTGGTAATATGATCCATTATTTTTTTTCTCTTTTTATCTCGTACTATTACTGTTTCATTCTCTCTGATATTTATCCATCTACAATTAATAACACTCTGATTTATGCAAATTTCGGTGCATAAATTATATATGTTGATCTTTTTCACTATATCACTCATGAACGATGTAATTTGGAAGTTACAATCTTAGAACTAATTATTAGAATCATTCAACACAGTCGATATTTTGATTTTTTATTATTTTTAACTTATTCGGCTCTTTCGACGTTAGAGTTGCTTTTAACCATAGTCAATGTATATGTCTGTAGTTTACATCACTCATCCTCTTATTATTATCTCATCAACATCTTGATCAATTTTGTATTACCAAAAAAATATTAAGTGAAAAGTTTTATGGTAGAATTTAATTTTACCCCTTTCAATTGAGGCAACATTACTTGGCTCCATTTTTAGCAAAATATGATTATTGCAATAAGAGTCTATTTTCACTTTTACTAAAAATATGGTATAGTTGGTCTTATATTCCATTAAACTCACACTCCCATTTTTTTTTATAAAATTGGAGTATAAAAGTGAGAGTTATATTCTAATAACTTTTTCAATTCTTTTTCTTTACTTTTCTTAAAATATATGCCGAGTCAAATGTAGATTTTCATCACGGGACAAGAGGAGTAAATTTTTGAACTCTAACATTATCAATTGAGGGATTTTTCGAATCAATCCATAACTTTCGAATTGAGTTGACATCCATATTCCCAACGTCACAATTTTTACCACTAATATGCCCAATTTTTTGTATTTACTTAATTACTTTTATCAACGCTCGTGTCGTGCATTTAGTTTATTAGGACCGAAAACAAGATTTTATTTAAATCATACATATATAAGTGCTAATTGTGTCACAATGAATTCTATAAACCCAAATAACCTAACTTTTGGATTTAGTAGGTGAAGAATGAAATAGATTTTGGGATTGGGTAGCAAATTTACTGCCAATAATCCAATATGTTTATGACGGTGGCCCCACATGTTGAGAGGAGAGTGACATATTGCGTCCAGAACGTCCGCACAGTACATTTATATTCTACTGATTTTTTTCCATATTCTTCACATTTCTATAAATCAACACCGAATAAACCTGCAATTTTGAATTATAGATAAAGTGTACTAGTATTTATTAATATTTTTATTGTGAAATGTGAATGAAAATTGAGATTCATTTTGTCATTAGGAATATTATATAGTGAAGGAAAGTTGGGTTTTCATTTACAAATTGAATAATTGGTGATGTGTGTAGCGAGTATTATTTCTGTTTTGAGAAATTATAACTACAACCTTTTTTTATTTTGTACTCGAGTTTTTCCATTTTATTCCTTAAACACAAGTTTAGTTACATATAGTTAATTATACTCCTATTATCGTGATTTCACGATTCATGCCAAATCATATAAGTGATGTGACGTGGACATGGCTTCACCACCAATGGACCCTAAAAGTACATTTTTATTGCACAAGGGGACCCTATAATTTCAATACCATCCAATGCATTGGATTCAATTTTAATGCAACGAGAGAGATAGGACAATGATTCCCAATCAATTTTAGAAAAAGTTGCTGGTTAGAAACTAAACCATTTTAGAAAACGACCTCATAGTATTAATATATAAAAACGACTTGATTTAAATTTTATTCATTTAATAGGGTCATCGGCGCGTAAACACGTTTCCACCAACTTTAAACTTGACAAATTATATCATAAACTTATATCGGAATGTCAATTTCCCACATGTGACAAATTATGGCTTATTAAAAATGACGTGGCAGATGAGTAGACCCAATTACCGTAAAAGCTCTGAGCGGTGGATACGACTAAAAGAGTTAGAGCATCTCCACAGATAGACTTAGCTCCCATCGTGAAAGGTTGCAATGTGGGCCCTTTATTTCTAACCCTTTCAAATAAGATGACTTTGGTGTGGTATAGATTGAATGGATAAAATGGAGCGCTTTATCTATCTACTAAAGACGAGGTCCGTAAATTATTTCTCAATCATTACGTTAGCTTTTGAGCATACGGATTGATTATGCACTATTTTGACTTCCCAAATGGTGGGGTTTTTTAACAATAAGCCGGTATTGGGAAAAGGGGATTAATATCTATGGTCTGGATTTATTATTTTAAAAGCGGGGTGAGTCTCGTTTGATAACATCCTCAAGAAGCTTAAAAAAGGTTTTATTTTTTGGAACCTGCAGTTGGAGTTTAATTACTCTATGAATAAAAAAAAGTTTTTTTTTTTGGAGTCCTCTTTTGGGAATAAATAAGATATTAATTAATTAAGCCCTTTAAGATAATTAATTAAGGATTTTTCTATCTTAGGGGAAAATAAATATAAAGTCGTTGATCGTGCGAACCTCGATCACGAGATAACGATGAAATATTATTTTAATAATTATTTAATTTCTAAATTAAAAGATATTATTAAAATATTATTATTTAATGAAAATAAATTATTTTGGGAAGATTTCCCTAGATTTTAGGAATGTTTAGATTATTGACCATATCTATGGATATTTTTAATCCTGGATTATGTGGACAAGAATAATTTAATAGTTTCCTAATTATATTATTATATATCTAGAATCCTAATAAGGATTGGTATGTAGGATTTCATTAAATAATAAAATGTATTATTCTCTTTCCAATCTTAATAAGGAATTAATTTAAGTTTATTTATTCATGTCCGTCAAAGATATAAATAATTAATTATTTTAGATCAATCTTATAGAAGATATGAATATGGATTAAACTTTAGTAATTAATACTCCCTCTGTCCCATTAGAAATGCAACGTTTTTCTTTTTGGGTTGTCCCACTAAAAATGAAACGTTTCCTAAAATGGAAACATCACTCTCTCTACTTTTATCTCCCTCTTACTTTACTTTCTCTTCATTAACTCACAAAACAACACTTGCATAAAATCCTGTGCCGAAAACCAAATGTTTCATATTTATTGGGACGGAGGGAGTATATATCATCCTTTAATAAGATGTATAAAAGATTATAAAATATTTAATTATCCAGTCAATTAAATACAAACAGAATTTAATTAAACCTTTAATCTGCACTAAGGCTAGGGATAATTAATGAAAAACCATAACTTAAATATCTAAGCGATAATTACGTACTAAGTTTGTATATGGTCTCCATCGATTGGTCCACAACTTATAAAACTAATTTCTGAATCTTATCGCCACCCATGCTATGGGGACAATAATCCTAAGAAATAGCGAGTTCATATAGGTGGACTTCTCAAATGTAAATAGTATGGACTAGGAAGTAATTTCCAATATTATCGTCACCCATGCTGTGGGGACAATAATCCTAAGAAATTACAAGTTTCAGAAGTTCAAACAGAATTTACGAGATAGCTTGGTCTTGTTATCAACGCATGAGCATTGTTATGGGAGTGTGTTGTAGAAATGAGATCTTGTAATGCTAAATCCGATGGTCGTGCTTAGGCAACATTTGGCGGCCATGTCGTGCTGCGGTCTCTGGACTATTCGTCGGTGTTGTGACCGGTAAAAATGTTAAAATTTTAATGCGTATTGACCTCTGCTTGAGGGTACAAAATTTTAATTTTACGGTTGTGAGTTTTTGAAAAGTTTTATGGTTAATCTACTCATTTTCATCACATAAGTTTATAATGAAATAGTAAATATTCCTGTTTTGCAGTGCAAACTAAATCGTCAACATGTCACTCAATCCTCTTTACTGCAATTCTTAAAGAAAACAAACTCGAGGGCCAAAATTACATAGAATGGAAACAAAATTTGAAACTCTTTTTTGAATCAACCTAAATCTAGCCCTTTGGGTATCATTTCAAGACTAAAAAAGGGTTGTCTGGTGATACGCCTTTTTGGTTTTTAAAGGGCCCTTATTTGGTCCGTTTTTTTTATCAAAAACACTTCATGTCCATTATTTGCATATTCTATACATTTTGGTATTTTGACGTGTTTTGTGAGAAATGTGCATATTTGAGCCGAAAGGGGAGTAAAAACGCATAGTCTGGAAATCTGGAGTCGACGGCTGACCACGACCGCCGCGAAAGAGGACGGGCGACGCCGGCGCCCTATACGAAATATGTATACCCGCCTAAATTTACGCTAGGAAGAGTTCCTGCTTCGGCGACCGCCGGAGGACATGTGGCGGTCCGCCACCGAAGGG
Source organism: Salvia hispanica (assembly GCF_023119035.1). NCBI lineage: Eukaryota > Viridiplantae > Streptophyta > Magnoliopsida > Lamiales > Lamiaceae > Salvia > Salvia hispanica. The sequence goes on along the minus strand of NC_062968.1, from coordinate 32,391,762 downwards.
CAGAATCTCCGGACTCCAACGCGGCGACCGTCGGAGAAGATGTGCGGCCCGACGGAGAAAGGCGGCGAATCCGACCAGCCCTAGATTTGCTCCAAGATTTACCAAATTTTGAAGATCTTTTCCTTCTATGATGAGGAATAATCTTCCCCTATAAATAGGACCTCAAGCTTCATCAAAATAGAGTTTTTTTTGTGGACACACAACAAGAACACATTCATAGAGATCAAAAGCTAGAGTACTTCAATTGTGCAAGGAGTTGAAGAAGGATTTTCAAGAACATCAAGAACGACAAGGGATTCAACCTACGCGTTTTATTTCGCTTTAGTTTTATGCTCGTTCAAATTGTCTTTCCTTCAATCTATGTTTTTAGTTTATTCAATTCTCATGGTGTAACTAAAACTCATAGATTCTATAGGGATGTGTTAGTAGCAACTTTGGTTATACAATTCCGTTTTCATTTAATATCCGTTTTGTTTTTACTTTGTTTCTTCCCTAAGTCAATCATGATGCTTCATAATCAGTGACACAATTATGTATGATTCAATACAACTCAGCTTCATAACTCAGTGGGATGCAGTTCTAGCGTAGTTAGATCCACTTAGTGTATTAATTAAGGCTAGCTTCCTTTAACACGGCACCGTTAATTGAGAGTGAGGACTCTTCAAGGGTCTTAGGAGCTTTTGGAGTTACGTGTTAGATTGACAACCCTAATGTTAGTAGACAACGTTCGTATCGCATGAGCATAGCCAGGTGACTCGTCCTTTCAAAGTATTATCTGTGCTATGGTATTGTAGTTTGGAATTTGTATAACCATAAAGCGAAAGCACATTCCCGGAATTCCCCTTATCTCTATACTTTTCTCTCCGTGATTTGCTTCGCATTTAGTTGTTTAATGCTTTTAATATTTACCGTTTTCAAAAGTTTCCAAAAATTCTTGTTTCTCCGCATAGTAATTTGAAGTTCTCTAGTAGAAGATAGACACTTTGTGTACATCTTCCCCGTGTTCGATACCCGTACTAACCTTTGCTATACTATACCTACTCTCGTATACCTCATGTGTATTTATAGTGCAAATAAAAAGTGCATCAAGTTTTTGGCGCCGTTGCCAGGGGAAGACAATTCACTTTGGAGTGATATCTTCAAACGAACAATTTTACTACTTTGGATTTTACTGCTTTCAATTTTTATTTTATTTTATTTTTATTTTCGTTTTATTTATTTTTATTTTTATTTTTATTTTGTTTATTTATTTATTTTTTAGTTTCTGCAGGTTGTGCAGATTTACGTATCTTGTGGAGAAAATAAGATGGCGGTCAATGGTGTTGATGATGATATTGTGAGGGTAAGACTTTTTCCCTTTTCCTTAACTCGATGCCGCTAAAGAATGGTATGATTTGGTTCTGCCTACGTATAAACCACCACCTGGAAGGATCTAGTGGTACTCTTTCTAGACAAGTACTAATTCCGCTCGGCACCATCCTTAAGCTTAAGTGTGAGATTTTTCAATTCATGCAAGGATCCGATGAGCCTCTATATTTAAGCTCTCACGTTTTCAAAACTCTCCTCCGCAAATGCCCGGCCCGAACCATGGTTTTGGAATACACCATCGCAAATGAATCCTTTATAATGGGTTTAACGAAAAATTCTGGGCTTATTGGATTCAGTGGGCTTAATGGGGGATTCTCGAGGAAAGGAGGTGAGCTTGCCGCTATGGAGGTGATAGAGGAATTAGCTACCAATGGGGTTGGTCCAAAGAGTAGCACAAAGCCGAAAGGCTAGATGCAAGGAAGAGACCAAGGGAATGAGACATCTCAAGAATTTGCATCCATCGTGAAAGCAAGACTTTGAAAAAATTAGAAGCTGCATGTGCAAAGAGGGGAATGTCATCAAAGATGCTAAATATGTCCAAAAAATGGGGGGTTCAATGTGAGCAAAGAAAAAAGAGTGGGAGCCACCTACCAATGGAGAAAAATATGAGATGGGCATCCAAAAGATCTTGGAGGTGATGTTCTGGTGATAAGAAACAATGAGGCCAAGATTGGATTTATAGAGGAGAGAGGAACACCTCAGCAAGGAATAAGTACAATTACCACGCCGGTCACGAACATTCAAACTCAAATGACCAAGTCCACAAGATACTTGAAGAAGACAGGGAAAGGCGCTGAAGACTCCAGTGGCTGCATATAAACAAATCATTAAGTGGGTCGCAAAGGTAAGGACGAAGGCAAAGACTCCGAACGGAATTCGAGGACCTGCTCGACACCCACGGATCAGCCAAGACAACCTCCGCGGCGGGCCGCCACCGAGAAGGCAGAAGCGGCCACCCAGCAGGGACTCTGCGGCACAACGGGATTGTACTCCCTTTTCAGCCAAAGAGGAAGTTCAAGCTTGAAGAGCAGTTCAAGCAATTCCTTAACATGTTTTGCAAGGTCCATACTAACATTCCACTTGTTGAATCGTTGCAGGAGATACCAAAGTATGCAAAGCTACTAAGGGAGGCGGTGTAATGAGGAAGAAAAAGCCGACTAAAGCCGACCTTAAGCTACCGCATCATTGCAGCGAGATCATCCAAAAGGAAAGGGCAGTGAAGCAAAGAGATCCGGGCCAGTTCATCATTAGGTGCCGAATTGGAGAAGGAAAGGTTGACAAGGCCCTCTGTGATTTGGGAGCAAGCATCAACATCATGCCGCTGAAGTACTATGAAAAGCTCAACATCGGGCCACTCAAGACCTCGGACAAGTGGGACCATAAGGTTGGCCGATAACACGGCCATCGGTGGGTATGATTGAGGATGTCTGGTGAAGGTAGACGATTTCATCTTTCCCGCCGACTTCATTATTCTTGATATGAAAGTAAAGACAAGAATGTACCTTCTAATCTAGGCAGCAGATTTTCTAGCCACACGCAAAGCTCTTATTGATGTAGGCAGGAGAAATCACAATAAGGATCATGGAGGAAAGTCGACTCATAACATCAGTGGTGCCATGATGCTTAAGTATGAAGAGGCGAAACAAGCTAAGATGGAGCATGATTGCAGGGAGGTCATGGTGACCGATTTGTCTAAGCCTTATGATCCATTTGGAGGGGAAGATCCTTCTTAACCCTACTATTTTCATTGTTAACACTTTACCTCAAGCTCCTAAAAAAGGGCGAGCCTAATCCTACTAAGCCCATCTTGCAGAAAAGCCTAAGAGAAAGAAGAGGAAGAAGACTCCACCTCAAGATGACCCCTAAATCTACGTGATCAAAACCTCGAATGGAAAATTCAAATGGTGGAAGAAAGTTCTCAACAAGTTGGTTCCATTCGCGGTGCGCAGACTAAGATTGTTGGTACAAAAGGCATCCCAAAGGAATCCTTACGATGGGGGATAACTCATGAGCTTCAAAGAACGTGTGGCCAAGCTAAAGACGAAAAATAAGCGCTTGTCAGAAACCCAAACCATTTTGAAAATTTTGCCAGGATTTCTAAGTATTTTCGGGTTTTGTTTATCTGTGCTTTGCAAAATCTTCTGAGGTCTCCACCTCCCAACACCCGCCTTAGCCGTGTGGGCGGCGGTCCGCCACTCCGAACGCCGGAAAGATCTTGACGCATGGGCTACCGCTCGAACAAATGGCAATGGGATCCTGCCACCCGGGCACAATTTTCCAACACATTTTTCGAAATTCCTTTCGAATTTTCGCCCGCCAACCTCTACGCGAAATTTTTCGTGTACGTTTTTTTCAAGAGGTATACTCACGTCCCTTGTCGGGATTTACAAACTTATTTTACACTTTGTTGTAAATAAGTTTGGGGGGGATGAAGTGCGGGACCGTGGAAAGTTTGAGGGTTTTCTTTTTGTTTGTTTTTGCTTTAATTTTCCAAAATCCCGTAGATTTTACACATGTTCTAAAAATATTTTCTTGAATCCATGTCATGAACATAACATGAAGAACTTAGAAACACGCATGCTTAGGGACACATTAGACCGAATAATGATATTATATTCCACCTATGTTTAAGTGTGGTTTAACGCTTTGATATGATGGTCAAAGTAAAAGGTGCATAATTAGTGAATTGCTTGTTTCGCCTTTGAATCGTGCTTCTACCTTGTGAGATTTGAGCCTTAAATTCTTTCTTGTGTGATTTATCTCTGTACGCATGTATACGTTTTCTAACTCGCCTTCCCACCCTAAGTTTACATAGTGTTTTTAAGTTGATTTAGGAGGATGTTAAATGCCTTTTCTACTTACTTATATCCAAAATTTTCAATCTCTCAAATTTTTCCTTTGGAGCCAATTTTGAGCCTTTAAGCTCTTTTCTTTGGAAGCCAAAAGTAAAGTATAAAAAGTAGTGTGCTTAATATTAAGAAAGTACAAGTTGTGAAATTGAGAAAAATTCCAAATATGTGCTTGATCTTAGGAAAAAAAAAAGAAAGGATGTGTAAAAAAAAAAAGAAAAAAAAAAAAAAAAAAAAATGTGTGAAAGGTTGTGAAAAGAAAATAAAATCAAAGGATTGAAAGTAAATTGAAGGAGAAAAATAAAGTGTTAGTGAGTGATTTACACTTTACCTTTATACACTTTGAGAGTGAGAGAAAGAACACTTCCCATCTTTGGAAGTTTGCCACATGTGAGTGCTTGAATTCAAGGTGTTCCACGAGTTTGTAATGAAAGTGCACTATTAAGTCTTGCTTGATTTGATTGTGTTAATCCATGCTTAATCTATTCTTTCATCTTTTGAGGCAATTATGACGTCTAGTCCTTGTGCATTCCGTGCGTCTAGAAGGGTCGTAATCTCTCGGACTCCAACGCGGCGACCGCGCCACGGTGCGGCGCTCACGGGAGAAAGGCGGCTAATCCGACCAGCCCTAGATTTGCTCCAAGATTTACTCAAATTTTGAAGATCTTTTCCTTCTATGATGAGGAATAATCTTCCCCTATAAATAGGACCTCAAGCTTCATCAAAATGCAGTTTTTTTTGTGGACACACAACAAGAACACATTCATGAGATCAAAAGCTAGAGTACTTCAATTGTGCAAGGAGTTGAAGAAGGATTTCAAGAACATCAAGAACGACAAGGATTCAACCTACGTGGTTTTATTTGCTTTAGTTTTATGTTCAAATTGCTTTCCCTTCAATCTATGTTTTTAGTTTATTCGACCATGCGTAACTAAACTCATAGGATTCCCTAGTGGATGTTAGTAGCAACTTTGGTTATACAATTCCGTTTTCTATTTAATATCCGTTTTGTTTTTACTTTGTTTCTTCCCTAAGTCAATCATGATGCTTCATAATTGAGTGACACAATTATGTATGATTCAATACAACTTGCTTCATAAGTGAAGATTCTAGCGAGTTAGATCCACTTAGTAGACACTACGTTAGCTTCCTTTAACATCGCATTGAGTGAGAGTGAGGACTTTTCAAGGGTCTTAGAAGCTTTTGGAGTTACGTGTTAGGATTGACAACACGGAGCTACTCGATCATATTTGTTTTGATCGACTTAATGCGAGGTGACAAGACGGCTATATAATGGAGAGATTGAAGTCCAGTGGGCGACGCTACTAAAGTGGCGCCGTAGCAGGAGAGACGTTTATTTGCGTTTTAGTAGTGATAGATTTTTGGTTATGAAGAATGTTTTGTTGATACCTTCTTTTAGAAGAAATTTAATTTCAGTTTCTAAATTGGTTTTTGATGGATATTCGATTTCTTTTAATGACAGTTGTGTTATTAAGAAAAAGATGACTCTTATATCTGTCGTGGTATCATGGACACAATCATATCTACACAATTTAATAATCGCAAATTAGAACTCAATAATGCATCGAAAATTTCGAAGAAAAGAAAAGAACCTTCAAGTTCAATGAACGAAACGTTTTTATGGCCCCTCAAATTTTTGGTCTCCCAACCAAAAGAGGTTTAAAAACCCCGGGATCAAGACCTTCTTAAAGGGCTAGATAATGAATCTTTTCCCCCCACGTGTAAACCCCGGTTTGGAAAGGGCAAGAGACTAAGAGACCTTTTAAAGTAAAGGAATTGGGCCAAAGGGAAAGACTAGAATTCGTTCATCCGGTTGCGGGACCAATGTAAAAGAGGGGGGCGGCTTTTTTTTATTTTATCACTTTTATTGATGATTACTAAAGTTGGAAATTTTTTTTATGCTTTTAAAAGGTTTTTTGACAAGTTCAAGGAGTTTAAGGCTTTTTTTTGAAAAAAATCAGGGAAAAAAACGTTTTTCAAACCCCCGGGCCCCGATCACGGAGGCAATACCTGGCCGTTTTTGGCCCTTCATCGGTAGAGGTTGAACCCCAAAGGGGTAGCCGGCACACCCCCCGAAGGCGAAAATTTGGAAAAGGAAGGGATCTTGTTAAACATGGCCCGTCGATGATGATTACCCCGGCCCTATTTCGTTTTTTTTGGGGGACATGCCTTGCTTTTCTGCGAGCCATATTTTAGGCAATTTTGTCAAAATTTTTTCCCCGCCCCCCTCCATAAAATTAATGGGGGCAACCCCAATCTAGACCATCTCAAGATATGGGGGATCCGGTTTAAATTTTTGGGAAAAGGATCCAACAAAAAAAGGACTAAAAGGGGCGGGGTATGTTTGTTTAAGGGATACCCCGAAAAGGATTGAGAGCTTATGAATTCTATATTTCCCAGGACAAGAAAAGTCAAAAAGTGAGTCCCAAAGGGGCGTTCTTGGGGGAAAGACTTTGTTATGAATCATAAACCCACGGGAGGTAAAAACTTGAAAGTACTTTAACCCCAAGTTCCATTAACCAAGAACAAGACCCCATAAAACAACCAACCCCCAACCTTAATTTTTACACCTAATGTTTAGGAAAAACCCCCCGTGGGGAAATTTTCTCATGGCCCCCAAAAGGGACATTGGTTTGGGAGAATCTATGGACCCCCGGGCAAAAAAGTACTAGATCCTGGAATTTTGCGGGGGGCACGGGAGGGGGCCCATCATTGCCAATTGGGGAAGTGCAAGGATTAACTACAATCTATGGTAGACAAAGCGTCCCACGATTTTTCCCGTCCTTTCCCCCAACCATCGCCATTTGGGGGCAAGTGGATATCAAAAGTAAACGGGGACCCGGGGGGGGCGAGTTAAAGTCTTTAATGCAAGGTTCTAAAGGGTACACCCAAAAGGAAGGTGTGAAATTAAGCGGGGGCCTTCTCTCCGGTGGCCATGCTCAAATCGATCCGGATACTCCTCCCTTTAACCTTTTAATGGGTTGGGATGTGAAAAGGATGGGCGAAGGCTGCGTTTTTGAACCGGGAGTCTTGAGAGACCATCTACATGGAACAACCCGGGTTTTGCCCAAGGGAAAAAAGCACATGGTTTGGGGAAACTTGAATGCCATTGATGGCCTCAAATTAAACATCTAGATCATGGAATCAAAGGTTTGATCAAACCGTTCATAAGTTTGGATTCAAAAAAAAGCCCTAACGAGGAAAATTTTTTTGGGCAAGAAAAGGGTTTTAAAAAGGGTGTTCTTAGTTTTAAAGAGAGACATTCTTTTCCCAATTGGAAAGAAGAAAAAAATGTTGTCTCAAAACAAGGGTTGTCAAAAAAGGGAGATGAAGAATATGAAGATTGGAAAATTCCGGGGATCAAAGGGGCCCACGGGCCCCTGAGAAAAAAGGGTGTTGGGCTTATCTCAAAAAACCACATCGACAGGGACTTAGTTTTAAAGCAAAATTTCCAAAAAGGGGTTTTTTCCTTTCGGCATGACATCCATTTATCTTTAAGAGATGTGTCCAAAATCCCTTCCCAGATAAAAAAGAAAATGAGAAGGATACCAGCTTCCAAATTAGGTTTCCCATACTATGCTTTTCGGCCCCCATTTGCATTCCGTTGGGGTGGGAGAAATATCGGGCCAATCCGGGCGGGGGCATTGGGGTCGGAAAGAACATACTCAAGTACCTTAAACGGACTAAGGACTATGTTTAGTTTACAAAACGGGACATGTCCTTTGGGATATCCCTTCCCAAATTTTAAAGGGTCAGGGCTCAAAATCTATCAAATTTTTGTGTTTACCCCAGGGGGTGGAGTCGAATTTTGGGAAAAGTGGGAAAAAAAATGCATTTGGAGACTCTACCATGGAAGCCGAATATGTGGCCGCCCTTGGGGGCCGAAAAGGGGAACTATGGGTCAAAAAACTTTCTTATGGACTTAGGTGTGGTTACGAAACCCCCCAAAAGCATCCCATTTATTGTGACAATTCCGGGGTTGTGGCAAATTGGAAAAAACCAAAGCTCACAAAGCGAGCAAACACATTGAGAAGGGATCATATAATCGGGGGGATATAGGCGGAAAAAGGGGAATTAACCCCAAGTTGGGGATCGGAGAACAACCAGATTTCCCTTTTTCTAAAAAGGGGTTGGCGGGCCCAAAGTTTGAGGGATGTAGAAGGGAAAGGGGGTTCGACTGCTTTAAAACCTCAACTCGCTTTCGGATAAAAGGGGGGAATTTTTAGGCGGGTACATTTTTTTTTATCCCGAAAGCTTTTTTTAGTATGTTGGGGGATTGTTAGGTTTTTATACTAGAAATCACCTTTTTGAGTGATTGAATCTTTTTAAAACTCTCTTTTATTTTCCCAAAGGGGAAAAAACAAATTTTTTTTGTCATAATGTTGTTATGTTTTACATTTAAGGATGTTTATTGTATTTTAAATGTATAAGTAAAACATAAGTCTAAGTCTTTGTTTTAGTAAAAGGGTGGACGCCCCTTTACTTTAAGGTAACACGGCCCTTTTTTAAACAAAGAAAAAAAATAATTTCACAACCTAGATAAAATTAAAACTACCTATTTGTGGGGAAAAGGGGCAATTTCTTTTATTATTTCTAAGCCCCCGGAAAAAAATGACATTTGGGGGGATAGCATTGAATGGGTCTAATAAAAAACCAAATTTTTTTCTTTTTCTCAAAGACAGGTCTCGTAAATTATTTCTCAATCAATGACCCAAAAATTGGATACGGGATTGATTAACTACTTTACTTGCCAAATGGGTTGGGGTTTTTTTTAACCCCGTGCTGGGATATTTGGGGAGGGGGATTAATATCTAGTGGTGCTAGGATTGCTATTATGTTGAATCGTGCGCGAGGTGAGTCTCGTTTGATAACATCCTCAAGAGAAGCTTGAAATAAGGTTTTATTATTCTGGAACCTAGCTAGTTGAGTTTAATTACTCTATGAATAATAAAAAGATTTTCTTGAGTCCTCTTTGGAATAAATAAGATATTAATTAATTAAGTCCATAGCATAATAATTAATTAATGGATGTTTCTATCTTAGGCGTGAAATAAATATAAAGTATTGGAAACCAAGTACTTATAATTTCGGATTTGGATGGGGAGTGCAATATTACTTCGTAGTGGCGCTGTAATATTCAAATTTTAAGCTTATATTAAATTGGGTTTAATTTAATTAGTAAAAAGCTAATGGAGGAGCCCATATCCAAAGCCTTCCATAGATCCTGTCGGTCACAATATATGAGTTATTATAAATAAGAGAATAAAGGAGACTAAAAAATACACTTGATTTTACTCAAAATTTTCTCCCTCTACTCCTAGTAGTGGTTGAATTTTTCTCCTTTCGTGGGAAAGGATTGCTTCTCTATTTAAGTCCTAGTGCACTGTGAGATCGAGCCCACGATATCGCTTACATCCGGAACCGTGAGTAAGATCCGTGGTTTGTACTAAAGATCTTCACGTGGAGAAGGCGCTAGCCATCTTTGATTCTTTGAGAATCTTCAAGGTATAATGGCTAAACCTAGAAAAGCATGTTTTAGGTTTCAATTAATTTAAAGCATGTTTTATTCTGAGGTATGAGCATGATACATGTGATAATTACGCGAATAAATTTATCTAAATAATCCGCTAAATAGATCAATTATTATGTAATTGATTTATGTGAAGCGTTTCCCATTGCCACCCCTTCATGGGGTGCCGGGTGAAACGACCCCCAACGTCCTCAACTCGTCGCCTTTATTCAACGAGAAGTGTCGGGCATCGGCCCGACGCTCATTTTTTGGACAACGGCATGATATGGGCTACTACTGGCGGATGGGATATACCCTAGGTGGCATGTCTTTGTGAAGACGATCGACGCAAGTGATGAAGAAGGCCTATTTGCGGAAAGGCGGGAGTCGGCGCCAGAATCGGGGAGCAGCGCATTTGGTGTGCTCCGAGTCTCGATGGGCGAATTAAGGGTCCAACGCGTTTGTGGGATGTCGATGCGTTTTCCAAATAATGCCTGCATTATCATGCACAACATGATCTAACATATTTGCATTGGAGATGCTCTATGCCGTGGTAAATGTGCAACTCATCTTCCACGTCATTTCAATAAACCGGAATTTGTCGCCCGTGTGACAATTGAGCGATTTTGAAATTGTATGACTCATCTTCGAATTTTAAAAGGTGCAGAAAAAATTAGAAGCACATCTTCCACGTCATTTCAATAAGCCGGAATTTGTCACCCGTGTGACAATTGAGCGATTTTGAAATTGCATGATTCATCTTCGAAATTTAAAAGGTGCAGAAAAAATTAGAATTTAATGAAACTTCGTACTAAATTTTTAGTTAAATAACAATTAGTTTTAGTACTACCTTAACACAAAAAAAATGAAATAAAAGTCCTATCAAATTGTTAAAGGCAAAAGGATTATCGAACCAATGGCCCTTTTAGAAAGGCTGCTACATTTTATAATTCTTCGAAAACTGCATTTTACGGATAATTTTCTCAATCTAGCGTATCACCATTCCACATATTTTTTATAGCTTGATAAACTTATTTAAACTATCTTTTTGGCTTCTTTGGACATTGGGGGTACTTTATATATCATGTAATTTAAAATCAATACTGAAAAGTTAAATAAAGCATGCCACAATATACTTGCGTTGTCTGATAAAATTAAGCATATAGTTTGAGATAATAATATTATAAAATTTGATTTAATATGTGATAAAGACAAGATAGAGAGAAATCATACAGTGTATATCATTGTATTAAAAAGAATGGATTATTATTATTATTATTATTATTATTATTATTATTATTATTATTATTATTATTATTATTATTATTATTATTATTCCGCCTTCGGTTAGCAACGAAAACTTACAAAATCATTAACTGAAACACGGATTGGGTATTGTAGTCATGGGCCCAATATATATAATTGGATCATTTGGTTACATTCGGCCCAATTAAACAACTGAATTACTCATTTTTTCTTATAAGTTGCAAAAATAGTTTTTTCATGTAATTTCTAACATAATCAAACTAGTATACTTTCATTTTCAAACATATAATCTTGATATCCAATCATTCACCGATTTAGTTTGACGAAAACCGTTATCACTTCACAAATTGCATAGAAAAAGTAAGGTTTGTTGATGAAAACCGAATTTTTGTTGAGGAATAGTATAACAGAAAATATGTAATATTATCGGCAATTAAAATACGATACCTAAACCACCTTTACCCGAAATATAAACTTCAATTATTTTTTAAATATTATTAATTGTACAAAAAATATCTTCATGTACTGTTGACTTAGAAGTTCTTATAATCTCCCAATTATAAAATTTGTAACATAGTTGTCCTAATTCGGATGAATTGATCAGTTTATTCATGTTAGGAATGCAGTTGAATCAGATGTGACAATTCAATTTTCATCTTAAAATGTTCCTTTGAATCGAAAATAACCTTTAACTGATATTCTTGTGGAGTGTATTTGGTGGTGCATTGCTTCTTAAAATGTCCCCTCTATGACTCCATCTATGTCTTTATGTCTACAACTAGTAACATGCATTGCTTATATATAGTTTTCATCATATGAATTGTCACTCCAAAGCCAAGAATATATATACTTGCAAGAATCTAGAATTCTTTTGATCAAACTTGCTGGATATACTTCCAAGTACAAGCTAGACTTATGTATAGTAGTTTTGATTTTGACCATCCCTCCAAAAATAGGTACATGCACCTTTCTCTCTTAATTTCACTATCTGATTAATTAAGAAATTAGTTTGATCAATTAATTGAATATAATGATGACTGTGATGATAAGAAGCAATGCATGAATCTCAAATAAAAGAGTTGTGGAAATACAAAGAACCAGTAAACGACGATGATCGATGATATAACTTTCACCATTATTTGGATGTTTTCCGACTAAATTAATAAAACAATTTATTATTCAAACAAATTAACTGAGGCAACATGGAGTATAGTGTAAGTATATTATTGTGATTTGAGATTTTCCATGTGATGATTCATAGCACCTAGCTTTTATCGGAATCAAACGGTGATAAGAATTCGAAGAACAACAACATAAACCTTCTCATTTCTTCTTAATTTGATGGATGATGTGATGTGATGTGATTTGATTATTTTGCATTTTGAATCTCCCTTTTTACTCCACCACCATTTCTCTACCTTTTTCTCGCCACTTCTGCTCCCCGGTTGCTAAAAGCTCAAATTCTCCACCACCTTCTCACTCCAGCTCCAATACTTCAATTTTTTTGTTTACCAAAAACCCCCCATTTTTAAATAGTGTATAGGGTCGATTTTGTTCCATCATTTGAGTATTTACCTGAAGAATGTCCCGTCGTTTAGGTAATTACCATTTTTTACCCGCTGTTTTATCTTTGGTAATAAAATCCTATAAAATTTTATTACAATTGAAATATCGACGTGACAAGTGAAATTATATGCCCATTACCTACATTACACGTTTATTACCCAAAATTATAGTACTCCATTAATCTACTTAGAGTGAAATATTTCTTATTCGGCACCAAATTTTATGTAGTACTTCCTCCGTCCCCAATTAAGAGTCACACTTTTCCATTTCGGTCCATCCCAATTAAGAGTCACTTTATTTTAACCATAAATCAGTAAGTGGGTCACATTCCACTAACTCAACACTTACATTTTATTATAAAACCAATATACTAAAAAAATGGGCGGCGAGCACTGCGGCTACGCCAGCAGCTTCACGGGGAGGTTCTCCGCGAAGCTGCCGTGGAAGGAGACGCTGTGATGGAGGTTTTGGGAGTGAGTTTAGGAGTTGGGGCAGATTGCTTCAGGGATTTCTTCATAGGGAACGAATCGATGATGAGGCTGAACTACTACCCGCCATGTCAGCAGCCAGAGGCGGCGCTGGGGACTGGGCCCCACTGCGACCCCACATCGCTGACCATCCTTCATCAGGACCAAGTCGGGGGGCTGGAGGTGTACGTTGATCAGAAATGGCACTCCATCGCTCCCAACCCGCACGCGTTTGTGGTCAACATCGGAGACACCTTCATGGCGCTGTCGAATGGGATCTATAAAGGGTGCCTGCACAGGGCCGTGCTCAACAGCGCCGCGCCGCGCAGATCCATCGCCTTCTTTTTATGTCCGGGAAAGGACAGGGTGGTGTCGCCGCCGCAGGAGCTGCTTTCGCAGGGGAGGCTCTATCCGGATTTTAAGTGGCCCGCGCTGCTCGAGTTCACGCAGAAACACTATCGTTCCGATGTGAAGACGCTCGACGCCTTTGTTGCTTGGCTTCATTCAACCCCCAAATCTTAATTAATTAAGCTTTCTGTTTGTGGAGTCTTTGTTTTGTTTTTCAATCGGCTATCGTTTATAGATATGTATGGTGCATCCTTCATTTCTGGTGATGCATCTCTGCTATTTCTGTTGCTGCTCTTCTTATTTATGTTTTTATTTATTTTCATCATCAATTAATGATTGGAGGAATTCATTGTCTTACTATTTTCATATCATGTCACAAAAACTCCGTCCCATTACTTCTCCTAATTTTCTTTGGACCAAACTCCTTACACTATTTATAGTTTAAGTTAGAATTAATGCATTTAATTAATATGTTAGATTAAGTTAATAGCTCATTTATCAAGTGATGTTTCATTACATTTAAAATTCTAATTTAATTACACTAAAAAATAACTTTCAAATTTACGTCTTAAAATAGAAAGTGCATAGAATACGAAAGTACGTCACATGCATCCTATTGTAGGGTTTAGTGTACGGTGAATTAAAAAAGTGACTGAACATGCCGTACTGTTAATTTTGGATGAACCAAGTTGTGGAATCACAACTTTCAAAGTACTCAATAGTGTATATTCATGAAACTCATGTCTAGGGTTTTATGCTTTGACTTTAGTATAGTTTGACGGACTATTAATTGCATAACTCCAATGATTTTTACATACTGTACTAGTCTTGGTCATATAAATATCTTTATAAAAATCGGTCATTTTTCATTTGTAAACACTATTATGCTCCTCGTCCCATAAAGATAGCTCCACTTGACGACACGGATTTTAAGAAATGAATGAAAAGTAATTGAAAACGTTATGGGATGTAGGTCTACTTTTAAAGTATTAGTTTTATAATAAAATGGAGAAGGAATGAGTTGGTAGAATATAAGGTCCACTATCAAAAATGGTAAAAATGAAATGAGAAAACTTTGTGGAGAACTAGAAATGGAAAAATGAAACAATTTTGTGGGATCAAGGGAGTACTACTTTGTACTACTAGTAAAATATCTTACCTTCAACATATCAATTTGTTTACTATTTCAATCGTATGTTATGTCATTTCCTCCACTCACAAGAGTATCGTCCATTATATAAAGTAAAAGAGTACTATATTTTTTTTTCAAAAAAGTAGTCATATTTTTCAATTTTGATCCATTTATCAAAATTAATCTCTATTTGTAATAGTGTTCTAATAAAAATACTTCTACCACTTATACTTTATTAATTTTATACCAATATTATTTTTATGTGATGAAGATATTATTACTATTATATTTAAATAATAGTCCATATATTATGAAATATACAAGTAATAGGGTATATTGCCACAACAATAAAAGCTCAAAAGTTTGTGAAAAAAATCAGAATTTACCCAAATTTTATGTAACTTTTCCAAAATTAACTACAGTACATCCTAATTATGAAGTAGTCAATCCAAATTTATGTACCATAATTAAATTGTAGTAAAATTAAATTTAAAATGACATATTATAAAGAAAAAAAATGGGCACGAGTAGAACACGATGATCCCGAGTGAAACGGCATTATAGACAAAGTGATGTGATGATGATGAAGCATATGTTAGTCAATATCTTATCGAGAATGTTCCTTGGGAAAGTATAGTTGATTTTTATATTGAGAAGAAAAACCCCCCTTTTACAAATTCTTGAGACATGATCGTGTTTTTGAGAATCAAATAACTAATAAAGTAGTTTTTTCTTCAAGTTGAAGCACTCTTCCAACTCAGATCAACAACAGTTGATCAGACACAAAATATGATTGGACTTGATGAGGCATCTAGGTATATAAAGATGAAATCTCCAGTATTTATTCTAGTTCTCGGAGTAGAAAGAATTGAGTAAAATGAGTTGCATATATGATTTAAAATTGAGTGGACAAAAAGGTGAATATAATACATAGGAGTATTGATAAAAGCAAACTTATATATGTACAACTCAAAACTCCTCAACATTCAACACAATTAATACGTTTCAATACAATATCAACATATTAAAATTTCAAAATTTTAATGTGAACACAATCAACACAATATCAACACAACATCAATCATTGATACCATTAAAAATTCTTGACATTTTCATGTTGATGCTTTTTTTGATCGTGACTTTTTCAATGGCAACATCATAGTTTAGGCAAAAATTTGAGTTTATTTGATCACATCCTAATACATTAATACTTTTTAATTATTTATATTCTTGTTCCTATAGGAATTTGCATAAGTAGTATTTTGGTACATTTTCATAAGAATGTTTTGCATTTTAATTTTAATTTCAATATCTCAATTTGTTTAATTACATGTATTATATGTGGACTCATTTCTACACTTGCAGCAAGAATGAAGCTAGGATTTTGACGTTCAGAGTCTAAGCTAGTGTTAGCAATTGTGAGTATTTTTTAGTGTTAGTGTCGCCAAAATAACCGCAGTCTTAGGAGTGGATATGAAAGAGAGAAATGAATAATAGTAAGAGATACTTCATTGTCCCAACTAATTGTAGACTCGTATTTTTTTAGATATCCCAAAAAATGAGTCATTTCGTTTTTCAAAAAACAATACATCTACTTTCCCCCTTATCTTTCATATAATTTGATAGTACAATTCTTAAAATTTCATATTAAAAAAGAGTGAACTATGTAAATGTAAGCGATCTTTCACTTTCGCACAAAATTTTGGTACACGATCTTTATTTTATATGTTTTTGTATCAGGGAGAAATAACCCTGGCCAAATATGTGATTTTTTTCATGGAGGATATTTTTGGAATTTTTTTATCAAAAATGTGATTATTTTTCTTCCTTATTTTTCTTTTTCTTCTTTAGTTTCTTCTTCTTTTTTTTCTTTTTTCTTCTTTTTCTTCTTTCTTTTTATTGTTTTATACATACATCTAATTGCATTCATAATATAAATAAAAAACAAAATATCTAGTTAAATTAATTAAATAAAGTAACTAAATCATTTGAATATTTTTTATTAAATTATTTTATAGGTCGAAACATCTAACTAAAAATATTCAACTTTTTATTTCATTATGAATACAATTCACAATGTTAAATTTTTATTAAGGCTATATTGATTATAGTTATTAATTTAATATAAATTATTATCATTATTATTATTATTACATAATATTATGTGATTCATAATTTATCTAATTATACTATAATTATTTATTAATTTAGTATTATAACAATAATATTATTATAATAATTAAATATATTATAATTATATTTATATAAGTATATTTGAATGATATTAAAAATGAATTAATTATTAATTTATAATATTAAAATAATAATATTAATATTGATTATAATAATAGTAAAAAGAATGAGAAGAATGAGAGAAGATATTATAATATCACTTTTGGTACTAATTTTATGTATGTCTAAAATATTCTCTATGACATAAATGAGAAAATATATTTGTTGTTCAAAGAGCATTTTGGGAAGAAAATTCATCGGATCCAAAAATGTGATTTATAAATACCAAAAGCGATATAAAATAAAGATCAAGTATCATCTACGTCGAAAGTGAAAGATCGATTACCATTTATATACTTCACACTATTATTAACTAGTAAAC
Organism: Salvia hispanica; assembly: GCF_023119035.1. Classification (NCBI taxonomy): domain Eukaryota; kingdom Viridiplantae; phylum Streptophyta; class Magnoliopsida; order Lamiales; family Lamiaceae; genus Salvia; species Salvia hispanica. The sequence continues at coordinate 32,374,622 of NC_062968.1, read as the reverse complement.
ACGGAGGGAGCAACTATCTTACAACACCACATATACTATTACCCTCTTTCTTATCTACGAGTAACATTTATAAAAATTTGTGTGGCACAACATTATGCACGTATATTAAAACAAGGGAAATACTATTTTAATCTTGATAAATGATCGTGATAACAAAATATTCGGAAAATAGCATCTATAATATGAGAAATGAGGTCACCTATATGAGTGGTGATTGGCATCACTTTTGAAGAGTGCTTTCATAAATTTCACTATTGAAAAGGCTGAAGATAAAATTATGTATACAGGAAAAGGATATATTGTGGATTTGTACTAAAATGATAACTCTTTTAAGGGGCTTGTGATATCATATAATAATATTATAAGCTATAGCGTGATATTACAAATACTTCACAAATCCAAAAGATTGTTGTATAGTGTCGGATATTCTTGGGCAAGAAAAAAATTTATATATAAAGACCACAAATTGCTTGGGCCCTCTTTTTGGGTCCTTTTTTTTTTTTTTTTGCCACTTGGGGTTTTTTCATCCAGTATACAAATGATTGATTAGGAATTGTGGTATGATGTTATTTTAAGGGGTGGTGGCACCCTAACATATATGCCCTATACGTAATTGAAATTTAAATTTTTATGGAAAATGATAATCAAAGATAGACAAGTATATATATAGTAATTGAGGAAATATATGAGATCAGATGAAGGAATAAGAGATAAATGAATAAATATAAATTTTTCACTCTTAATGAAATTCAAACCTAGGAATTGTAATAGATGCATCTATTGTAAATACATATAAACCCGAATTACATATTCAAAAACACCAATATAATTATGCCTACAGTAAAAAAAAAATAAACGAATAAATATAAAATTTTATTGATTGAAACCAAATATAATAAGCACATAATTAAGTGCTACTTTCCCGCACAAGAAAATTCATTCATCAAACATCTTCATAGTTTAAAATTTTAAAATTTTAAATTTAAATTCTCATTTCACACGAATATTTACTATTATTGCAGAATATTTGTAGAGATTGCGCAACTCTATCACTAGAACAATGTCCCCCCAGTCTTAATAACTACGTTCACATCTACTGCTATTGCCAAAAATGTATTTTGAAGATTTATATAATTTTGGAAATATCATGTCTAAGTATGAGAAAATGCCATCAGGAAATGAATGTCATGAGTTATAAATTATTAAAAAAAATTCTTGTAGAAAATAAGTCTTTGGGGTGACATGTGTTTTAATATGTTTTGGGAAGGGGAAGAAAGGAGAAAAAGTAGTTGAAATTATGTAGTGGATGATAGGGTTCATAAAGGATAAAGTAAAAGTGAATGAAAAAAGGGTTTATAGATGGATATGGGTTATACATGGAGGAAAAAAGAAAATAGGGTCATTTCATGAGATGGGGGGAGTATTTTTTTTTAATTTTTTTTAATGTATTTAATTTATGTAAAAAAAATTTACTCTCTTAATTGGAATAGAAATCTCGTTTTTATTTTTTGTCCCGAATAAAGGTTATAATTACTATAATTGGTAAATAAGTCTCATCTTCCACTAACTTTCCACTCCCTAATTTTAAAAATAATATATAAGTGGGACCCTTTTCTTTATTTTTTTTTTCTCCTTTTATAACTTTTTCTTAATCTTTGGGAAAATTTGACTCTTGTTCGGACTTTAAAACATTTTTTTATGTTTGTCACATTTATTAGGTATTTTCACAAATGTTAAATAAGATTAGTTTTAATTTGGCAAAAATTAAAAAAAACTCTCATATAACTATCACACATCAATATCAAGGAAAAACTAAATTAGTGTATAAATCTCTGTCACTTTTATCACCAAATTTAATTTTTGAATGCCCCATGAATTTCTATCATTTAATAGGAGTATAATTTTAAAAAATGACCTAGTACATATTTTTAAAAAATTATAAAAAAACTACTTGCATTGGAAGGAATAGTTTATTATTTTCAAAATAAGCGAGAAAAGGGGAAAATGTAGTGGATGTAATGTTAATGGATTGTGGATAGTGGTTTTTTAAAACTTTTTATATTTAAATTAGTCTAATTTTTGAAGGGGGTTAAAATAATAAAACTATTCTATATTTTAAAGACAAATGGAGTATTTTATTTAGAGCATCTTCATGATCAATAGAGTATATATGATGCACGTCGTGGCTTGACACGATGGCAGAAAATTTTTTATGGGATGTATTTTCAACAGCTCAAAAATAAAAAATTGTATAATATGCATGCAAACACCGGCTTCATAAAGCTCGTGGTTCCAACTCTATATTTTGTACTAACCCCTTCTCTCATTAATCGTCACATTTATTTTACTCTTTCGTTTTATAAAAATGAAAATAAATAATTAAAATGAAAAAATAATAAAGTAAGAAAGATAATATTGTAAAGAATATTCTTCTCTACTTTATTCTCTCTCTTATTTACTATTTATTGACTTTAACTATTTATTATCATTTTAAAAAATGAGTGCAAAAAAGTAAATATGATAATCAATGCGAGACGGAGGTAGTATTTTATATTCTTGATCTATTTTAAGCCGTTTTTATTATCAAAATTGAATAAGAAAGATCAAATAATTAATTAATAGAAACACGGTCCAAAGTATACTAAATTTATTTTAGTACGTACAACATTTAATCAAATAAAGTCAACTTGAACTCTGAAAATATGTTAAAAAAATAATGTGCATCAGAAAGTCCCAACAAAAAAAAACTGCATGCGATTGAAATGTTGATCAAAATTCTTCCTGCCAATCTGCTTATATTTTGTTTCTCATTTCGATTGTTTCATTTTGAAAATGTTATTGTTTGCATTATAATACTATTGAGTCTCAGTTTTGCTAGAATCCTAATATAAGGCCGGGAAATATGTAATTTCCCAAATTTATTTTGAATTTTTTAGCATTTAATTAGTTTATGTACTCTCGTTATAAATATTTTATTCAAACCTGCAATGATTTTCGTTAATAAATATAAACCAATCAAACAACGTTGTGGATTGATAAGACTTAATGGAGCTGCTCTCAGCACATATCCAAAGCCATATCCCATTGATTCGTAACAATTATGCTTATTGTTGATAAAGTTCTGATCTATTAATGATTATCTAACTTTTATTCAACGAAAACTAAAAAATACGTTGTAAAATAGATAGAGACTTGAACATGTGGGAAATTAAAGTTTGTCGTGATTGAGATATTTAGAGCAATCTCTTATAAATATATGATGTATAAAAGAGAAATTTAAGAAAAATATGTTAAATAAATCATGAAGAAATGATTAAATTCATATTAATCGCCAATTTAAAATTTGAAAAATAAACCAATTTTTAAAAT
>NC_062968.1:32146871-32371153 GCF_023119035.1 Salvia hispanica | reverse complement strand
TGAGCGATTTTGAAATTGCATGATTCATCTTCGAAATTTAAAAGGTGCAGAAAAAATTAGAATTTAATGAAACTTCGTACTAAATTTTTAGTTAAATAACAATTAGTTTTAGTACTACCTTAACACAAAAAAAATGAAATAAAAGTCCTATCAAATTGTTAAAGGCAAAAGGATTATCGAACCAATGGCCCTTTTAGAAAGGCTGCTACATTTTATAATTCTTCGAAAACTGCATTTTACGGATAATTTTCTCAATCTAGCGTATCACCATTCCACATATTTTTTATAGCTTGATAAACTTATTTAAACTATCTTTTTGGCTTCTTTGGACATTGGGGGTACTTTATATATCATGTAATTTAAAATCAATACTGAAAAGTTAAATAAAGCATGCCACAATATACTTGCGTTGTCTGATAAAATTAAGCATATAGTTTGAGATAATAATATTATAAAATTTGATTTAATATGTGATAAAGACAAGATAGAGAGAAATCATACAGTGTATATCATTGTATTAAAAAGAATGGATTATTATTATTATTATTATTATTATTATTATTATTATTATTATTATTATTATTATTATTATTATTATTATTCCGCCTTCGGTTAGCAACGAAAACTTACAAAATCATTAACTGAAACACGGATTGGGTATTGTAGTCATGGGCCCAATATATATAATTGGATCATTTGGTTACATTCGGCCCAATTAAACAACTGAATTACTCATTTTTTCTTATAAGTTGCAAAAATAGTTTTTTCATGTAATTTCTAACATAATCAAACTAGTATACTTTCATTTTCAAACATATAATCTTGATATCCAATCATTCACCGATTTAGTTTGACGAAAACCGTTATCACTTCACAAATTGCATAGAAAAAGTAAGGTTTGTTGATGAAAACCGAATTTTTGTTGAGGAATAGTATAACAGAAAATATGTAATATTATCGGCAATTAAAATACGATACCTAAACCACCTTTACCCGAAATATAAACTTCAATTATTTTTTAAATATTATTAATTGTACAAAAAATATCTTCATGTACTGTTGACTTAGAAGTTCTTATAATCTCCCAATTATAAAATTTGTAACATAGTTGTCCTAATTCGGATGAATTGATCAGTTTATTCATGTTAGGAATGCAGTTGAATCAGATGTGACAATTCAATTTTCATCTTAAAATGTTCCTTTGAATCGAAAATAACCTTTAACTGATATTCTTGTGGAGTGTATTTGGTGGTGCATTGCTTCTTAAAATGTCCCCTCTATGACTCCATCTATGTCTTTATGTCTACAACTAGTAACATGCATTGCTTATATATAGTTTTCATCATATGAATTGTCACTCCAAAGCCAAGAATATATATACTTGCAAGAATCTAGAATTCTTTTGATCAAACTTGCTGGATATACTTCCAAGTACAAGCTAGACTTATGTATAGTAGTTTTGATTTTGACCATCCCTCCAAAAATAGGTACATGCACCTTTCTCTCTTAATTTCACTATCTGATTAATTAAGAAATTAGTTTGATCAATTAATTGAATATAATGATGACTGTGATGATAAGAAGCAATGCATGAATCTCAAATAAAAGAGTTGTGGAAATACAAAGAACCAGTAAACGACGATGATCGATGATATAACTTTCACCATTATTTGGATGTTTTCCGACTAAATTAATAAAACAATTTATTATTCAAACAAATTAACTGAGGCAACATGGAGTATAGTGTAAGTATATTATTGTGATTTGAGATTTTCCATGTGATGATTCATAGCACCTAGCTTTTATCGGAATCAAACGGTGATAAGAATTCGAAGAACAACAACATAAACCTTCTCATTTCTTCTTAATTTGATGGATGATGTGATGTGATGTGATTTGATTATTTTGCATTTTGAATCTCCCTTTTTACTCCACCACCATTTCTCTACCTTTTTCTCGCCACTTCTGCTCCCCGGTTGCTAAAAGCTCAAATTCTCCACCACCTTCTCACTCCAGCTCCAATACTTCAATTTTTTTGTTTACCAAAAACCCCCCATTTTTAAATAGTGTATAGGGTCGATTTTGTTCCATCATTTGAGTATTTACCTGAAGAATGTCCCGTCGTTTAGGTAATTACCATTTTTTACCCGCTGTTTTATCTTTGGTAATAAAATCCTATAAAATTTTATTACAATTGAAATATCGACGTGACAACTGAAATTATATGCCCATTACCTACATTACACGTTTATTACCCAAAATTATAGTACTCCATTAATCTACTTAGAGTGAAATATTTCTTATTCGGCACCAAATTTTATGTAGTACTTCCTCCGTCCCCAATTAAGAGTCACACTTTTCCATTTCGGTCCATCCCAATTAAGAGTCACTTTATTTTAACCATAAATCAGTAAGTGGGTCACATTCCACTAACTCAACACTTACATTTTATTATAAAATCAATATACTAAAAAAATGGGTCCCACATTCCACTAACTTTTTCAATAAACTTTTCTTCACATTTTTTAAAACCCGTGTGCGGTCAAAGTGTGACTCCTAATCGAGGACGGAAGGAGTACTAAAGTTTCTCATATACACTTTTAAAGTAGTATAGTGGAGTACTACTATTTTATAAAGGAAATATCTATGATTAGTGAACAAAGGGCCCCTACATTACTTCCCCTATTTTGATCCCCCACAAAGCTTGTTATGTCCTAATCCCCACTCCCTATATATAAACCTCACTCCTACCATATATACCACATGATCATAATACACATCACACATACTAAGAGGGACACATTACAATATGTCCTTCTCCATCATCCAACACCAAGCCCACATCCCTCCCCAGTTCATCTGGCCCGAGCACGAGCGCCCGTGCCCGGAGGCGCCCCCGGCCCTCGACGTCCCCCCAATAGACCTCGGGGGGTTCACGTCGGGGGACCCTGAAGCCGTGGGCAATGCGGCCCGCCTCATCGACCAGGCCTGCCGCCGCCACGGGTTCTTCCTAGTGGTGAACCACGGCATCGACGCGGACCTCATCGGGCGGGTCCACTCCGCGACCGACATGTTCTTCAGCATGCCGGCCGCCGAGAAGGAGAAGGCGATGAGGAAGGCCGGCGAGCACTGCGGCTACGCCAGCAGCTTCACCGGCAGATTCTCGTCGAAGCTCCCCTGGAAGGAAACGCTGTCGTTTGGGTACAGCGCGGAGGCCGGCCTGGTGGAGAGCTACTTCTCCGAGACACTGGGAGAAGAGTACGGCGCATTCGGGTGCGTTAGTTACAAATGAGGCATTTATAGAGAATTTGTGTGTGGATGTTAATGGTAATAATGTTTGTTTTGAGTTTTGATGTATGTAGGAGGGTTTTAGAGGAGTACTGTGAGGCGATGAGCGGAGTGTGTTTGAAGGTGATGGAGGTTTTGGGAGTGAGTTTAGGAGTTGGGGCAGATTGCTTCAGGGATTTCTTCATAGGGAACGAATCGATGATGAGGCTGAACTACTACCCGCCATGTCAGCAGCCAGAGGCGGCGCTGGGGACTGGGCCCCACTGCGACCCCACATCGCTGACCATCCTTCATCAGGACCAAGTCGGGGGGCTGGAGGTGTACGTTGATCAGAAATGGCACTCCATCGCTCCCAACCCGCACGCGTTTGTGGTCAACATCGGAGACACCTTCATGGCGCTGTCGAATGGGATCTATAAAGGGTGCCTGCACAGGGCCGTGCTCAACAGCGCCGCGCCGCGCAGATCCATCGCCTTCTTTTTATGTCCGGGAAAGGACAGGGTGGTGTCGCCGCCGCAGGAGCTGCTTTCGCAGGGGAGGCTCTATCCGGATTTTAAGTGGCCCGCGCTGCTCGAGTTCACGCAGAAACACTATCGTTCCGATGTGAAGACGCTCGACGCCTTTGTTGCTTGGCTTCATTCAACCCCCAAATCTTAATTAATTAAGCTTTCTGTTTGTGGAGTCTTTGTTTTGTTTTTCAATCGGCTATCGTTTATAGATATGTATGGTGCATCCTTCATTTCTGGTGATGCATCTCTGCTATTTCTGTTGCTGCTCTTCTTATTTATGTTTTTATTTATTTTCATCATCAATTAATGATTGGAGGAATTCATTGTCTTACTATTTTCATATCATGTCACAAAAACTCCGTCCCATGTTACTTGCACTTTTGCTTTTCGGCTCGTCACAAACTCCTTACACTATTTATAGTTTAAGTTAGAATTAATGCATTTAATTAATATGTTAGATTAAGTTAATAGCTCATTTATCAAGTGATGTTTCATTACATTTAAAATTCTAATTTAATTACACTAAAAAATAACTTTCAAATTTACGGCCTAAAATAGAAAGTGCGAGTAACATGGGACGGAAGGAGTACGTCACATGCATCCTATTGTAGGGTTTAGTGTACGGTGAATTAAAAAAAGTGACTGAACATGCCGTACTGTTAATTTTGGATGAACCAAGTTGTGGAATCACAACTTTCAAAGTACTCCAATAGTGTATATTCATGAAACTCATGTCTAGGGTTTTATGCTTTGACTTTAGTATAGTTTGACGGACTATTAATTGCATAACTCCAATGATTTTTACATACTGTACTAGTCTTGGTCATATAAATATCTTTATAAAAATCGGTCATTTTTCATTTGTAAACACTATTATGCTCCCTCTGTCCCATAAAGATAGCTCCACTTTGACCCGACACGGATTTTAAGAAATGTAATGAAAAGTGAATTGAAAACGTTGGTGGGATGTGGGTCCTACTTTTAAAGTATTAGTTTTATAATAAAATGTGAGTAGGAATGAGTTGGTAGAATATAAGGTCCACTATCAAAAATGGTAAAAATGAAATGAGACAAACTTTGTGGGACGAACGGAAATGGAAAAATGAAACAATTTTTGTGGGACGAAGGGAGTACTACTATGTACTACTAGTAAAATATCTTACCTTCAACATATCAATTTGTTTACTATTTCAATCGTATGTTATGTCATTTCCTCCACTCACAAGAGTATCGTCCATTATATAAAGTAAAAGAGTACTATATTTTTTTTTTCAAAAAAAGTAGTCATATTTTTCAATTTTGATCCATTTATCAAAATTAATCTCTATTTGTAATAGTGTTCTAATAAAAATACTTCTACCACTTATACTTTATTAATTTTATACCAATATTATTTTTATGTGATGAAGATATTATTACTATTATATTTAAATAATAGTCCATATATTATGAAATATACAAGTAATAGGGTATATTGCCACAACAATAAAAGCTCAAAAGTTTGTGAAAAAAATCAGAATTTACCCAAATTTTATGTAACTTTTCCAAAATTAACTACAGTACATCCTAATTATGAAGTAGTCAATCCAAATTTATGTACCATAATTAAATTGTAGTAAAATTAAATTTAAAATGACATATTATAAAGAAAAAAAATGGGCACGAGTAGAACACGATGATCCCGAGTGAAACGGCATTATAGACAAAGTGATGTGATGATGATGAAGCATATGTTAGTCAATATCTTATCGAGAATGTTCCTTGGGAAAGTATAGTTGATTTTTTATATTGAGAAGACAAACCCCCTTTTACAAATTCTTGAGACATGATCGTGTTTTTGAGAATCAAATAACTAATAAAGTAGTTTTTTCTTCAAGTTGAAGCACTCTTCCAACTCAGATCAACAACAGTTGATCAGACACAAAATATGATTGGACTTGATGAGGCATCTAGGTATATAAAGATGAAATCTCCAGTATTTATTCTAGTTCTCGGAGTAGAAAGAATTGAGTAAAATGAGTTGCATATATGATTTAAAATTGAGTGGACAAAAAAGAAGTGAATATAATACATTAGGGTAGTGATAAAATGCAAACTTATATATTGTACAAACTCAAAACTCCTCAACACAACTTCAACACAGCTTCAACACAGTTTCAATACAATATCAACATAGTGTAAAATTTCAAAATTTTAATGTCAACACAGTATCAACACAATATCAACACAACATCAATCATTGACTACCATTGAAATTCCGTTGACATTTTCATGTTGATGCTTTTTTGTGATCTGTTGACATTTTTCAATGGTCAACATCATAGTTTTGAGTTTGTACAATATTTAGAGTTTTCATTTGATCACATCCCTAATACATTAATACTTATTAATTATTTATATTCTTGTTCCTATAGGAATTTGCATAAGTAGTATTTTGGTACATTTTCATAAGAATGTTTTGCATTTTAATTTTAATTTCAATATCTCAATTTGTTTAATTACATGTATTATATGTGGACTCATTTCTACACTTGCAGCAAGAATGAAGCTAGGATTTTGACGTTCAGAGTCTAAGCTAGTGTTAGCAATTGTGAGTATTTTTTTAGTGTTAGTGTCGCCAAAATAACCGCAGTCTTAGGAGTGGATATGAAAGAGAGAAATGAATAATAGTAAGAGATACTTCATCTGTCCCAACTAATTGTAGACTCGTATTTTTTTTTTTAGATATCCCAAGTAAATTGAGTCATTTCCGTTTTTTTCAAAAAACAATACATCTACTTTCTCCCTTATCTTTCATATAATTTGATAGTACAATTCTTAAAATTTCATATTAAAAAAAGAGTGAACTATGTAAATGGTAACTGATCTTTCACTTTCGCACATAAATGGTACCTGATCTTTATTTTATATCGTTTTTAGTATCCAGTGACAGAAATAACCCTAGGTACCAAATATGTGATTTTTTTTCATGGAGGATATTTTTGGAATTTTTTTATCAAAAATGTGATTATTTTTTCTTCCTTATTTTTCTTTTTCTTCTTTAGTTTCTTCTTCTTTCTTTTTTCTTCTTTTTCTTCTTTCTTTTTATTATTTTATACATACATCTAATTGCATTCATAATATAAATAAAAAATAAAATATCTAATTAAATTAATTATTTAAAGTAATTAAATCAATTGAATAATTTTTATTAAATTATTTTATATTCATTTTAAGGTTGAAACATCTAACTAAAAATATTCAACTGTTTATATCATTATGAATACAATTCACAATGTTAAATTTTATTAAGGCTATATTGATTAGTTACTAATTAATGTAAAATTATTATTATTATTATTATTATTATTATTATTATTATTATTATTATTATTATTACATAATATTATGTGATTCATAATTTATATAATTATACTACAATTATTTGTTAATTTAGTATTATAATACTAATAATAATAATAATAATTAAATATATTATATTTAAGTATATTTGAATGAAATTAAAAATAAATTAATTATTAATTTGTAATATTAAAATAATAATATTAATATTAATTAATAATAATAGTATAAAGAATGAGGAGGATGAGAGAAGATATTATAATATCAGTTCTGGTACTAATTTTATGTGTGCCCAAAATATCCTCTATGACATAAATGAGAAAATATATTTGTTCAAAGGGCATTTTGGGAAGAAAATTGCATCAGATACCAAAAATGTGATTTATAAATACCAAAAACGATATAAAATAAAGATCAAGTATCATCTACGTGCGAAAGTGAAAGATCGATTACCATTTATATACTTCACACTATTATTAACTAGTAAACACGGAGGGAGCAACTATCTTACAACACCACATATACTATTACCCTCTTTCTTATCTACGAGTAACATTTATAAAAATTTGTGTGGCACAACATTATGCACGTATATGTAAAACAAGGGAAATACTATTTTAATCTTGATAAATGATCGTGATAACAAAATATTCGGAAAATAGCATCTATAATATGAGAAATGAGGTCACCTATATGAGTGGTGATTGGCATCACTTTTGAAGAGTGCTTTCATAAATTTCACTATTGAAAAGGCTGAAGATAAAATTATGTATACAGGAAAAGGATATATTGTGGATTTGTACTAAAATGATAACTTCTTTTAAAGTGACATTGTGATATCACTTATATAATAATATTATAAACGCTACACAGCAATATTACAAATACTACACAACAATCCATAGATTGTTGTATAGTGTGTCGGATATTGCTGGACAAGAAAAATTGATATATAAAGACCAGCAAATTGCTGGCCGTCTTTTTTGGGGGTCCTTTTTTATTTTTTTTGCCACATGACAGTTTATTATTCATCCACGTATACAAATGATTGATTAGGAATTGTGGTATGATGTTATTTTAAGGGGTGGTGGCACCCTAACATATATGCCCTATACTGTGAATTGAAATTTAAATTTTTATGGAAAATGATAATCAAAGATAGACAAGTATATATATAGTAATTGAGGAAATATATGAGATCAGATGAAGGAATAAGAGATAAATGAATAAATATAAATTTTTCACTCTTAATGAAATTCAAACCTAGGAATTGTAATAGATGCATCTATTGTAAATACATATAAACCCGAATTACATATTCAGAAACACCAATATAATTATGCCTACAGTAAATAAAAAATAAACGAATAAATATAAAATTTTATTGATTGAAACCTAATATAATAAGCACATAATTAAGTGCTACATTCACGCAGCAAGAAAATTCATTCATCAAACATCTTCATAGTTTAAAATTTTAAAATATTAATTAATTCTCATTTCACACGAATATTTACTATTATTGCAGAATATTTGTAGAGATTGCGCAACTCTATCACTAGAACAATGTCCCTACCAGATCTTAGATAGCACTACGTGTCTACATCTACTGCTATTGCCTAACTTTAATGTATTTTAGAAGATCATTATATATAATTTTGGAAATATCATGTCTAAGTATGAGAAAATGCCATCAGGAAATGAATGTCATGAGTTATAAATTATTAAATAAAAGTTACTCCCTCCGTCCCAGAGAAATAAGTCATTTAGGGCTGACATGTGTTTTAATATGTATTGGTAAAGCAAGAGAGAAGGAGAAAAAGTAGTTGAAATTATGTAGTGGATGATAGGGTTCATAAAGGATAAAGTAAAAGTGAATGACAAAAGGGTTTCCATAGATGGATATAGACTATATCTATGGGACGGACAAAAAAGAAAATATGGTCTATTTCTATGAGATGGAGGGAGTATTTATTTTAATTTTTTGCACATGTATTTAATTTATGTAAAAAAATTTACTCTCTCTGCACGCGAATAGAAATCTCGTTTTTCTATTTTAGTCCGCTCGCGAATAAGAGACCCCGTTCATAATTACTATAATTGGTAAATAAGTCTCATCTTCCACTAACTCATTCCACTCACATAATATTTAAAACTAATATATAAGTGGGACCCTTATTCTTCTATTTTTTTTTTCTACTCACTTTTCATAACATTTCTTAAAACTCGTGCTGAAAAGAAATTAGACTCTTGTTCGGACTTTACACACATTTTTTTATGTGTTGTCCACATTTATTAGGTATTCTTCACAAATGTTAAATAAGATTAGTTTTTTAATTTTGGCAACTGAAATTAAAAAATACTACTCCATATAACTATCACACATCAATATCAAGGAAAAACTGAAATTAGTGTATAAATCTCATCGATCACTCCTTCTATCACCAATTAATTTTAGAATGACACCCATGAATTTCTATCATTTAATAGGAGTATAATTTTAAAAAGTGACCTAGTACATATTTTAAAACATTATAAAGAAAGCTACTTGCATTGGAAGGAATAGTTTATTACTCCCTCCGTCCTCAAAATAAGACAGAAAGGGAAAATGTAGTGGATGTAATGTTAATGGATTGTGGATAGTGGTGTTTTAAAACTTTTTATATTTAGAATTAGTCTAATTTTGAGAGACGGTCCAAAATAATAAAACTATTCTATATTTTAAAGACAAATGGAGTATTTTATTTAGAGCATCTTCATGATCAATAGAGTATATATGATGCACGTCGTGGCTTGACACGATGGCAGAGGAATTTTTTATGGGATGTATTTTCAACAGCTCAAAAATAAAAAATTGTATAATATGCATGCAAACACCGGCTTCATAAAGCTCGTGGTTCCAACTCTATATTTTGTACTAACCCCTTCCCTCATTAATCGTCACATTTATTTTTCTGCACTCGTTTTATAAAAATGAAAATAAATAATTAAAATGAAAAAATAATAAAGTAAGAAAGATAATATTGTAAAGAATATTCTTCTCTACTTTATTCTCTCTCTTATTTTACTATTTATTGACTTTAACTATTTATTATCATTTTTAAAAAATGAGTGCAAAAAAGTAAATATGATAATCAATGCGGGACGGAGGTAGTATTTTATATTCTTGATCTATTTTAAGCCGTTTTTATTATCAAAATTGAATAAGAAAGATCAAATAATTAATTAATAGAAACACGGTCCAAAGTATACTAAATTTATTTTAGTACGTACAACATTTAATCAAATAAAGTCAACTTGAACTCTGAAAATATGTTAAAAAAATAATGTGCATCAGAAAGTCCCAACAAAGAAAACTGCATGCGATTGAAATGTTGATCAAAATTCTTCCTGCCAATCTGCTTATATTTTGTTTCTCATTTCGATTGTTTCATTTTGAAAATGTTATTGTTTGCATTATAATACTATTGAGTACTCAGTTTTGCTAGAATCCTAATATAAGGCCGGGAAATATGTAATTTCAATTGATTTTGAATTTTTTAGCATTTAATTAGTTTATGTACTCTCGTTATAAATATTTTATTCAAACCTGCAATGATTTGCGTTAATAAATAGTAAACCAATCAAACAACGTTGTGGATTGATAAGACTTAATGGAGCTGCTCTCAGCACATATCGCACATGCCATATCCCATTGATTCGTAACAATTATGCTTATTGTTGATAAAGTTCTGATCTATTAATGATTATCTAACTTTTATTCAACGAAAACTAAAAAAATACGTTGTAAAATAGATAGAGACTTGAACATGTGGGAAATTAAAGTTTGTCGTGATTGAGATATTTAGAGCAATCTCTTATAAATATATGATGTATAAAAAGAGAAATTTAAGAAAAATATGTTAAATAAATCATGAAGAAATGATTAAATTCATATTAATCGCACAAGTTTCAAAATTTGAAAAATAAACCAATTTTGAAAATTCCGCAATTATGCCATCCCATAAATTTCTAAAAACTTAATGATGTCGCAACTAAATTCATCTTATGTGGATATTTTAGTGACATGGCGTCTTACGTGTGCTCGGATCATAGATTTAGGTGGCGATAAAACGGCGACATTCTGCTTATGGTGTCTTATATGACGACGTTTAGTTCCCATTCATGCGAACCACACTTATCATTTACTGATTTTTACTATTTTAATATTTATTTATCTTTAAATACCCTAATGAAGTACTCCCTTCGTTCCGAGGTAGTGAATGCGTTTCTTTTCGGCACGTGATTTAAGAAAAATTATGTTAAGTGAGTTAAGTAAAAGAAGAATAAAATAGGAAATGAAAAAGGTAAAGAGATGAAGAGAGAATAAAGTAAGAGAGAGTAAAGTAAGTGAGAATAAATGTGTTGACTTTTACTTAAAAGAGAAATGACTCTAATACTATAGAACGCATCAAAATGACTCAACTACCATGTAATAAATGAAATACTTCTTTTATTATTAATTCATTTTTGGGATGAATCCTTACTTAGATTTGATTCGTATTTTCTCCATGTATTAAATATAATTCAATAAATGGTTTGGCTAATTTTGTTATAGGTTTTAATTAATACTCCTTCCGTCTCACTTTAGGAATCCCGGTGGAGTTCGGCACGGGTATTAAGAAATGTAAAGGAAAGTTGGTGAAAAAAGATAGTAAAATGGGGGTCATACTTATTTATATTAGTTTTATAATAAAATGTGAGTGGAAAAAGGTTAGTGGAATGTGGGGCCTGATACCATTTATGGAATATTTCAACCGGAACTCCTAAAGTGGGACATCTAAAAATGGTAAATCGGAATTCCTAAAGTGGGACGGAGGGAGTAATTGATTTTTGGGATGGAACCTTGCTTAGATTTGATTGGTCTTCTCTCCATATATTCAATATAATTCAATAAATGGTGTGGCTAAATTATAGGTTTTCATGATATAGTGACGTGGATACCAAATTTCATACTATTAAAAAAATGACTTCTTGATAGTTAAGTTCAATCGTGAACTGAAATATAGTCTTTAACCCAATCATAAGAAAGGTACATATAAATTTTTCACACATAAATAATGTAATTCTTATCATCGTACAATTAATAGCCGATAAACTTTCTAGCGTCGAATTATTATATACGACAATTCATGTTCCCCTAAAGTTATATCATGATTCAGATATTATATACGACAATTCATGTTCCCCTAAAGTTATATCATGATTCAGATATTATAGGTCGTGATGATTCACATATTATGAGTCTAGAATGATAATTAGTATAATTTGATAATTAATCGTGCTATATTGGAGTATTGCGAATGTTAATATAAAGATGATTATTTTAATCTATCTCATATAAATATATCATTTTTTTTTTCGTATATTCCATGAAAATAGTCCATATCCATTTATGACCTTATTCTCTCCATTTCTTTTACCTCCACATATCCCTAATAATTTGTCACCATTTGACTCAGTGCAGGTTTTAAGAATGTAATAGAAAATGAGTGTAAAGTTAATAGCATGTGAGTCTTATTTTTATATATTAGTTTTATACTGTAATAAAAATATGAGATTGTTAAGGTAAAATTCCTTCACAAGAGCAAAGAGAGGAAGTCACGGGAAAACAAGTCCCCCGGCAACTAGGAATTGTGAGAATAAAAAAATGCGTAAACGAAAATAAGATAATTTGATATTTATTGAATGATTGAAAGGAATAACAATGTCCCTTATTTATAATGCTACATACCTAGCTTAAGGAATAAAAAGCTAAATATATGGGAAAGATATGCTAACTTAATAATAGAATAAATAATAAGATACTCTGATGTAGATATGCTCATTTCAGGAATCCACTGCCAAAAATGGTAAAAAGGGTCTTCCCCATGAAATTTCCCAGGTTTGTGCAGACTGCTCGGTGCCAACAGCTCCGAAGCCACTCCCCATATACTCAGCTCCAGCGCCCAGAGCCGTCTCATCAACTGCACCCGCCTTGCTCTCGAGCGCCCCTTCTTCTTTCAGTATATGTCTTTCTTCTAACATTCTCTTCTCTTCTCTTCTTCAAGGCCACTCAACTGCTCTTCCTTGTTCAATTCATGATATTATGAATCAAAGCATAACAATTGTTATCAACTGGATGATTACAAGATTTTCTTTCACTGAAGGCCCTCCACAAGAGAACTCTAATAGATATAATCATACATACTATCATTCATAACACAGTTCCTCTGTCTTCTGAAAGTCTTGATCCATGGAAATTCATAAGCTAAGCTAAGATACTTCAAACTAGACGAGAAATACATTCACCAATTAAAGAAAAAGCAATAAATGTAATGTCAAACTTCATATAATAATAAAAATAAATACCAGAAGATGAAGTTGGGGTTTGCATTTCTGTTTTCAACTTTGTAACAAAATTAATTTTCGAAGAGTTACATGTTTTCAGTTCAAGGAAAAGAAAATATAAGAGCAATGGGAAAAAATATAGGAAAACCCAAAGTTGATGGCCTTCCTCTTTTATGCTGTGTGTATTCAAAAAAACAAAAACAAGATTCATTAAGAGAATCTAAAATAAGAAAATAATCTTGAATCTCTATACCATCAGCATCCCAGCAAGGAGATCAAACCAAGAAGCACAGTAACAGAGAAGCTAGCACCAGTTATGATGGCATGATTGGAGGAAGGAGTGGTGTTTGCAAACCCAGCAGGTGGGGACTGCTCCTCGTTGTTTGCTGGGCCGGGTGGCGGAACATAGACCGGAGGAGGGGGTTGGTTGAGGCTCGGTGGGAGCCCCAGCCCGTGTTCTACCTTGATCTCGAAGGCCATCCCATGTTGGCATTGCTCCCCATCATTAGCATCCGAGAAGTAGTATTGAGTCCCCTCGATGGTCAGTGCCACGCTTATGGTCATGGCGCTTCCAAACTCGTTTCTGCCACCATCATACTGAAACGTATCGCTGTCTAAAGCATCATCGATGATGCAGCTACTGTACGTCGTCTTGTTGTATGTTTGGATCACAGTTTGGTTTGTGTTTGTGTTGAAAACTGCAGAAGAAAACAGATAATCAGGCAAAAGGAATAAACCTCAAATCTTGAAGTATGTATATAACCACTTAAGTTTCCCTACTTGCATATCTCATTATAAGCTATTTTCAAATAAGCAGTTCAATTTGTTGCCTCTCAAATTGAATGGATTTCCTTTTCCCTATTGTTTAAGGTAGATCTACAGGAAAATTATGGGGAAAATACCATTGGCTTATACAATGCATATATATATACTCCATAATTCAGCATAAAATGTCTACTATATGCAACCAACAATTAACAAGAACAAAAAATCCAAAAATTCATCCACAACTGAATCGTCTTATGCAATTCAAAATCTGGAAACTGCAATCTACCTAACCAGATCAAAATTCCAGAAACTAACGAAACCTAGCATCAACAAAATCACATCCAAGATTGACTATGAATTCAGCTGAAACTTGGAACTTAATCAGCATTGAGCACTTACTGAGATAGTCTCCGAGATTGAATGTCGATTTAGCAGCCCAAGCACTATAGTCAGCGGAAGTCTTATTGGTGGCGGAGTCGAAGAACCAGCCGGCGTCGCCGCCTACTGTATGGTTGGTGTAAGTGTCCGCCGCCGCAGCTGCCATGACTAGCAGAGCCGCCACAATCAGCCGGAGATTGGTCGCTGCCATCAGTGAGGGCTGTTCGGATGAATGCTGATCGCTTTCCAAATCTCGAAAACCAGAGATTTAATCGTGTGTATTTTTTTCAAAAAAAAAGGTTAAAGTCAAGAGATGCGTGTGAACTCGCTGACAGGTAATATGGTTTAATAAAAGATACTGGGTCGGGTCGGGTCGATTCCGGGTCCGGGCCTCCCTTGTAGTTAGGGTTTTTGAAGATTTAATAAAACTCTCTCTCTGAGTCGAACACGCGATAGCAGGTGAAATTAATGGGGGGAAAGGCGATAAGAAGGAGAGAGAAGAACTACAGAGCTGCTCATGACGGCGGCAACAGCACCCGTCTGCCGCCGCCACCTGTTGCTTCCTCCATTGATGCTCTCCCGTCAAAACTTCGCAAATTGATGTCCTTTGCAGGTTTTTTCTATCTTTGTGAATTAGGAGATTTATTGTATCTGATATTGCAAGTAGATACATAATTTTACCTGTGAAACTTGTAACTTATCCTTTCAGATTTGTTTTTGTTTCATGTTTAGTGTGGATGCTTGTTCGGATTGTTATCCGTCGTAGTAGTATTATTTATTGGTTGTGTGTGTTTGAGCGCTCACTCAATTAAGTTTTTAAATATTGATGACAGGATCTGCAAAGGAACCACTGAATTTTGGGAAGAAAAGAATAGGAGATGGAGCTGATAAGGTAATAAGGCCCTTTTAAATTATAGTGTTTGTTGCTTGCTTGTCATCTTTGAGAATTAAACGAGCCATTTGAAGATGTGAAGTAGTATAAATTGTAGTCTTGTAAATGTCAGTTCTTGCCCAGTCTCTTTCAAATCTTTTGGTTGTTATTTTTGTATCTTACAATTATAGCGTTGGTTGTTGTGCTATTGACATTGGTAGAAACCAACTACGATTTTTTTTCGAATAGTTGGATTGGAGGCTGATTCAGAGGGTTTTGATTACTTGAACACTTTCAGATTGACAGAATCTTCTGATCGTGCACCATTGGCTTCGACGCTGTGTATACAATTGTGTTCATGCTATGGGAAAATCCTATTCTCGATGTTTGACATACTGAATCCAAGAATCGAATTTGGTTGCACGTGGTTTCTTTTTCCGTCGAAATTACTTGATAATTGATTTTTCTTGAGTTTGATTGGAGGATGATTCGTTTTGGTTGAATAAGACTTCATCCTGTAATAATCTTCAGAATTTAAAATTAGCTCTTAAGTCTTTGCTGTCTACAAAGTTTGGCATGTGTTCAGATTGTGATGATAGCTGATTCTGATGGCATGAGCAAACATGATACTTAGTTGTCCATTTTCTCATATCATGCTGTTGTGGGTGATTGTGTGTGATATGAGCATATCTACAATATTATCTCCATATCTATGTTGTTTAGTCCATTAGTGATTTACCATATCTTTCCCATATGTGCTTAGTTAGTTAGTTACTACTTAGAATTATAAATAGGGGACATTGTTATTCTTTTCAATCAAATGAAGAAATACAATTATCTTTTATCTTTCTGTCTTTTTACTTTTCATGCAAAAACCCTTGTTAGAAAAGTCTCTCGCTTGATCGACGGATAACGTTCCCGCGATGGCAACCCCTTGATCGAAGATCTACGGACGCCGATCACCCCTGATACAGGTAACCTCGTAGCATCCCGTGCTTTCATACGGGGTTACCCATATTAGGGGTGGTCAGAGTCTGTAGATCGTCGATCAAGGGGTTGCCGTCGCGGGAACTTTGCCCCTCGATCAAGCGAGGGAGTTTCTACCTAGGTTTTTCTCACTTTGGAGAAGAAAAGAAAATAACGGTAAAGATAATTTGATATTTCTTGAATGATTCAAAAGAATAACAATGTCCCTATTTATAATGCTAATACCTAACTTAACGAACATAAAATAAATATCTTAAGCATATATGGGGAAGATATGGTAAATCAATAAACTATGGTAAATAAATACGTGGATATTGGGGATATGATGGTATCAGTGTGTTGTTTTCATTTTCTATCACATCAACAGATAACCTGCCATAGAACGTCCTTGATTACTGATTCACCCAATTAATCTTATGTGCCGATTCAGGATCTGTACATAGTTTATAGGATATATCAAAGTCCGTCGACGTACTATTGTCTGTCCCTGCTATGTTTGATACTGAATTAGTGGATTAGTGAATCAGCTATCAGAAAATTCTAATGAAAAATGTTGATGGCTGACTGCGTAATGGCTGTTTATGGGTTTTTATTGAAAATTTTTGTGCCATTTTTTCTAGGCAGCTCGTTCGGCAGAAGGATCAGAATCTAGTACTGCAGGGATGAAAAGAAAAAGAGATGGTAAGGATTTGATGGAACAACAAAAGGGGCAAGGAGATGAAGACCCTGAAATGAGCAAGAACGAGAAGAAGAAAAAGAAGAGGAAAAGTAAAGTAGCTGATGACCTCCGGTTTAAGGCATTGGATACACCAGCTGCTGGTTCGCGGAGAAAAGAGCGCAAAAAGAAGTAAGCTCTCCAATTACTGTCTCTACACATACCTTTTTGAAAGGTGCACAAGTATCATGTGACTATCTATATGCACCATAAAATGGCAATTGCTTTATCTATGATTCTACGCTGATGATTGTCTATTCCAAAAGTATGAAATGATTGTGTACAATATGTCTCCACATGATGAAGTGAATTTCACACTCAACTGGAGATGATATGTTATTTTGTTAACATCTGTAGGCTGTTGGAAGCAAAAAAGAAGAAACAACAGAAGGCCCAGACAGAAGATGACATGGACTTTCGTGGCCGTGAAGAGATTAAGTTTGGGGATATCGTTCAGGCACCTCCGAAGTTAACTGCTGTTCCCAAGGTTTTCAACTTATTGTTTATCATGAGATTAAATTATTTGGAGATGTGAGCACGCCCAGTACTTTTGACTAACCAATTATCTATTTGTAATGAAGTTGTCCAAGGCAACTGGATTCCATGATGCTTCACAAGAAAGACTTCGCTTACAGGCAGTCGAAGCCTACAGAAAACGTAAAGGATGGGAATCAAGGCCAGGGATTAAGCTTTCAGCACCTGTGACTACAACAAGTTTCTTTTAAATGCGCAGCAAACAGGCACGCAATATCTCTACTGGAAGATGGAAATCATGGAAGTGTAGGAATAGTGTCATTTTCCATGATTTCTGTATGACCTATAACTGTAGATATCCTGTACCTGTGATGAGAGCTAGTCGGAGAGTTGATGTAAGAGCAATTCTAGTATCTTCACACTCTAGTTTAAATCAGAAGCTTTTTATTTATCTTATATGAAATTATTCAGTAATTGACATGATCATAATACTTGAGAGGTATTACATTCCATGTTTTCTCTAATTCTCGGATCAGTGCGTGAGGCCATGGTCCACGTTGATTGATTCTGTAGACTGAGTGTCCTCCCTAGGAAGGACGCGAAGAAGGAGCCCCCCATCGATGTGGAGATTGATCATGGTCCTATAGTTGACTGCTTTGGTCTCATCACTCAATCTCAAGGTGAAGAATCTGAGCACAACAGCTGAGAGTGTCTTCATCTGCCTGTAGGCAAATTCCTTCCCCAAACAGATTCTTGGCCCAGCCTGTTACCATTTTACAGAGATGAATATTTCTGCACTCAAATCATTATTCCATTACACTAAGTTAGCACTAGCCTGGAAAGCAGTGAACTTGAAAGGGTTTTCAGGTCGAAAGCAGCCATCCTCATCGAGCCACCTCTCTGGTCTGAACTCTCCTGCATCATCACCCCATATGGCTGTCATTCTCCCCATCGCATATGGTTGGTAAGCCACCACATCGCCTTTCCTCACATGGAAACCATCAGGCAACGTGTCGTCGGACAAGCACATTTTTGGGTTCTGCAAGTCACACAATCACATACAGTTACAGGAACACGAGACATCACAGTACTGGTAGTCTTACCACAGGAACCGGAGGGTAGAGCCTGAGTGTCTCGGACAGTGCAGCGTGAAGGTAGTGCATTTGTTCGAGAGAGCCTTCGCTCAAACTGGCTGCGAACTCGGAGATGCTACCCGTCACAGCTGCAACTCGTTTAACCTCCTCGGCCGCCTTCTCCTGTGATAGAGGGTGCTTGCACAACATGTAGAAGAACCATGACAGAGTTGTTGCTGTAGTATCTTTGCCAGCCATTACAAAGTTGAGCACCACATCTCTCAAGTACTTGGGATCTGCCTCCGACAAGCTGAGGAATCTTGACAAGATGTCTTGTTTCTAACATGAAGCACAACACTCAGCTTTTCAGAACATAACTTAATATCCAAAACGGAAAATGGGCAAATTTTCTTACACCATGATGTTCAGAATGAGCAATCTTGGTGTTGATCAGCTTATACACAAACTCATCAACAACTCTAACATTCTCCTTCAATCTCGCCTCCAACCCAAGATTGAGAGCCCTCTTGATCCTCCACAGCACGTCAACGTATCTCCACGCAGTGATCTCGCTTGCAGCATCAAAAGCGCGGCTGAATCTCGCGCCTTCCTCATTCAACCCAGACGTGCTGTCAAGGTCGGATCCAAATGCAACTTTGAATATCGAGTCGAGAGTGGATCTCATGAAAAGGTCCTGCACACACAGAAACATCGTTAGCACGTGCAACTGATTATTTGTGTGGGTGAGGATGCTGACTTGGATATCGATAGGGAGATCGGAATCTGCAGATTCCGATAAGACGTTAGCGAGCTTGACGGCGTTTTCCTTGAAAACAAGGGCGCTCACATCCCTGAGAGCCCTGGCAGAGAATTCATGGCTAGAAACCTTTCTCTGGTCCCTCCATTTCTCTCCATCAACTGTGAAAATCCCATCGCCTAATAAATCCTTTAGAATGCTGTGGTTGTGCCACCCCTGCATGTAATATATGTACTTTCCTAGATTAAAAAAAAAAATTAAAGTATTGCCTCGATAGGACCTTTAAATTTCTGTTTATTTGACGGAAAAAAAGTAGGTTACCTACTTACCTTGGCATAGTTTAGGAAGTTGGTTTTAAGTATATACTCGACGTTGGCCGGATCAGAGGTGTAAACCTCGCTTCGCAAAGGGGCGAGGAGTCGGTAGGTCTTGTAGTGGGCGGCGAGATCGGTCATGTAGTCGTGCAGCCTCCCGAAGTTGAGGAGCTGGTCGAATATGGTGCCGGTGATAGGGTGGTATCTTCTCTTGTCGAATTTCCGAGCAACCAACCCGGCCATCATGGCGGAGAACGCCAACATCCACAAGGCAAGACCCATGGAGATCATCACCGCCATTGCTCAACTTTACAAATTTGGAAGAGGAGAGTATTTTGATTTTTGAGTGATGAACTGCTTACCTTAATAAGAGTGTTTGGAGGTTGAGTGTTTTTGCATCTTTATTAGATAGTGATGCCACCGTTGTGGCTCACCAATCTTGCCAACTTAAGGAATGTTTTTAAATGGCCCAAACAACCTTTAGATTCTACTTTTTAGTCATATTTTTATTTCATAAAATTATATTATTCGATTTTAACAAAATTCCTTAATTATTGTTTAATGCTCTAATGGATAGTTAAGAAAATATTCAAGTACAAGATAATCCAATAACTGAAATTCAAGATAAACTAGGAGTACTATGTAGCAACAAATCTCCTCTTGGAATCTAGCAGGTTGTCAGAATATATTGCAGTGCAAGTGCATAATATGGAGGAATTTATTCTGTAGCTTCCAGGAAACACTAGAATCCAGTTGCTTCAGACAAGAAATGACAAAAGATGTTAGTGTTATTTAGTTTTATTGATAATACTATAGTTCAACTTAATTATCTATTTTAGTTTCAAAATATGCCAAATTTTAAATTTATTTAAAACGTGTACAGACTGATGGGCCTTGCGACGATGTAAGCCCATTAGAGCTCACTAATTTAAAGGGGCGGCCTAACTCGTAAACCCAAACGAATTTATACAATCTATTTATGCCATTTCAATATTGCAAAGATAAAAAAGAAAAAATAGCATCATGTGATGTGGGTTTCAATCTAAAATGAATCGTAGCATCCAGGCAAAGCAATGGAAGTAGACTTTTAAACCATCTAAACTACTCCTATGATCAAATGAAGAACATATTAGAGTCTGTTGGAAGGAAGATTTCCACAAATCAAGAATTGATCTCCTGCAATCACAATCAAGGATTGATATTGTAATTAGTGAATGATTTAAATACCTTGTATAGAATATTAGGTTAGCATGATTAATTATAGCTTACCATATATTGGGTGATCATATAGTCTATAAAAAGGCATGTAATTCTTCTCCATTTGAATAACCTAATACGATGAATTCTCTTCCAGAAACCTTATGATTCCTTTAAACAGAGTCGGTGGTGTTTTATCAAAAGTTTTTGTTTTGTTTTGTAATAAAAACCCATAAATTCAACAGCAAAATTCAGTAATGTCATGCTTGATGTCTTATGCGGCCGACATCAGTCAGCATCTGCCGCTTTTGACTACAAATCTACAGTGCCACTCTCATATATCCTTTGTTGACAATTTCTACTGCGATCAATGTGTGACATAAATGAATCTATTACTGCCGTGTCTGCAACACTATAGAGTATAGAAGCATCAAGTTGGGGAAGAAATTCGTGAATGCCGCAACTCACCTTTCAACTTCCCACCATTTCACTGTGCATCATGCACCTTCTTGCATTTATTTGTCTTTACAATTGCGGTCATACTTTAACAAATTTTAGATACAATTATAGGTTAAAATAGAAGCTAACTAAAATCTAAAAAAAAATTACAAGCATGATGCATTTCAATTGCTGCCATTGAGCATATATATATCCTTAAGTTGTAGGGATGGTGACACTTAGACAAAAGTTTCCGTCGTCTAAATTTATATAGCATGATATTTTATGATAAAACGCTGAAAGTTTGAATTTTTTTAATTAAAATCAAAGTTTACAACTTTTTTGGACTAGACACAAAATACTAAAATGGTTTGAGTTTACAATATTAACCTTAATTTTATGTAATGTTTTTTGCTGATTAGTTTTGTTTAATAATATAATAAATTCAATAAATAGAAAAACAAAATAAGTTTAAGAATATTTATTTGCTTTAGAATGTGAGGTAGAATTAATTAATCTTCAAAACGACCCATATATAGTGAAATCAACACTGCAAAAACAATCATAGATATGCAATTTTACTTGCGTTGGAAAAGTTTCAAAAATATAACTGCAATTTAGGACGTAAAGATTAGTTGAGGATCAAATGAATTTGAATATAACACTCGTATAAATTAGTTGGAGATGCTTTTATAAATTATTTAAAACCTGGAAACTAAAGTACATACCTATACTTACTAAAGAGTTATTCTTAAAGTTGAACGTTTTTGGTGTGTGCAAGAAATTGAATGTAGCTCCAAGCTTAATCCGAAGAAGAAATAAAAAAATGAGTACTGCCTGTGCCCTGTGGAGTAAGATGTGAGTAACCTAAGTGCAGTGATCCTTAACTTCCTGGAGACAGATTACTCACCTCAGCTATGACTATGTACCAGTTTAGAGGTGGTGGAAACTTTTATCTGCATCTGCGACTGCATTAATCCCTGCAACAATGAGTTAGTTGTGCCTTGGAAATCAGCTACTCCGGGGCACTGCACGTGTAACCAAATATTCACTATACTTACCAACATTATTTCCAAATTAATATTACTGTATTATTATTATTGCAGTCAAACTAGAAATCATCAAGCCCATACCTCTCTGTTCATTTACACTTCTACTTCCATCAATTGTGTCCACTATATGGATATTAATCAATTACACATGTCGCAACTTAATATTTTAAGATACTCAGTATTCTGTGTATGTAGTGCATAAGGCATAATTAACACCAACCGAATTAACCCCCTTTTATTTAATTTACATGCACTCACACTCTTCAAACTCAAACATTAATTAGATGACGGAAAATAGTTGTGCCGCCTTAATTGTTTTCATGATTTCATCTACATCTAAATATTTCCTTTCTTCTCATTCATTCAAGATAATCATATTCTTACATGATACTAAAGTGATTTTAAACGATTTTTAGACGAAATCATTGACATTATTAAACTTAGTAAAAAAAATGAATATTTTAAAGAGAAAGAGGGAAAAGGCAAATTTTATTCAAGTTTGAAAAAAGATAAAGAAAATGAGATTGAAAGGGAAGAATTAAGTAGTAAAGTTTTGGGGTTTTCATTAACAACTCATGCAAGTCTATACAAAGCATAAAATGAAATGAAAGAAGAATGAGGAAGAAGAAGGAGATGGAGATTGTAATGTAACAAGATTAGATATAGTCCATGAAAATGTAGCACAAAAGAATTCATGAATTTATACATCCCTTGCTGGATTTAAAGCTGCATGCTTAGCATCTTCTTAACTACTTAGTAATTAACCAAACCAACCATGAATTGAAGAGAAGAGAAAAAGAAAGAAAGCAATTAAGAAGAGAAAAAAAGAAATGCAAATTGAGAGAGAGTTTTCAAAATTCAGAATGGAGGGCGACCTGTGGCCCAAAACGCGTCCGCCGGCGGCATTTGCACCATATTTTGAGGGTTTCCTTGAAACAGATTCGCGTTCGGATCACTCATCATCTGCTGCTGCCCTTCAGGCGCCTCCTCTTGTTCGAGCGGGAGGCGCTCGTAGGCGGCGTTCCCGAAGGAGGCGGCCATGATGACGACGGGGCCGGAGGCGAGGAGGGGGCCGACGACGGTGCCGCCGACGACCTGGCCCTGCGAGCCGGCGAGGTAGATGGCGAGGGAGGAGGCGGCGGGCGGGGCGGGGGGAGGGAGGAAGGAGCCGGAGAGGGAGAGGATCTCGAAGCGGCCGTGGAGGGTGAGGACGGAGGTGGGCGCGGCGGGCTGGCGGAGGGTGACGTTGGTGACGGTGCCGGTGCCGCTGAGGATGCACACGCCCCTCTGGCGGCGCGTGGCGAAGGTGGAGATGCTGTCGTGGACGTCGCAGCCGCTGGCGATTTCCATCACGTGGGATCTGAGCGCGTTGGCGCTGTCGCGGGTGATGATGATGGGGGGTTTCGGCTTGTTCTTCGACCCCGCCGGCCGCCCCCGTGGCCGCCGGGAGACCTCCGCGTCTTTGCCTTCGGAGGTGGCGGGGTTGTCGCGGTCGCGCTTTAGGCTCAGGGAATGCTTGTTGTCGTCGTCGTGCTGGAACTGTTGGTGCTGGAGCTGGAGTTCTCGGGCGTGGAACGGCGGCGGGAGGGGGCGCCCGTGAGCTACTTGATCCATTTGCCGCGATTGATTATCCCTCTTTCTCTCTTTAACTCGATTTCTTCACCTAGAAATTGGTAATTGTGATTTGAGCCACAATTTGAAACTGAATCGAGACCAAATTCTTCAGCTGATCGATCAGCATAAATGTGATATTGATCAATCTAGTTTAATTGAAGGAGAGAGGAGAGAGGAGAGAGGAGAGAGAGAGAGGGGTAAGGGTTATAAGTTATAAGTTTTATAATATGATGTGTAGAGGAAGGGGGTTTGGGGGGAAATGGGAATGATGGTTGCGCATGGGCGGTGCTGATGGGGCCCTCCTTTGTCTACAAAACCCTCATCGCACACAATTTGAGGATCTCTGCATTTACTCTTTGATCCACCATACTTACTCTTTTACTACTTTCCATCATTTACTTATTACTCATATTCTTCAATTAAACTCACACGCTTATACTGTATACTGTATACTGGTTCAAATTTTTATCAGGCACTGAAAATATTTTAATCTCCAACTATTTGGATAATGATCTTTACCTATTGAACAATCTTATATCTTTCCATTTATTACACGAGATAGATAATATCCTCCTTGAGAGACTTGGATACGATTCACACAATCGAGTCGCCGATCTAATAGTTGAAGGGCGTGATTCATGATCTAAGGTGTAGTTCAACTTGAAACATGACATCTATAATTTTATAGGATTAAGATTGAAAATATAGCCCAAAAAATATAACAATATGTATAAACATAAATCGAAAAAGTTTTGCAATTTTGATAGGATTGGCATGAAATGAGTTATACTATGGAGTATCATTTAGTATTCAATTTTCATTACTTTTTCATACTTTTAAAAGTTAGTAAAATGTTTTGGTTATATACATGAAAATATATTTTGATTCATTATTTAAAAATTATACTCATTATTTTATTTTATTTATTTTACTTTTATAAATTTACTTATTTAGGAAAAAAATATATTATCGTCACTCCATAAGTTATTAGTTTCGAGTCTAAATTTGTATGTATATTTGCTTATTATAGATACAAAATTATCAATAGCGATATAGTAGTATTAGTTAAAATATTGAGTTTGATTGGTCTGACGGGTTAATTAACACAAAATCCGAATGTTTAGCTAAGATTATGGTTGACAACTTACAACCCAAAAATATTATAATCCAAATGACTTGTGATTGAATAATCTTACAATCAAATACGATTTGGCTAAACCTGTGTTGGTTGGCTCGATAGATATTCCTACTTATGGACATGAATTCTGATATAAAAATAATACGATAAGGTGATCGATATAAGGAGTATACCTTCTATATAAAATAGGGTATACCTTCTATATAAAATAAGGGTTCTTTTTCTATTACGAGAAGGTTATATATTCAAACCCCTTATTTTATCTCTTTATGCGTGTTCAAGTTATATAACATGTCCGAAAAGTGAGAAAAAAAAATGGAGATGAACTAGATCAACAACAACTCCCTCTCTAATTATTGAAGTGGCAAAATACATATATGTCATTCCGTCAAATCGAGGTGTAAAATAATCATTGATTTGAAATGTGTCATCTCTCATGTATATTAAACAAAAGACAGGCCAAATTTTAGGGTGTTATTAACAGATGATGATGTTGAAATACGATGCATAATTAAACCATGATTCTTGGCAATTATTCGTCGTTTTTGACAATGCCGTCCTCATCATTTTCTCAAGCACTAATATTTATATATCAATCGTTATCAATTTACTATAATTAAAGAGTGAATTTTCAATTTGCAATTGATTAATTCCAAATTGATTTGAATGATAATTTTGTAAAGTGTAAATTGACTGAAACTTAGGTCAAAATTCTTGCAATAAAACAGAAGGTTCATTCTTTGCGTGCATGAAGTAGTGGACTTGGAGAGAGAATGTGTGCTAATTTTCGTATTTATTTTAATCTTCATTCCCCTTCCTTTTTTTTTAATCCAAAAATTGAATAAATTAAAAATATGCGTCAAACTTAAAAGGATGACTAGATCCTTTCTTTAGAAACAAAGGCGAAATTTTATAACTAAACGGCGTTGAAGAAAAAGTGAGCAAATTTAGGTAATTATACTGGAGGGCGATGGAATATGTATCACGAGGTAGCCAACTTAAATCCCATGATCACTTGAACTGCCATTCTTGCTTGAAGGAGGTTTAAATGCAAACTAGTTATTTCCATGATCAGAAACAATAGATTTAACATAGTTAAAAAATTTGAATTCAAGTGCGAAACTATTACTATCGTTTAGTAATTAGGGCTATCTAATCGTTAATAATAGGATAAAAGGTTTAGGGTCATCTGCAAATAATTTATGACGGTCGGAATATAGACGTGACGGTTAACATTACGCATCGATTGAGTAACCAATGTGTAATTTGGATAATCGACATGTAATTTCGTTTGTCATATGAATATTCTGATTGCATGAAAATTTTACAAGACATTTTATATTTAAAAATGAAGCGATTGATACTAAATGTTAATTACCTAAGGAGTGGGACATTTTTGGGAAATGTTCAAATGATGAGACAAAATTGACCGTTTACCTTTTATATCACCAACTATGGTAAAATTCTTAACTTTTAATTACATGAACTTGAAATTTATTGGTGGTAAAAAATTATGAACTTTGATAGAGTTTGAGATTTCCGTCTATTGACTTTAGTAAAGTCGAATCACATGTGACTCGTTGGTTGACTTGGGTGAACTAAAAAGATGGGAAAAGCAATGACATTGTTCCAAATAGTTTCAACGATGTTATTTTATGCAAACATTTCGATAAAACATCGTATCAAAAATATTCCATTAAGTCCACCAATAATCATCCTATTTTGAAATTTTCTTTCGTCCATCAATAAATGTCTCATTTGCTTCTTTTTTTTTTTTTTTACATTTAACTCAAAATTCTACTAATTTTTTCTTACTCACATTTAATATAAAAAGTAGGACTCATCCTTCACTATCTTTTTCTTTAAACCTTCTATTCGTAGATGGAGGGAGTACTTTTTTCGTGTTTTTAGATGAAATTTCTTCTTATTCATAGACAAAATTTAGGATTGAGAGTTAGCTATCTTCATCGAATTTCTTCCTCTTCTTCGTTTGGGTTCGATATGGTAAGGGCTTAGAATCTAATCGATATAGGCCCCCATATTATATTGTAGTCTACTATATAAAAGTAAATGATTTCATTTTCAATACTCCCTCCGTCCCACAAGAATCTGCACTCTTTCCTTTTTAATCCGTTCCACAAGAATATGCAATTTTTAAATTTGGAAACTCTTTTTCTCTCTAATGAGGTGGGACACATTCTCCACTAACAATACTTTCATTATTTTTTATTTCTACCTTTCTCATACTTTACCAATTTTGCATTAAAACTCGTACTGAACCCAAAGTGTATATTCTTTAGAGACGAGGAAGTATTAAATATTGGCACGGGTCAGATAGAAACTAGCTAATCGGTCAATTATTTATCTTTAAAGACCTTCATTTTAGCCCCAATGGGAAGATTTGAATTCGTACACTAACGAGTGGAGTAGTATATTTATATAGTCATCATAAATAAAATAGATTAATGAGTGTAAAGGAAGTAGAAAATGTAGAGTAACCAGATGTATGATAAGTATAGGTTTGTTGAGGTCTCAGGAATATGGTGGCGTTGTGTAGTTGAATGGAGCCAAAATGAAAGAAAAAAGACGACAAGTTAGGTGAGTAGAGAGAGAGAGAGAGCACATGTTATGGGGAATTGGACCTAAAACTATTGCTTCTGTTCAAAGCAGACCGTGTCTAAAGGGCGACCTCCCCAATCTCGATCTATATTTCTTTTATATTCTCTTTTGTTTTTGTATGTCTAATATTCGAGTTTTCACTCTTTTTCATGGTTATTTATACCTCTTTCATAACTCTTTCACAATTACTATTGACCATCTCGGTCCCATGAGGTACTACATCCCTTCTTGTATAACAGAAATACTTCTTTTCGATATGAAGATTAAGAAAAATGTATTAAGTGGATAGTAAATAAAACTATTGACCATCTCGGTCCCATGAGGTACTACATCCCTTCCTGTATAACAGAAATACTTCTTTTCGATATGAAGATTAAGAAAAATGTATTAAGTGGATAGTAAATAAAGTAAGAGAGATTGATAGATTATAAAGTAAGAGAAATGATTATTTTCTGCCAAAAATAAAAATAATTTAATTATTTTGAATCTTCTCAAAATAGAAAAATAACTCAATTAACATAGAACAAAGAGAGTAACTTTTTCACAACTATCCTCCGTCCAAAAAAATGAATAATTGGAGTGATATGGAAATTTAGAAAAATATTATATTGTGTACCAAGTAAAAAAAAAATGAATAGTACGTAGTATATTATGGTAGAGATAAAAGTAATGACAAGAGTAATAATTAAAAGAGAAAATATAGAGTTTGATAGGAGTATTAGAAGTGTGACAACTTTATGTGATACAAACGAAAATAAAATATGACATATTTTCTAGTATGGAGAAAGTAATACTCCGTACTTTTTACGAGCTATGTGATGTAATTCTAGTAGACGATGCTGAAAATTGCTAACTGCCTTAAAATTACTTGAAATTTGCGTGATACCGACATAATGGTTCGAGAAATCAAATTCATTTTATTATTTGAGGAATCAAACCCAACCAGTTGACTTAAAATTTTCCATCCGGCATCGAGTAAAGGACGAAATCATCATTTTATTGTTTTTTTAGCATTTTTATATTTTTTTTGTAATTTCGTTTTATTTCCTTTCGAATGCCTAAGGTTTCCAAACCACTATAAATAGTTGATTTCATTATTTTTCAGTAAGTCTTGATATCATTGCTAATTTTTGGAATTCAAGAAACTAGAGTTTATGTTTATTCTTTATTGGTCTAGTAATTCTTACGACGTGTTTAGATCAATTGGTATCACGATCAAGGTTGATTACCAATGACTGAATGTGGATGTGACATTTTCCATGGTAGCAGTCCTGGTAGGGGATACAAAGAGGATCCCATAAATGAAGACGCTTCATGACAACAAGATCAGCGTGACATCGAGAATGAACACCGAAGGCGACAGGTTTAGGCACTTCAGCCACTCTTGCACATTTGAAGAACTTGGCCGATGCAAATTTGCATTTAGATTTATCTAGTCATGACGATTTTGACATCGAAAACTCTTTCGCTCGTGCGGATGAAAAAGTTATGCAACCACAGACACAACCGATGATAACTTATAATTAATGTTGGGTCATCGATGGAAGACGAACAACTTAGTTTTGCGGATGATATCGGGCGCCTAGGAGAGACATTGATAAATGATAAGAACTTTTATAAAACCGCACAAAGGAAAGTATTATATCTTCTCTAGCTCCGTGCCTCCATCCGTCCGTCTGCCATTAGGAATCCAGGTTTCCTATTATAGTCCATTTATGATTAGTAATTTCGGTTCATTTTTACTACAAATGGTAGGTGGACCACGTACTCCAATAACTCATTTCAGAAACACTTTATTATAAAACTAATTAAAAATGGGTCTCACATTTTGTTTGTATTTCTTAAAACTCGTGTCTAACTCAACGAGACTATGACGGTGGATAAAGGGAGTAATTAATTACTATAATCAATTCAAGAACTCCAACGGCTCTATTCACTAGCTAGCTTATTTCCTGCTTTTTGTGATATTTGTAAGTTGATGTTTGTGTGGGAAAATCTGTAATAAAACTAAACGTATAAATTATAATCCATTTTTATAAGTTGAATTTGATATTTTCGATCTTTAAAAAATCCCCAATAACCAGAGGGTAATGTCTGTGTTACACTCGAAGACAAACTTAAAGACACCTATAACTCCATAAAATAATGAACAATTAATAATGCGTGTGTGGTAATAAAAAACCAAATATCAATTTCTATGACAGTCAACTAATCGCCATGCTCAGTTAAATTAATTATTTTTCTCGCATATAAGAAAATTATTTTTTCTTTAATAAATTTTTGTGATACGGAATTTGTGGTTGCAATTGTATTCCAAATGATTGGCTTGTGCCCAAACTGTATCTCATGTCGACATCAATATTGCTTTTAACCGCAAACTCAACCACACTAAAATAATACCCCTACTAGTACTCATAACAATGATCTTTTAGTTAATTCTATGTTAAGTTAGGATTCATATAATTAACAAAATAAATACAATTGTGTAAAATAAATATTGTCAGGTTGTTTTCCCTTCTCTTACGGAGAGTAACATTTTTGTTATCATGCCTTAACAAGTTAAAATTAAATTAAAGATCCTGCTAATAATAGTTAGCACGAGGTAAAATAACAAGATTTTTGTTAGACCAGTTCACTTTACAAAATAATTGTGCTGATCATGGCTTAAACGCTCCTCTTCATTCTTCTGTATTTCCTTTTTCTCAACATATATAGTCTTTCTTGTATACATATATACAACATGCCCGCCCATACTCATAGTAAATCCATTTTTTTGGAGTCTTGTGTTACATAGTAACATGAAGAGGTCATATACATATGGATTTAACGTTCCAGCGAATTAGGGATTCGTACATATAACGAAACATCGAAATACCACGCAATCGAATTGAAAAATATCGAAAAATACCAAATTTTCGGTATATCATAAAATTAAAATGTCATCATCTCAACTTTATTCTTTATACTTTGTTCTCCCTTCATTCAACTCATTAACTGAAATTGCACAAAAATTTGTACCGAATAATAACTGTTCCATTTAAAGTGGGGCAGGTGGTGGAATATTTAATACTTCCTCTGTTTTCTCTGTTTTGAATAAGTTCCTAAATAACTTTTTTTTTCCATAATAATTCTCATTCAAAAGTTCAAAGTATAATTATGACATCCTTCCTATATTCCTTTTATTTAATATTTTTAAAAATTTTGGTAATCATTGTAAATGTGTCTATTTTGAAAATAAAAAAGTAAAAAAATGTAAATTTTAAGTTAATATTTGTGAATTGACAAATGGAACACTTATTAAAATCTTAACCTAATTGTTTGTGAAATTTTGTGGCGCGGAGAGTTCAAATAAGACATACTACTACATGTGCGGCAGCCTTCCTTTTTAGAAGGAAACAAATAATTATAAAGCAACTTTGGGGTTTGTGCAACCTTATTAATTAATTGAATGTTATGCTTATCTTAATCAACTCTTTAATTTGATGGATTCCATTACCTTCACCACATTAAAAAATTAGCTTAAGCTAGGTAATCCTCGGTGGAAATTGGACCACTTGAAACAACAGAGTCACTTTCATGTGATGTGCACATACCATTATTTTATATTCTCGAGATATTTACCCCTAATTAACTATCCGATTAATAAAAATTCACAATATGCAAGAACACAAGTTAAGTCACTATACGAACCCGGAACACAACAAATTTGATTTATTTGATTATTAATTAAATCAGATCTGAATATCTTTAATTAATCTGGAAGAAGAGATGAAACACAAAATGTGACTCTCACGAGACAAAGACCCCAAAATTATTTAATTGATTAATGGTGTGGGCACTAAACGCCAAACTTAGGCGAAATTTGCAAGATAATGCGATGCGCCTTATTCCGTGGTGGAATGACGGAAAAGCACCTCGGGTTTTCAAACAAGTTGGGATTTATTAATGTTAATTGCAACTGTGATTGGAGGGTTTAAACTTTAAATAGCTAAGAGCCGACCGAAGTTGAGGTCAGCACGTGATAAGATAGTGATCTGTTTGGAATCTCTTTTAATTAGTCATCTTTCCACTACTTGACTGCATAATGTCAACGCTTTACTCAAACATAAAAACTCCTTTGTTAAAACTTAAGAAGTTATAGAATGTGACAATTTACGTGCATAAAATGATATTTCACTTACATACTAGTACTATGGTTTGATTTTGTTTAATGTGTATTTCGAATATAATGCCATTTAAAAAGAAGAGTTCTCAACTTCTATAACTAGCTATTAAAGGTGTCAAACTGTCAATGATAGAAAACTAATTAATTGGTAAATTATGGATACATAGGAGTGTTGAGCTTGAGCCATAAATGTATGATAGCATCAGATGTTTAAGTGGGAATCATTCTTATTGTTTGATTGTGAGAACCATTTTTAGTTATTGAATTACGAAATTATATGGACTTTATGCATCGCTTTTGGTAGATGAATATAGTTTTTAGATTCATATTATACTTTAAATGTAAAATAAACTGCTTTTATTCTAACTAATCCCAAAATTCGCATGCGATAAAATTTATAACTAAATACAAAATGCCGAACAACTTGTTTGAAGTAGTAATTTTTTGTCTTTTTCTTTTAAATATAACAGATAATTAAGTTCACGAAATATACAAAAGAAACTTAGTACAATAACCAAGTTAGTATAAACTACGGAGTAGATCAAGTATCTCAACTTATATAGCCATTAGCCATAACTTAAAATATGCCTCATCGATCAATATGATCATTTTATATTGATACTATAATAATTTGTAATTGTACGTATCGATGTTAGTAGTACTACATAATAAATTTACTAAAACTATTTGGATAAGTGATTTGTCTTTCATCCCAAGCTATCCTTAAATTCAATTATTTTGTTATGTACGGTTCTTTTTTCTATTGATAAATGAACATAATTTAAAGATTGCATATGCGAATCACATTACCACTAAATCAACACAAACTTGTTATATATGTTGTATTCTATTTTAAAAGGCAGCAATCATATGGGTACTAAAATAATTAATGCATATACTAAATCTCGTCAATTGTCCTTTAATAGCATGGAGAATCATCTTATAGTTAGTGACAACTAATAATAATATCACCATATGCATATAAACCTATAGATTTTGATTAAAAAAAACTTATGCTACTTCCCCTTAATTAAAATTCATTAATGTGCACTAATCAGATCATCGTTTTGACCATAAATTAATTATTTCGTATTCATATATATATTTATTAGTTTTAAATCTCGAAATATTCGCTAACCTTTTCCAACATAGAGGCGATGGTTAATATATAATTAACTAAAAGTAATCTTAATTTAAATGATGTTTTCTGAATCCTAACTAAATGTTATGCATTTGAATTGACACTTGATCACAGGTCACAGATCGAAGGAACATGCCAAATCATAATGTAAACAAAATTC
This sequence comes from Salvia hispanica, assembly GCF_023119035.1. Classification (NCBI taxonomy): domain Eukaryota; kingdom Viridiplantae; phylum Streptophyta; class Magnoliopsida; order Lamiales; family Lamiaceae; genus Salvia; species Salvia hispanica. Next base: position 32,337,784 of record NC_062968.1, on the reverse strand, counting down.
CATAGTTTGAAAATTACTTAATTAATTACATCGACCGCCTAGAGAAAAATAATTGCTGTGGACATAAGTAATACAATTAGAATTAATAAATGAATAAAATTCAGTGAGTATATTATACAACAATTTCTTTTGGTGAGATTAAGAAAATTAATATAAATACACAATCAGATTTATATGATATGAAATTCCGTACATTCATAGATCTTAATGCAAAACAATCAATCTTAAGAAATCCTAATTCTCATACTTATATCGTACTTTATTAATCTTAATGGTGCAGATGTTCCTTGATACACACATATGGCATATATTAAGCATGCATAAACAAGATTTACGCACAAGTATCTGAATTTGAAACTCTCATTGATGATTTATTAATAACATATTATTCATGAATGTCTTATAAATAATTTAATATGCTTATGTTGTTATGCATATGGTCATTGAACCAATAAAATAGTTATATATGCATATATGTTGCAGATCCATTATCACAGTACTATAATAAAGGGCATAGATATTACGAAATTTTTAATTGCTTATGACATTATAATATGTATTCGTATATATAAGTAGAATATAATAAATAAACAATTTATTTATAACTAGTATGTGACAAAAGTACAAAACCCTGCTGCCGATTTGCATAGCGCATGGAGAAATAAGTCATTTAAATACAATAATATCTCAGACTGGTAAATAAGTGTATATTTTGATGTCTCTCATGTACGTGTTAAAAATTATTAAATATTGCCCCACATCGATCTGGTAATTATCCTATTTTATCTATAAGAGTGGATAACTCTCCCCCTTATAAGGCCTTTTAAGAGGTGAGTGATCCATTTCTAATAGGATGGAGCTAGAGGCGCTGGATCATGGATGCCCCCTTTTTGCTGTGTTTGCTGGTCCTTCTCGTTGAGTAGCAACATTCATTTTGTCTTGACTGATCGTGTTGTCTTTCCTTTTTTGTGTGTTCAGAGTGTTTTATGGTTGTAACGTTATTAGCAATTGAAAAAATTAGTTTTAAAAGATAATTAAAACTACTATATAGGTTTCATACACTATTTAAATCACCAATTGATTTTGGATGAAACATCTATAATATTGTATCGGAGCATGTCTCATTGTCATTAACTGTGGGCTAAAAACACTTCAACAGTTCAATAATATATTTGGACTGAAACATGAAAATAATCGATCCAATTTGTGCTAGTTTGGCGAAGGACTGCCTGACTGTTCCAACTCGATTATAAATACCTCCGAAAAAAATTAGAATGAGTTGACAAATAAAATAAATATAATAAATATTTCATGTGTCCTACTCCTGTCTGCGAATAGGAGTCTCTTTTTTCTATTTTAGTCCGTCCGTGAATAGGAGTCTCGGTTCACTTTTACCATAAATGGTAATTGAGTCTCACCTTCACTTAACTCATTCCACTCACATTTCATTTAAGACTAATATATACAAGTGAGACCCTATTCCACTAACTTTTTTCCACACACTTTTTTTAACATTTCTTAAAATCCGTGCCATCACGGAACTCCTAATGCCAGATAGAGGGAGTTAGATTAGATGTACACGCGCATGCTTATTGCTCCGTTGTCTTATTTTCCAATCCAGACACATAGTTGTAGTAGTATTTTTTTTCTCTAATTAATTAACATATGTTTAAGAATAACTATCCAATCTTCTCGATACTACGCATGTCTTTATATCCATATATTCTGAATAAAATTGTAATTTGATTTATAAATCTCAATAGAAAATTACTAAACCATGAATAAAATGCTAGTAATTAATTTGAAATTAATATTTAATTAAGTAATAATTACAGGCTTTTAAAAGTATAACAACTCAGTAAGACATTTTATTTGGGCCTATCCCCTTAGACTTGTGGCACCTGCCCAACTTAATTAGACAATATTTTAACACAAAAATTTATTTAAACGTCCATTAATGAATCATTTATTGTCGACTATTTTTTAATTCAAGTTAGTTAAGACCTTATTTAGGAAACTTTGATGGGCCTTAGATAATGCAAAAGCAAACTAAATGATAGGTATATACCTTTTTAATTCAAGTTAGTTAAGACCTTATTTAGGAAACTTTGATGGGCCTTAGATAATGCAAAAGCAAACTAAATGATAGGTATATACCGTGACGGGCGCAGAAATAAATTTTGGCGGGGGCTTCACTAAATTTTTTTTATATTCCCTCCGTCCCCTGAAAATAGAAAATTTTCATTTTAGAAAATTTCTTTCTCTATAATGAGGTGAGTAACATTTTCCACTAACATATTTTCTTTCCGTCTCTCTTATTTTACCAATTTTTGCACTAAAACCCGAGCCGGTCAACAATGAGACATTTATTCTTGGACGAATATAAGTATATATTAACAAAAAGAATAATAAAATTGTTGTGTTTGTTTTGCTAATACAATAAATATCTAATACATAAAAATGCATAATTATCTAATATACTGTGATTTTGTGAAGGATTATTTACCTGTGAATACATTAACTTTGAGTTTTTCTTTTTTCTTCCCCTAAATTTTAAAATTTGAATATAAATATACGAACTTTTGATTTCTCTCACTTTCCCTTAGAAACTGAAATGATAGGTATATAAATCAAGTTTGGTTCAACAGAACAAACTAGATTGACTATATGTGAGTGCCTGTATATCTTCCTATCAAATTTTACATTTCACCGATCATGCATCTTCAAGAATCAATACCTCATTTATGAAAGCAGCCACTAGCACGTGACGAGCACATGGCCCACCGTAATTTTGGAAAAAGGAATAAGTCGTCATTTTAGTCTTAGGCATATCAAATTCTATTGTAGCCCTTTATTCACAAAAATTAAAACAAGAAGTTAAATCCTAGTCAAAGTACATATTTTGATCGTAGTCATGTGACCCGGGGTAAGGCCGAGGTCAAATCAAATCTAGGGCTAAACAAGCTTGAAATCTTGATTGTAATTAATGTTTTAAAAACCGGACCGGCAAGGCTACTAGTTCACGTTCAACTGGTCCAATCGGTCGAACCGTTTTACTGTAGCATTTATATATATATGAGTATATAATTAAAGGGAGGTGATCAATTGCTAACTAATTAGCAATCCAAAATTGAGACCAATTTTTAACCATTAGATTAGAAGATCTTGTGGTTGATATAATGCCAAGTGTAATATATTTTAAATTTAAATAATTATTAATCAAATTAAAAGGGTATTAATGTCAAATCCTATATGTAGTAATTATAACTAACTACTTTCTCTCTCCTCAAAATCATCTCAAATCTTTAAATTTACGTAACTCTCTCAATTTAAATTATTTTTTAGCAAAAAATATATTAAATTAAAGATAATTTAATAAGGATTCCAATGAGATCTCAATTGCATATGTTCCGACGATGTTCGGATGATGAAATTTGATAAATTATATTTCAATTTTCGTACATGTTGATAAGCAAACTTTTATCAACAAATGCAACAAAAAATCTCAATATATTGTAGGCAAAATCTCAATATTATGCATGTCCAATCTCAATAAAAATGTGTTGATATTTTCTTGTCCTTGTGTTGATATTCTAATGTCATATTGTTGATATTTGTAATACACAATGTTGATATAAAAAAACACCCACGAAAATTATCATATGATAACATAATGACGATATTACCCTTTTGTTGATATTTTGTCTACTATTTATTGAGATTTGTGAGCTTTAATCTCATCCACTCATTTTAAAATCCAAGGGTGAAGTTTTAGTCTTGATTTTGGATTACGGTGCTATAAGCATTAGAATAGGACCCTATAATTAAAATACATATTTATTATAAAACACTTGGTTTCAAAACATGTAAATCAACAAGCATTAATGCAACATATAATTTAATTTTAAATAATATAGAGATATATAAGTATAGATAAAACATATATATTTACCAATTCTTAACGAGTAATACTAGTAATGTAAAAATACATATTCATATGTTTATTATACTATGCATTAATTTTCATGTTATGAACACTTCTCCCATTATATATTCTTGTTATTTTATTTTCAATCTAAGCATTAGTAATTAAAACTTTATTTGAAAGTTAATTAAGATTTATTAATTTTAGTTATGATATAAAATATGTATATAGCTTTTAATTATAAATATACAATTAGTATATAGTTGATAGTTGATATAATATGAAGTAGTACATATTAACAAAACAAACTACATCCCACATTGAAAAAGTAAAGGCAAAAGATTGTAAAAGATGACTATAAAATAAGCTTTTCATCCCACATTGAAAAATGAAAGTACAATCTTGTGGAATACTTCTATAAAAGAAAGACACAAATGATTTTTTAAGCTAGTTTTTATAAATTCATAGGCCCAATACAAGTATGGGTTAATATGAGATGAAAGTTTAGTGTAAATTTTTTTTTTAATTGATTTTTAATTCATTTTTAAAAATCAAAAAATTTGGTAACTCGTTCGACCGAGTCCCGGTTTCCAGACCAACTGGCCGGTTCACCCGGTCCAAAACGGTTCAATGCTCCATTGGTTTTATACAGTGAATCGGACCGGAGAGTTCACCGGTTCGCGGCTGAACCGGTCTGACCGGCCGATCCAAACCGATTTTTAAAACACTGATTATAATACAAAAATATAAAAATAAAAAGTAAAAATTTTATATTATCTTGTCTATCCCACGCATAGAAATTCAATATTCATTCAAGTTCACACATGTGGAGGCATGTTAAAATCTCTTAAATCTTAGTACTACCTAACCCTCCCTTTTGTTAAAGCCTTTTTAGGGATCCAATTGAATTGGATTGAGGTTGCTAGATCCAAAATCAAACACCGTCTATTGCCCCAATTTTATCGACTAATTCCCGGATGATTGAGATCTAAATAAATCAAATTTAATCAATGCTTTTATCTTTATAGCTAAGTCGAAAATGCAATTTGAGATCTAGGCTAAACCGTGCATGCAAGTCCCCCAATAAGTAACCCTCGGCCATGGACAGTCAGATTAGTAATTCAAGTGAATTTTGGTTTGGATTTATAGCTGATTAAGATCCTGAATAAAGTTTAGAGCAAGCCACTGGCATATTGTTGTGAGTTTGATGGGTAGTAAGAGTGGTTGTGCATGCGTGTTTCTTATTAAAGAGCATCAAATCTTTTTACTTTGTTATAAAAGAGAAAAAACTCAAATCACTCTAACATTGGTGAGCAAATAATCCAATGTTCAGAACAAAAAACTAATCCAATAAAGACAATAAAACAAAATACCTCAAACCAAAATAAGCAAGCTAAATAAGAAGAAAGCGAGAGAAGAATAAAAAGTGCACCATTTAAGCAAAACAAGAAATTAAAAACAAAACATTCATCAACTAAAGCCACTAAGTAAAAATTGTCAGGAAGTAAGACGAGTTACATTGCATCTTTATGATTACCAGAGTTGCTTTTGTGATTATGCTCCGTCCATTTTCTGACTTCAAGTAAATTCTCACACATTCAGTCCCGTGAAAAAGGAAATTCTGGGCACCAAATCTCTGCTGCTATCTAGCCCACCAAATGCACCAATTGTTTTCATTGGGGACAAGATAATCTGAGCAATAGCCCAATAGTAACTTACAAGTCCTCCCACCAAATAAAACATCCATTTAAGTCCAAATATATTCGAGGCCCATAAACTCGTTCAAATATTATTTTCTATGGTTAAAAACCATAATGGTGTGTACAAATATGTCTATTTAGTTTCATGATAATAAAGTTAAAACTTGTATATCCACTGTACATCATGCAAAATTTATGATAAATGTATCTCTTATAAATGGCAAAACTCTTATTTTTTCCGGATTCAGTTAATTTCACTGTGACTTATCATTCTAATTTTCATGAAATCGGAATCATCATTTTCAAACCAAAATAAACGGTGTTTATAAATGTGAGTGCATAAATACACATCCGGAAAATTGGTTGAAAACTTGCAATTTATTAAATTAATTGAATATTTGAATTGATATATGTGGAGTAGTAGTAATTTAATAAAGTGCAGACACCACATCATCTCAGAATCACTGACGACATAGCTTCCATTGTCAAAACTCCACTACTGTAACTACTTTTGGTCCCTCAATTCGTTCCCCCAAATGAATCCAAGCAAAATTGAGGAAGATCTCTTCCACCACCTGGCCCCTTCGCCGCACCACCACTTCATGGACCCGCAATCGCAGCCCTCAATCCACCACGACGCCTTCTCCCTCGCCGAAATCGACCTCTTCCGCGACGACGAAGACGACGAAGGCGGAAGCCACTCTTCGTCCGACGCCGAAATCCCTCTCCCATCATCCAATGCCACCCTTCAATTTCAGAACCCTAATTTGCCAAATCACCCCTCTTTTAACCACACCAAGCGCCCGATTAACCACACTCCGTTTTGCATTAGCCCCGAGCCGCATATTTCCTCCCAATTCTACACTTTCAACAAGGAATCGCATGCTCTTATGATTCGGTGCTTAATTGATGGCCGATTGGCCACGCCGGAGGAGATCCGAGCCGCGACTCCGCCTCCTGTGCTCTCCAGTTGGCGGTCGGTGTGGAAGGATCGGAACGAGGACACAGCCTACCTCACGGCGTGGAAGCGCATTCAGGACAAGCTCAATGTCCACGTCTCGGAATCCGCTACTAGCATAACCGGTAATAGTAGCCATTTTCTTTGTTTCAAGAACAATACAAGCCAATCTGTTTCGCATGTTGATCAGTGGCAGGACATAGTCATGTTATATCACGGTGATACGGAATTCAAACACTTAGGGTTGAAAGATACTGTAGAGAGAATTAAGCAGGTGTGGACTGTAGGGGCAAAATTTTATGGCATTCCTGAGAGTTACATTAGGACTTGTGTCTCTGCTTGCCCTATTTGTTCAGATGAGTCTTCTGGGTGTGCTCCAAGGTCTAAGAGGCGTAGGTTTGAATACACTGAATCTTTTGATGTGCCCGCCAAGGAAGTCCCATCACAATTGCAAAAATTGGCTGCCAAGCACAAGGTTGTGTTGTGCATACGACAGAAATATATTAGGTTTAAGCCATTTATGGCAGAGGTCAAGGACTACGCATGTCATAGAGCAGGAGAGCCAGCTTCCTCAAAAAAATCACGGATGCTGAAGAGAGAGCCGTATACGTCTAAGCGGTGTGGGTGTGGCTTTCGTATTAGGGCAATAGTTCCAATATCAAAATATAATGAGAAGGATAAGACATTTGTCTATGAGGAAGAGGGGACAGCTGTGTTTAAGCTTTATGCGGTGCACTCGGGACATGAGCCAGGGCCCTTGGATGGAAATGCTAGGATTATGCATCGAATGGTTGGACATAAAGGGGGGCTGCTGATGGATCAAGAGAGTGTATACGGGATGGCTGAAGATGGGGAAAATGAGAGTTTTGGGTTCTTAGGGAAGGATTCTGGAGACTTGCAACATTCAGTTTTCCAGCAGGTGCAGGAAGTGAGGAGTGAATTGGGGTTGCTTGAGGTTAGGCTTGGGAAAATTCCACCTTCACTGTTAGGTTCTGTGTCTCGTGAACTATTTGATATTGTGAATAAGCTTAGAAATGTTGCTGATGATGGTTCCAAGTCTGTTGGGCTGCTTTCAGAGAAGCAGCATCAGCATCTGGATGATGTGTTGGTGGTGGAGCATGATTTGCCAGATTGGGTGGACGACCACCACACTAGGATCTATGGTGATGGCAAGGATGCAGATGTTATAGAAGATGATGAGGACAGCTTTGGGAGAACTCTTGGTGAGGTTGCTTCTTGGGAGCGGATGAGGACAGAGTGTAGGAATGAGAAGGATCTGCTTGGTGAGTCTTGTAAAGAGGAGAAGTGGTTAAAATGTGGTGGCTTTGATCAGAAGGGGATTCTTGGCTGCAGTAACCATAAACTGACCAAGCCCTTAAGGCATGCTGAATCAATAGATCCAGATGTTGGTCTTGCGGGTATACAGGTAGATGGATTCTACCCGGAAAATCCTAAATGGTTCGATTCTCCTTGTGGACTGGACCCGGGTGCTGACTGTGAAGATGGTGGATTCAGGCATGGGGAGATTGTATAGAAATTTGGTGAACCCACTCTAACTAAATTCTTAGTTTTTTTGGTTCTATTCACCTCAATTCACTGATGGAAGTGGGTTGTACTTGTACAAAGTACACAGCTTGAAAGCTCTCAGCCTCTCACAATCACAGTAACAGCCTTTTAGGTGTCTGTATTGCATGTAATTTGTAAAGTATAGTTCTCTGATATACTTTAATCTACTCTGTGCTGACATTTTCTATTTTTTATTTAATCCTATGCTTTTTGCATATGGAAGTCGGGCTATTCAGCCTTCATTGGCGTTTATGCTGTTCAGTAGAGATACTTATATAGTCTAGACGTGTATCACGTGTATTGCTTATAGCATTGTATTCTTCTTTTAAGTTTTACAAGAAGTTTGACTTAATAATTGTCAAGTATTTGTAGTCAGTCATTAAATATAATTCATAATCATTTGTATCGACTTATATGGTAGATACTTATGATATGATCGCTCGAGTGTCAATCCAACTAACACTTATGGTGGTTTAGTATGAGCCTTGAGTTTGTAATTATGTTAATTATTGTAATAGTATCCAAATATATGAGCCTTACATCTGTTGTTTATGATGTGTCTCAGATTCTGGGTGTAGAATTGGTGCTCATGGCCATTTTTTCATAATGTGTATGTGTTTTGTATACGACTACTTCTGCTATTGAAAACCTCTTTTGCCAACCTTGGCATATGCTTGTACGCTTTGTGTACTTGTGAAAGAATCATCCAATATTTCCTACTGGTGGCTAGTAGGTAGGTTGATTTCATACTTTCTGGTCCAATAATATGACCTTTTGCTCTTATAGTTGAGATGCTGCAAGCTAGATTTAAGATTCAAAGATTTTCATTACGTTGTATCTCATTTTCCGAACGCATGTGCATCTCTTTATATACTATAGTTCCTTCTGATTTTGTAACTATTAGATATCTTTTCTTCTCTGCTAGGTTTGTAATTGTTTGCATGTCACTCAGCCCTCATTGCCCTAAGCTATCATTTGTTGGCTTGACCATCCTAGTTGAGTTGTGCATTGGTTTTCTAGTTGGAGGCTAATTGTATGGATAAGTTTTATTCAAGAAGAATCTCTCTTCTTATTCTGCGAAACATTAATTAGTCAAAGCTCGTCGTTGTAATGAGCTCCTCATATCTATACGAAGGCCCTATCTGTACTTGGGCTATTGATCTTTGCTGAAATATTAGCATTATTATTCTGAATCTTCTGATGCTGATTGTAGAATACAGCTAATTTTTTTTATAGTACGTGACAAATAATTATGAGCATGACCAAACTTACATCTCTGTTCTCCTAACAGATTATTTGATATCGACCTGTTGTTTAGCACCCCCCAAGCTATAATTCATGCATTAAACATCCTTTGGTAAAGAGTGTAAGAATATGGTTCTATGTTGAAGTGTGATTACAGGCTTATCTCTTAATAAATAGTTTTTCTGTAAGTAACTTTTACTTTGCAGAATTTTGCTCTTTCTCAGTCATAAGGACTTGAAGCTTGCTAGTGGAGAAATGAGGGTAAGACTGCAACAGCTAGCTTGTTAAAAATTTAAGTTTCAATAGATACGAGAGACTCAAGGCCTTATGATAATAGCATCATTTTCCATTTGTTAGATTTAAAGCCTGTCAAATGTAGAATAGGTACCCTGCTCTTAAAGTGTTCATTCTTTCTTATGAACTAAAATTGTAAAGAACTATACAGAGTTTATGTTTAAGGCCTAAGGTGTACGTTTGGTTGAGTAACTTTTGGTCTCTTCGCCTCTGTCAGAAAAAACAGCAATCATGATATGTGGTTGATGCCAAATTAAGAATATATTTTTACTTTCCTATTTTGATTGATGAGTAAATTTACTGGATTCGTCATGTTGTTTTGCATTTCATTCAAAATCTCAAATGATCTTGAAAATTATTGTTGTAAGTTGGAACTTATATATATAGGAGAAAATAATGAAGAAATCTTCCTGTTGGTGAGGGGATTTTAATCATAAACCTTGTCAAAATTTAACATATTTGAGACACAGTTTGAAGAGTTGAACAAATATTTATGGTTTCCCTTTAATCTCAATGTTTACTGGCTTGAGTTTGTAGTATCTCCTGTGGTGGCATTTCAGCCAGTGGAGGCATAAAAAGGTGATTAAGTACATACATAACATACCCAGTCTCTGCAGGTACAATATGATGCTTTATCTTTTAGTTTGAAGGAGTAGCAACTTATGATCAAGTTTTTAGATGGAATATTGTATGAAGACATAAGGAGGCTTATAAATCTGTTTTGTTCACATACTTTAGTTTTATGATATTAATGAGATTTAATGTTCATGAGGTAAAATTCTGGTTTTGATTTGATATAGGATATGTAATGATGTTTGCAAACCAACAAAAGTAATTTAAGCTGAATGTTATACCGGGATATGATTGTAGATTCTACGCCGACTAATCAGCCTTGTAGATGTGAAAATCTTCTTTTACAACACCTAACGCTTGAGGGAAGATTTTATTTGACCTTCAGGCTTCAGCATGCGTATCCATCTAATTTGTTATGCGTATCCACCTACTTATTTATATGACCTTAGGCAGACTTTATATGACCTTGGGGATGCATATCCACCTCAAGTGCTCATTGGATGTATGGCGTGCCATTCTTTGTACAAGAAACATGAGTGAGCTATATGTCATTGTCATGTATCTACTGGAGCCGGAATTACTTTTAGCAACTGATGTCCTCTGAAAATGAATATATGGCTAAGTGATTCAGTCCGCCCTAAATTAGCATTGACATAATTTTGGAGAAGGTGACTAATATAATGAACTGTGCATATCCTTATTTCAATCTCCCATCCCTTACTGTGTTCGTGTTGAGAAAGTGCAGCTTTAGTTTACATTGAGAAGCAGGAATCAACAAATTCCCCTTGCCTCTTGGATCCACAGAGCAAAGAGAGGCGAGCGAGCTACCTTGAAAAGAGCTTTACATCCTATTCTGTGCATGGGTGCTTGGATCGCTGCTGATGTTGCTAATGGTTTCTGACGGATAAATGCACTCTAACTAAATCTATGCCGAGCACCTTGATTTGAGTTCCATGAATCTATTTTGTATATCTGATTATACTTTTTTCTCCGCGTAGTCCACTCCATGAATTAGGCACCAGGCACTAGATGAAAAGGTCTCAGTTTGTTAGTTTTTTTGGCCTAATAATTTTTTGTGCGTGTTTTGTCTTCTCGTCGGTTGTTTTCTTTTCTCAAGAAAACAATGTGGTGTCTCTGTGGTTTGTTGCAGTAATGTGTTGTGGTAAATGGACATTTCTTGTTGAACGGCTTGATTTAGTGCTTAAAGTATTTGGGTGGGCATCTCCATTATTATGTCTCATATATCAAGCTTACAAGAAGGCTCCTTGAGATGGCAAATTTGATGGTATGGTCCTTTTCTAATTTTCTTATGCTTAATATTATTATTATTAATAGTGTAGCGGGCTCAATCCCAAGTGCTCTGCAGCAACTCCAGAAAAGGGCGTTTCAAATAATGTGAATTAAGTATTACTAGTATCTTTTGCATATTTATAATGAGTAACGGGTAATGATTGATGATTATTTACTTACTTGCCATGATTAGTGACCCAATAGCTCATTTTTATACTTAAAAATTTTAAATCCCTTTCCATTCTTAGGGTTTTGTGAGTGTAGTTGTTTAGCTGTATTAAATGCATATTGTTGTGTAAACTTTACCAAATATTGCCGATCAATGATTATTAAGATTGGATTTGGCTATATACGGGAACTGTCTCACATTACAAAGTATCCAGTGGGATCTAACTGGTTTTATTTTCCATAATATCTAAAGTAATTCTGATACGTATTTGCTATAGAATGATACAATCGCTTCTCTCTCTTTTTTAAACGCATATTGATAGACTAGGAAGAGAACCCATAAACTAAAAACTTGATTAAAACAAAAGGGAAGGAAAAATTAAAAGCAAAGATTACATTGAGAAATCGAAAGTTTAAAAGTTCACCCAAATTTATTAGCATAATTCAAAAATTCAAAAAACAGAAAACTTAACGACCAAAACGCTCTTTCCCTCTCAATAAAAACATGCGTTACGTACTTATTTCTCTACGTTTCTATTCTATGCTTCCTCATCCCCAATCTACACTCTCGCTTAAGGGTAGAAAAATATCTGATCAATCTCGGAACAAAAGCCACGAATTACAACTGTGATCAACCGCTTTCAAGTTCAGGTTTGCCATTTTATCATCTTTTTTCTTTCTTTTGAGTCTATCAACGGAACGAATGAGTTTGATGTCTCACTCCTGATGATGGAGATTCCGTAAAAATGTCGTGTTTTTGGAACTGTCGGTTGATAAATTTGTGTGGATATATTGGTTTGATATGCGTCGTGAATTGATTTCGCTGGTGAGTGCCTCGATACATATGTACTTAGCTTTTCCAATTTTAGCCCTGTTTTGTCTGTTCTTTCATCATATCTGCACAGTATATGGAACGGGAATTCCATGGTCGTATAGTTTTGCCACTAACTTTGCTGTTGTTGAAAGTGTAATCCTGTCTCAGATTTTAGTTGGTATTTGGGGCTTTTTTGTTTTCTCTATCTAATGTAGTTATGTAGCATAGTTTTCTGTTTTATAACTCATGGAACTCTGTAGGCTTGTCCCGGACAACCAGTATACTCAGTAAGGACTTTGCCAATGGAAACAACTTGTGGTTCTCTTTTGTTAGAGCTACAGGTGATCTCAGATAATATTTTCTCGTTTATCTATGAGTGATATGGATTCGTGGAATTGTCTTACCTAGCATACTAATATTTTCATTTTTGAAATGGTTATGGCTATCAGAAAATATGGGATGAAGTTGGAGAGGCTGATAATGAAAGGGACCGAATGCTTTTTGAACTTGAACAAGAATGTCTGGATGCATACAGAAGGAAAGTGGATCACGCAAACCGTTCAAGAGCTCAGCTAAGGCAGGCAGTTGCTGATGCTGAAGCACAGCTTGCGGACATTAGCGCTGCATTGGGAGACCGACCAGCTCATATAAAGAAGGTGAAAATTTACAGCTGAAAAAGGAAAAAGAAGCCACATTTAAAGCCTTTAGTAATCATAATTGAGTGATTTTTAGATCCTTTATACAGTATGCTTTATGAATAGTGAGTTTGCTGTTTGAAACAGAGTTCCGGGAGCCTGAAGCAAGAGCTTGAGACAATTATGCCTCATCTGGAAGATATGACAGCGAAAAGAAATGAGAGGAAGAACCAATTTTCAGAGGTTCTGAAGCAAATTAATAGTATCTCTATGGAGCTTTCTAGTTCTACGAACACATGTCTTGATGAGACGTCTGTTGATGAGAGTGATTTGTCAATGAAAAGGTTGGATGATTTACGTAATCAGTTGCTTTTGCTGCAAAAAGAAAAGGTTCTGTTCTCATTCTTCACTTTTTCTTAATGTTCATATCACTTAGGTTGACGTCAGAGCTAATTGCCACTTAATTAACAAAACTGTTAAGAGAAGACAATATGAAAATGATGATAAATAAATTTAGAACACTACACAAAATAATTAAAAGATTTAGTCTGGAAAAACTGGAATATCTACTTTGTCATTTGGGTCAAATAAACACAGCATAAAACGTGTCATAGTCCTGAATGACTTGAAGATCTACTTTGTCTGGAAGGACTGGAAGATCTAGTTTGTGTACAAGCACAAATCTCGCCGTGTCTGGGAGCCCTCTGCTTCAACTGAGGTTGACACCGACTTCCTTTTCTTATTAAATTCACTGAATCTATGTACAGGATGACCGCATGAATGAGCTGCTTGACCTTTTGAACGTCGTTAATGCTCTATGCTTGGTGCTTGGGATGGACTTCAAATCAACAATTTGCAGTGTTCATCCATCTCTAGACAACGCATGCAAGAAGAAAAGTATAAGTGCGGATACAATGCAGGGTTTATCTGCTATGATATTTAGACTTAAGAATGTTAAGTTGCAGCGCATGCAAAAGGTATGTTTATTTTCAAGTCAACTCTCTTTCTTGCAATTTTGTTTTCTCTCATATTGGGTGCATTTTCAGCTTCAACAAATTGCGATGACCATGATAGAACTCTGGACTCTGATGGATACACCAGTGGAGGAGCAACAAATGTTCCAGAATGTAACACTTACTATTGCTGCTGCAGAAAATGAAATAACTGAGCCCAACAGTCTGTCTTTGGAGATAATCAATAATGTACTTCTTTTCTATCTCCCTTTCGTGTTGCTTAAAGAAGGCATTATACATGAATGTTATCCATAGATTTCCAGCCTCTATCCTTGGTGCCATGTTTTTATAATTTGCAGTGATGTACATACTAACATTTCTTGTCCATAGGCTGAGGCAGAACTTTCGAGGCTGCAAGAAATGAAAATGAGTAAAATCAAAGAAGTCCTATTAAAAAAGAGATTGATTTTGGAAGATATATGCCACGGATCACACATGCTTGTTGAAGGAAAATCTGGAAAAGATCTCTCTATAGAATCTATTGAGTCAGGTAAGGCTCCTTTCTACTAAATTCACTGCTAATGAGTTACTTTGTTTTGGTTTTCGTTTTCCTTTTTGTTTATGTCAAATTTTGAATAAAAGGCAGCTGAAGTTTGAATTGGGGCAACTACCAGTGATTTGGGATTTTTAAAAGAACAGCAGGTGATAAAAGAGCCATTTCTATCTACCCTTATTCTCTCAATCTTGCAGGGGCAATCAGTCCATCTTATCTACTTGAAGAATTAGAGGCACAGATATCCAAGGTTAAAGAAGAAGCATTAAGTAGAAAAGAGATTCTTGAAAAGGTCCAGAAATGGTTGGCTGCATGCGAAGAGGAAGGCTGGCTGGAAGAGTACAATAGGGTTAGTTATAATGTTGAACATTTCACTACATAAATATGGCCCCTCTAAGTTTATCTCTAACGGTATATACTTCATAGGATGACAATCGTTATAATGCTGGACGAGGTGCACATCTTATGCTTAAGCGTGCTGAGAAGGCTCGTGTGCTTGTAAATAAAATCCCAGGTAACAATGCTTACTCTTTTTCATAATAATAGATTGCAAAGTGAAAAGTATGTTCTTTATTCGTTAATTTCATTTCTTGGTATCAAAGGAATGGTAGATGGTCTGAAGTCAAAGGTAAAAGCTTGGGAGAAAGAAAGAAATGCAGAGTTCCTCTACGATGGTGTAAGCAATCTTCTTTGTTATGTGACATACATTCTTGTGTACCTGTTGAATGCGACTTACATGGTTCATAATGGTAATTTTATTTTTGTGATCTAGGTTGGTCTAATTTCCATGATTGATCAGTACAGCGAATTAAAGCGCTTGAAAGAACAAGAGCGTCAAATTCAGAGGGTATGTTTTATATGTAGTTGAACATGAGAACGTGTGTGGGATTCACTGAAAGTGGTAGATACTAATACACCCGATGGGCCATGTGTAGGGTCAGAAGAAGCTGCAGGGACAGTTAGTGGCGGAGCAAGAAGCAATCTATGGTTCAAAACCGAGTCCATCCAAGAGTGGGGCCAAGAGTTTAAAACCTTCAACCGGAGGCGTGGCTAGTAAGAGGTTTTCATTAGGAGGAGCCGCGCTCCAAACTGCACTCGACAAAGCTGCTCCCTCTTCTCGTCGACTTAACAAGAATAAGTCCGTGAAACGCCAGACTTTGAACAATAATCACCACACTGGCCTTGCAGTTCCCCTTTCTGGTAAAGTTGTGTTACAAACTCTTTACGAACCAATTCTGCAATAAGTGTGTGTGTGCTGATTATGATTAGTCTCGACTACACAGATAAGAAAAACATGAATAGTGGGGCAGCTAAACAGCATTCCAGCAATGCATCAATCTCACATCAGAGTGGATCAGCAGCGTTGAGGAAGGCCCTCTCTCCCTTGTCTTCACTATGTTCCAAGAACACGCAGAATGGGGCGGTCCAAGATGCTGAGAGTGGTGGTTACAAAACTCCAGCGGCAGCAACGCCAACGAAGAGGTATACTTCAAATGATGAGAACAGAACGCCAAAGAGAATGCCAATCCCAGTGGCAGCCACTCCTCTAACAGCGTGTAGCGCAATGCGGACAGCTATGACCCCATTCACGCCGAGCGTTCATGCAATTGAACAAATGGAGTACTCCTATGAGGAGAGAAGAGCTGGCTTTGCTGTTGCTAAGGCACTCTCCCTCGTTTAGGTTAGGTTTGGTTTGGTTTGGTTTGGTTTTGTTTTGTTTTGTTTGTGCAGGTATTGGCATAGGCCATTGATCTATGGCTTCTACTACTAGTCTACTATTGATGCATATAGATTAACTTTCCTTCATATCTGTTCTTGTTTGGATTCATACTGATCATTTTGACTTTTGAGTTCAAGCTCGAAATATTTCACTGTCTCTTTGTCCCATTGCCGTGCCTTATGATTATGGACACTCGATTCAGATTTGTAAGTAGACATCTTGTTTCGGATTATGTGAAGCTAACATTTTGCGTTGCCATTTTTCCATGTTTTCGTATAGATTCGTGCCATAATTCGTGCCATATTCGTATAGATTCATAGTATACTACATAGTAGTAGTAATTCTTAATTCTTAATGCATGCAGGTTGCATCGTTTGACACAATAATTTATGCTTTTAGTTTGTTTGTTTCATATTTTGTAGTTTGACATTTGTGGTTTTTTATAATTTTACTAGTATACCACATGTGCAATGATTTTAATCTACTTTATAATAATTCAATATTTAAAAATAAAAAATTGCACATAAATCACGTATTATTTAAATCACTTTTACATCTATACTACAAAAGATCTTCAATCACAAACACATGTCAATAAAAATAATGTATAAATATATATTAGAAGATAGCCAAATTCTTGAAATTTTAAATTTATGTTATTCCGGGTAACAACACTATAAAGTTAATACATTCAATAAATAAATAATTAAAAATCATCCCCACCTCGAAATAAAGTAGGTTTGCAGAATTGGACAATGGCAATAGGAATCTGCACTTTAACTCTTTCCATTTGTTCAAGATAGGAGTCTACAACATCTTCCTACAATGTGCAATACAGGATGTCATGCATGCGGAAAGCGGTGTTTAAAATACATTCAACAAATGAGCAAACTAAACAATAATTCAACTCGTATTGTGGATCTGATAGTTGTATTTCAATGAGTCTAGATGTAGAGTGTTTGACAATATGGCCACAATTGACAATCACACCAATAATGTATGTAAAAGTAATAAGTAAGCAGCGAGGAGATATAGAAACGGAAAGTAACACTAAAATTTAAGATGCTGAAGTCACCAAAAAGTGGTTCGTCCGCTATATTGGCAATCTGACCAATTTCCTCAAATGACTTAAACTGAAACGTCATTTTTGTAAAATGTGGTTCATTCACTTCAAACATTTGTGTCTTTGAAAACATAATCAGCCGAAATGCATCCTTCACAAGAAAATTGCGTATACCAAACCCCCCCTCTCCTTTAGTATTCCACCAAACCGCGCGTGCAAAGCTCATGGGAAAGTAGCTCCGATTTTAATGCCCTATAGGAAAAGTCCAGAAGTTATGATTTACTATTACTTTGCAAATAAACATTCGACGACCAACAAAATAACGTACCGCACGATCTTGTAAAACACACTATTTGCTTATCACAATGGTTTTGTCTCCAGGAGCGGTTGTGTCAAAAACACGAACGCAGCGTACTTTGACAACCAAAGAAATTGAAGAAGCCTTGTCGAGCTCACTGAGCATGGTGTGGAATGGTTCCTTGGCATCAAGAAAATGGTATGCTTAGTCCTATAAGGTAGTAAGTAGGTCTTTTACCATATATATGACATATTTATATATAAAATTATTATGCACGTAACCTCCTTCCACCTCCCACTCTTTCCACTTAAGGCTCCACTTACATTAATTGTAGGGGAAAAAATGATTACCACTTGCATTAATGATAATTAATATAAGGAAATAAAATAAATTAGTTAAACTCCATTCCTGTAATTAATTACGGAATTCAAATTTGTGTTAAATTTTAAATTTACAAACAAAATACGTGTGATAACTTTTATTTGGAATAAATTATAATAACTAATTAAATTTAACACTATGGTCATGGATTAATTATAGAAAAACAAAATAAATTATTTAAATTCCATCCCTGCAATTATAGAATTCAAATTTACGTTTACATCCATAAAAAAAATGTAACAATAGAAGGAATTAAGCGGTTTTAATTTTGCAACTTTCATTCTACAATCAATACTATTATAATTATTATTATAAATATTGTAACAATAGAAGAGAGTAAACGGTTTTCATTCTGGCCTTCCATTTCATTTTCCAAAATTTATTATACATTTATTTGTTACTCACATCATATAAATTAGTCATGGATTAGTCACAGGGAAACAAAATAAATTAGTTAAATTCCTTCCCTGCAATACATTTATTCGTACTCATTTCATATAAATTAGTCCTGGATTAATTATAGGGTAATAGAATAAATTAGTTAAATTCCATCCTTATAATTATGGAATTAAAATTTACATCAATATAATAATTTAGCTTCGTACAAAATAATACAGGTAACAATTATTTTAAAATGATTACAATTGAATTATAATTGATTTACCTAAATACTCATTACTCATTTCATAAACATTAGTCATGGATTAATTATAGGAAAACAAAATAAATTAGTTAAATTCCATCCCTACAATTATAAAATTAAAATTTACACCCATATAATAATCAAGCTTCATACAAAATAATACATGTAACAATTCTTTTAAAATGATTACAATACAATCTAACGCTATTATAATTATTATTATAAATATTTTAACAGTAGAAGACAATAAACGGTTTCCATTCTGGCCTTCCATTTCATTTTCCAAAATTTATTATACATTTATTCGTTACTCATTTCATATAAATTAGTCATGGATTAATTATAGGGAAACAAAATAAATTAGTTAAATTCCATCCCTATAATTATGGAATTAAAATTTACATCCATATAATAATTTAGCTTCCTATAAATTAGTCATGGATTAATTATAGGAAAACAAAATAAATTAGTTAAATTCCATCCCTATAATTATGGAACTAAAATTTACATCCATATAATAATTTAGCTTCGTACAAACAAATACAGGTAACAATTCTTTTGAAATGATTACAATTGAATTATATTTGATTTACCTAAATTCCCCTAAAATTCTACTTATTTCTCTAAATACCCCCAAAACTTCCCTTTTATATATCGTATAGATAACAATAAAATATTTAATACAATGAATAAATAAAAAGATATATTTCCATTATGGTATATTGGTATGGTTGAGTGATTATGATAAATTACTAAAAATATAGTACTTGAGTTGGAGAAATATTAAAAAGTGGAAGAGAGATTAATTATATACCCTAGACAACAAGTCGTCATTGTTTTAGATTAAGTTATTATAAATGAAATGTTCATAATTATAAATATTTAAAAAATTAAAAATTAAATTATCTTTTGCACGTAGATCCATGGCTTCGATTTCCTACAACACGTCTGCCCATGTCTTATGACAGTTGTACCACATGCTATATATGTGGTGGCTTGTGGTAGTGACACACTTTAGAATTAGTGGAACAAACAAAAATGATAAAAGTGGACAATTAATATAAACGAACAAAATAATAAAAATAAACTGTTAATGGGGATGGATGGAGTATATTATTAGTGGGTATAGTGTACATTAATAACGTTTTATATATATGTAAGATTGGTTTTGAGTCTTTTGACTTTAACACACCCCTATTAACATATTCAAAATTGTTATCGTTTGTTTCTCCAAATTAGAGTTCACGTGGTACGTTACATCGACCTTTCTTCCAAAATTCATATACATGATCAAGACATATAGTTATGTTAGGCAAATTTATAATTATATGCTAGAAGAGTTATATATAGTCATGTGACTCATGTTCCACCTCTAGAGTTTGGCATTTAACTAGAAAGCGGTGGTCAGACGTGTCTAGAGCTGAAATATGTTGCTTGACGTGATTTGGCTATTACTTACTATATTTTATTCCAACTTTTCTGAATTGGTTATATTTTTTACTGCTCCATATTAAAATTGTTTGCATTTTCTAGTATATCATTTCAATTATACTATTATACTCTTGAAAATGATACTGTTTATTAGTTTCGAGTCTTCTATGCCATAGCCTTTTAATTATATTCATTTATTTATAAAACAAATTAATAATTTTGCACTTTTTCATTTTGACTAATTTCAAAATTTATTGTATTCTAGTGTAGACCAAATCACACTTACTCACAATCACAACAAAAGTTAAAAGAAGACAAAAAAATTATTAAAAAAAGTACTCTGTTTTGAGTATCCTTAACCATTCATACCAAAGTCTAATCCATTTTAATGTATATATTACATTAAATAATAATTTTACACAAATTAAATTCAAAAGAATATGCTATATTCATTTACGTTTTATACTTTTACAATCAAGTTTACCATATTTTTCACCTAAATTGTACATTAACCCTATAACAAATTTTATTAATAACTTATTCATTATAAAAATAAATAATACTAATAAAATTTGCTTATTAATTATATTTATATATATATATATATACACTCCTTCTGTTCTAAGGAAGATGACCTCTTCCTTGGGTGGCACGAGATTTTATGCAGTTTTATTTTGTGTGTTAGATAGAGAGAGTAAAGTAAGAAAGAAGGAATAAAATAGAGATAAAAGGTTTCCAATTTTAGTAATAAGTCATCTTGGATGGACAAACTAAAAAGGAAAGTGAATCATCTTAAGTGGGACAAAGGGAATATTACTTATTGAATAAAAATTAACACATTGAAAACTTAATTACATTAAAAAATAGAATTTAAACTTAAATTAAAATACATTTAAGATACCATATATTCCCTCCGTCCTACGTTACTTAAAACGTTTCTTTTCGGCACAAGATTTAAGAAAGTTGTGTTTAGTGAGTAAAATAAAGTAGAGATAGAATAAAGTAAAAGAAAGAAGAGAGAAAAGTAAAAGAAATAATAAAGTAGGTGAGATTAGATTTTTAGTAAAAAAATAAATGATTGAAGTAGCTTGTGGCAATCTAAAATGAAATTCGACTCAAATAAGTTAGGACGGAGGAAGTATTAACAATATAAATCATACTACAACTTACATTTATCTATTACTACTTTGTTAAAATAAAAGATATAATTAATTAAATACTGATTATAAAATATTTATACAAGCTGGAGATTATGTACGTTGACAAAATAGAAAAAGGGGAAAAGAATTTTGTGTTGATACTTGATATTGACAACATAGTACAATCCGTGTCAAGCTTTATAATAAGTACTCCACCATTAAATATCCCAATCTTACTCATTCTCACCTATATTTTTACTATTTTTAGTAATAAATTTAATATTTTACCAACTTTATTTTACTTATATTTTGTGGAGTATAAAATTATACCTCCACCGTCCGCGAATAAAAGTCTCATTTTATTCTGATATAAATTTAAAAAAATGTAAAAAAAAGTAGGTAGAAGAAAGTTAGAGGAATATAAGAGCACTCCCAATGGTTTTGGGATAAACTCCCTTATTTCTCCCTAACTCCTGCCACATCAGCGCCACATCAACACCAAAATTTATCCCCAGTTTTTAGCCAACTTTTAGCCAACCTCTGCTCCAATGGTTTCTCCCTTATTTCTCCCTAACTCAACATTTCATTTTTACATCATCACTAATTTAATTGTTTTATTTTTATATATAATAAAGCTAGCTTATTTAATTTATAAGATAAAACAAATAATAGTAATAAAGTTCGTTGTATTAAACACGGGTACACATTACAACGAAGAAAATTAAAAAAAAAAAAAAAGTACACGAATGGAAAAAAAAATCAAAAAAAAAATTCAAAGAAAAAAAAATTCAAGGGCGGTGGGCGCGGTTTCTATTTGCCTCGTCGGACTGAGCACGAGACGATGAATCAGAACTCATTTAATAAAGATGGAGAGAAAAAAGATTGAAAATTTGTGTGAATGAAGTTTGTGGGTGATGAATGGAGGAAGAGGATGAAATATTTATAGGGGTGGAAATTAGAATATGACCGTTGAGGAAAAAAATAAAAATAAAAAATTGATCATCGCCGGATTATCGCCGAACAGCTCCCCACAGTGGCCGGCGATAGCCCGGCGTTAAAACGCCGCTTGGCGTAATTTCGGTAGGAATTTCGCCGTTATCGCCGAACTCCTCCCAATGGCCGGCGATAAGTCGGCGATATCCGGCGAAAAATCGCCGGATTTTCGCCGTCGCCATTGGGAGTGCTCTAAACCCACTTGTATATACTATTATTAGTTTTAAACGAAATACGAATAGAATGAGTAATAATAAATCAATCTCGTATGAAATAGAAAAAGCGAAGTCCTAAAGTTTGAAGTCAATTATTAGCATACAGAGAGAATATAATAATGCATTTTTGCGCTGATGACAAAAAGTTGAAGATCCTGTATTTTGTTTTTCCAATGGTATTACGATAACATAGAATTTGTGGTGGCAAATTTGAAATTATGGCATGAAGTAAAAGTAAAAGTATTATTAATAGCGAAGCAGGCGCAGGAAGCTAGTTCTTGAATAACTCGAGGCGGTGCTTCTTCTCATCCAAATCCCCACTCCAAAACGTCTTATAATACTCACCGTAGCTGAACTCCCTATACTCATTCCCTCTCCCCTCCTCCGCCAGCGCCGCCGGAGCTGTGATCCTGGCCGCCTCCGACGGCGCGAGGAACGAAGCCACCGACAGCCTGGGCTTATGCGCATTCACCACCGCCCGATGCCACACGCTCTTGTACCTTCCGTTGCTCACCGCCTGTATCTGATCCCCGATGTTGATCACCAAGGCCTCCGGCTGCGGCCTCACCGCCAACCACCTGCCCTTGTGCCGGATGTTGAGCCCCTCCACCTCCATATCCTGCAGCAGGATGGTCAGCGCGTTGGGATCCGTATGCGCCGGCAATCCCAAGGTCAGCTCCGGCTCCGGACAAGCCGGGTAGTAGTTCAAGGCCATGTGCTGCTCTTGCTCCTCCCCTCCTAATATCCTTTTTATACAATCTTTCTCCAGTCCTAGACTCACCGAAATCGCCTCCTCCAGTTTCAGCCCCAGTTCCCTGATTTCCTTGCAGTAATGGCTAACAACCTCCCTGCAAAAGCTTCTAACTGAATTACAAAATGTACAAACAAACAATATATATACATTCCATTACTTACTTGAAAGAGGAGGGCGCGGTGGGCCACTCTGGGGTGTATTTGTCCAAGGGGTAGCAATGGAGGCGGAGATAATCACGCCAGTTATGGACAGTCTCCTTGGACACGTTGAAGCTCGAGGAGAGGCGCGTCGTTCGACTCGTATCGTCGGAATATAGCTTCATTTTCTCCTCCACGCTCAATCCGAACAACTCGTGCCCCGTTGCCACAATCCTACTCACTGCCTCCTTCGACACTCCGTGATTAATCACCTGGCCGTTTTAATTTGTTACACAACATAAATTAAATGAATTAGTATTTATTCTATGCTAATGAATTAGTAACAGTAGGAGTATTTTAATAACCTGAAAGAAGCCATAATCGCGGCAGGCTTGGCCGATCTGTTGGATGAGTAGAGTTTTATCTGGGCAAGTGAGGTCGACGAGAGGAATGTTATCGAGCACATCGACTTCGGCGAGCTTCGGCCTTTCTGACTCGCCGCGGATATAGCTCGCCGGCAGGCTCGAGAATTGGGTGCCGCTGATAATCTTAGTAGCCATGGAAACCCAACGATCTGCGAATTGTTTTGGATTTCAATCAATTTTCATGCTTTCATTATTTACACAAAATGGATGAATAATCCGAAAGCGGCAAACCTGGTGGTAGATGAAAATTGATTCTTCTGTATTGCCTCTATTGCACATGAAAACTCCACTGGCCTCTCACCCTATTAAATAGTCGAGCTTGAGATATGCTGCAATCAATCCATCTTGCGTATATGGTGCAATCAATTCATCGTACGTCATGCTTTGACGTCACCACAATGGGTCTCACCACTCTCATCTCTTTACTCTATTAAAACACTATATAAATAGAATTACTACTTCCTACGTGATTTAGGCCACTGCATGAAATAATATTAAGATACAATTAGATTATTTTAATCGGGGATTAATTATAATTAATTATTTTATGATTATTTATCTAAGATTGAATTGTGAAATCGAATCTCATAAATCAAATACACTACATATTTAATCCAGGATACAATATAATCTTACGAATCGAACAACCCCTATTGTTTTGAGGAGGCGCATCAGGCAAATCTGTCATATTCTTGATTGCACCAACATTAAATTTAAACTCTCATATACTATTTTTGTGTTTTATTTTTTTGATTTGCGTAAATCATATGTTTTATGTAAATCATATTCAACAGTCAGATTTTAACTGTGTAAATTAAGTTTTAATCATGTAAATCAAGTTTGGATTGTTATCGAATTGTTATAGTGTCGTGTCATTTCATATTATATTGTGTTGTGTATGGGTCAGGTTCAGGTTTGAAGATAGCGAATCGTGTTCGTATTTATTTGGGTTGAGCGTTTCTTGAATTTCCCTAACAAGCCGGATTTGGGTTAAGCCTTATTTGGTTGAGTCGTGATCAAGTTGACCCGATAACAACCCAAGTCTCACGTGTCTCGTAACTTGCAGTATTTTACTATATACGTCCAAAAAAAATAGTCTTGATTGTGATGACGTAACTTTTAATGCAAAATTGATGAGATAAGAGAAATCTAAAGAGAATATAAAAGTGGTTGAAATATTATTAGTAAAAATACGATTCATTATATTAGAGAGAAAAAAATTACTATAAATAAATAGAGTCTAATTTTGATGGGCTATCAAAAAAGATCTGACTATTATCCGTGAACATGAGTAGTAGTATAAATTTTATTTTTTAAAAATACCTTCAATCTTAATTTACTTCCTCAGTGAAAAAATTGCATACATTCCTTTTAGATTCATCCCAGAAAGTCTTCTTTCCATCTAGAAAAAAGAGTAAATTACCATTAATACGATTGACTATTGTATATTCTTTTCCACTTTTAAAAATAAGTAAACTACCATTAATACAATTAACTATATTTATTTTCCATTTCGAAAAAAAGTAAATTATCATTAATACAATTAACTGTTCTTTTTCATTTTAAAAAAAGTAAATTATCATTAATATAATTAACTATTTTTTCTCCTTCTTCATTATTACTTTAATTAATATATTTCAAAAATTTTATCACCTAACACATTAAACCACATTTTCTAAAATTACATGAAATTTCTAAAATTATAGGAGTATTCTAGAAATATAATTTTAATATACTTAGATCACAAATCCAAAGAGAATTTATAATTATTTTTATATTCAATTTCTAGTATCGAAATTAATAGTACTAACTATTGAGATTAATTAAGAAAAAATTAGAATTACTCTCTATTATCCTTATATCAACTTATCTATATCAAAGTCAAGTATGACCAAAGCCTACAAATCATTTCCAAAATCTACATAAATTACAATGGTATATTAGATGTGGATTCACTTTTCCACTCATCTCATTTTCGATTCATCAGTCATCTCTATACCGCTATACGCATGCAGCATTATTAAAATTTGTTTCGAAAAGTTATGAAATATTTTACTAGTTCGAATTCATTTTAATATTTTTGTGTTAACTAATTGTAGTGGTATAAAATAGTGAAATTAGTAAATTTAGAGTTTTATAAAGTGTACGTGGGTGGATCAGTTGGATGACTCATCGATATTTTACCCCATTTGTATATGAGGTGGCGCATTTGTTTGAATTTAGTTTTATGTATAACTCGTAATTATTAATTAAAGATTTGTGAATTTTATTTCGAGGGTCTACGTACTGTAGGTCTGGATCTTGATGTACACAAACTTTTGGCTTTGTATAAGGTTTTGTAGTTTTCTACATGAGTTTTCACTTTCTTATATTTTAGTTACTAGTGCAACTTCCGATTGATTATAGAATAATTATACATGGTTTATAATTATTTAAAATTTAAAAAATTTGGTTTGCCTACTTGATTAGTCATAGACTGGTTTGAATTATGTAATGCCATGCTTCCTCCAACATTCACATCATCACATGGCACATTTAATAATAGATTTGAGATAAAATTATGTAGATGCTTAAAACGTGCTTACAAAAATATTCGTGATAGAACACCAAATGTGATAAATCAATTCATTATGCAAATATTACCAAATTCTAGTTTAATGTAGAGTTTTTTATCACACACTTTAGGGTAGGAAATATTAAAATGTGAAGTACAGTAGCAAAATGGATTACACGTAAGAACTCGAGATTTTGGATTTTGGCTATGTCGATGAGTTATTTATTTATAACATGGCAACACACCGAATATATTTCATTTTTTAAATCATAAGACAGACGACTACAAAGTTACACTGTTTTCTTTCTTTAATTCAATAATAGTAATGGAATCACATGGAAATTAAAGTGCAAATAATACGCTAATCTTGATGAAAAGTAATTTGGCACCATCTATTATAAAAAATGTGATGTGATGTGACATGACATGATATTAACAAGTTTGAATATATTCGATATTGATGATGTCGGCGGTTAATATTACTCCTAGTATGTGATGTTTTTCGCATGATTCATGGTAATATAAAGATTAGCTGTGCAAAATTTCTATTTAAGAATGTACAATTTGAATTATATGCGGTATTATTTTCTTTTTCTATAAAAATGCAAAACTCGTGTTAGGGATTTTTTTAATTACATAGGATAGAAAATCGTGATCATTCATCCAACTAATGCGACAATGATCTATACAAGTGCCACACATGACACATGCATATATAACTATGAACAAATGAATAAAATTAAGGGATAATTGCCATGAAATATGTGGACTTTTGGGATTTTTTTCTTTAATCTTGTGTGAAGTGAACTGAAGACTGAGTTTAAGGTTAAATTGTTAAACCACTTTCGAACCTTGCCAGTATGCGACCTGGCGGACCTACATACAAGGGGGAGGGGCTTTAGCCCCTAATGAATTCATTTTAAAAAAAATTTCTACTCTAAAGTTCTAAAATTTATTCATATTTTATACATATTATTATATAAAAGCCCCTATTAATAATCCAAACTACATAAAAATTTATTTTTAAGGTAAATTTTAAAAATTTAGCCCCTGCTCACGTTTATTTCTGCGTCCGCCGACGACATGATGTTTGATTATTTTTACTTTCAAACTTTGATACTTTTGATTAATTTCAACAATAGTTGTTGCTGGAGCCCTTAATTTGACAAAATCGGTATTGGACTTTAACAACTAATAGGTTATACTCCTATAGAATATACTTATATCTGATAAAATCGGTATTGCACTGTTCATTTAACGTCGCCTACTATTTGTGTTGCGACGTCGACTAAATTTGTACCTAGTACACTATTTCCGTTTGGGCTTTCCACCTATTTTATCATTTAATAGTCGACTAAGTTTGTACTGCACTATTTCCGTGTGGGCTTTCCTCCAATTTTATAACATTTGATAGTCGACTAAATTTGTTTTTAATACTCCCTCCATCCTCGATTAAGAGGCACACTTTTTTATTTCGAACAGTCCTCAATTAAGAGTCACACTTCCTATTTACTACTCCCTCCTCCCTCCGTTCCATAGTAATAGAGTCATTTTACCATTTTGGTACGTTCCATAGTAATAGAGTCATTTCTCTTTTTAGTAAAAGTCAACACATTTTTCCACACCTACTTACTCTCTCTTACTTTTTTCTCTCTTCATCTCTCTACCTTTTTCATTTTCCACTTTATTCTCCTTTTACTTAACTCACCTAACACAATTTTTCTTAATCTCCGTGCCAAAAAGAAATGCCTTCATTACTATGAACGGAGGGAGTACTATATTTGGACATAAAAAAATGTCATTACCTAACTCCCTTTATTACACAAAATGTCATTACCTAACTCCATTTATTACACCAAATGCCATGACCTAAGGAATTTATTACACAAAAAAAGTCAAAGAGGTCTCACATTCCACTACCTAACTCCATTTATTACACACTCAAACACTTCTTTAAAACCCGTGCCCAGTCAAAGTGTGACTCTTAATCATGGACGAAGGGAGTATCTACGATTCGTTTCAATATCCCCCGTTAATGATCCAGTCTCACTTTTAGTAAGTAGTACAGTATTTCATTAACTCATTTTTCACTCACATTTTATTATAAAATAAATATATAAAAATGAGACTCATATTCTATTAATATTTTCAACGTACATACTTTCTTTTACATTTTTTAAAACTTGTGTCAGAATAATTATTGGAGAACATATGGGTAATAAAGTTAGAGACTATACGAGGTTATGGTCCTCAAATATAACATATAAGGATATCAATAGAATCTCATTCCTATTGACCAGATGCAGGAAAAAATAAAATATTCACCTTTCTCCCTAGAAATGTTGACACTTGGAAAACGATTTTCTAAATTCATTAGGAACATCAAGAATCCAAATCCCAGTACTTTTTCGCTTTATTATCAATCATATTCAACACGTACGATTTATGCCAATCATCAGTTACATATATTTCCTATATATCATACGTATGAAAATTATTTATATTTATGTGTATATAATTAATAGGGATGTATTCACATCCCAACGCTAAATATTTGTAAAACATAAAACAGTTCCTACTCCATTAGATTTTGTCATCCAACAGTCCCTTGTTTGACATATGGAATTTAATTAAATACTTGAAAAAATTAAAAAGGGTAGATATGGGAGTTCAATTCATGGTCGGTTATTTGCTTCCATAATTTTCTCCTTCAATAGTTGGAAGTTATATTATTTAATTTATTTTCCTTAATTAAATCTACATCACGCAGAATTTGATTCTCTCTTTAATGGTAGGACGATTTTTCTTCAATTCACAGTATGTTTTTTATCTAAAGATTTGTATTTGAAGATTCAATATTACCATCAGTTTTCTTGGAAATTAGTGTCAATTTCTTTATATCATCTGGTGTTGTCAATGATGGAAGAAGGAAATTTATTTTATTTTTAGGATCTGTGAATCGAAAGAAATTTCATAGGATTGTTGTGAGTTGAACGCCAGAAAGTTGCAAGTACGCAATGTACGAATTTATGTGTGTAATGTAATTTACGTTATATGTGTAATGCAACAAACAAATCATAGTAATGTACGAAAATTGGCGTTTAATGTACATGCGTGATACTAAATGATGTACATGTGTAAGGATTGGATGTTTGGCGGAAGTTGAATCCATACCCTTTGGGTTTAGCCGTGGGGCTAGGTTGTAGTACCGACTCACAAACAAAGTCATCGCCAATGGCAGGGAGTTAGGATCATTACCCTAGGGTTTAGCAATCCATAGGGCTGGGGCATATTACCAACACATGCATAAAATTTCAATTTCTAATGTGTAGTTTGGATTTTATACAAGAAATAATGTACGAATACAGTCTTATAATGTACATGCCTAACATTATTAATGAGTTTTAGTACATTATTCACTAGGAATGACTACATTAGTTATGTATTTTATGTACTTCATTCGTTTAGGCAGTGAATGACTACATTATTTACTATTGAATGGTTACATTATTTATGAGTTTTGCGTACATTATTTATAAGTGAATGACTACATTAGTTATGACTTGTATATACCTCTTCCAATTACTCTATTACAATGGTATATTACCATGTCATGGTGCGTTACATTATTATTCCCTATATGTACATTACCAACATACTTAATAAATAATGTACGTTTTACATTAAGTAATGTAATGTTGGGATCCTCTTTGTCCACATTATTAGATCCTAAATGTACATTATTTGATATATAAATATTACAGTATTTAGATGTAAATGTACATTGTTTTCAAAAACTAAGTTACAAAGCATCCATCATTTTCTTTTTTCATCATGTTACAACAAACCAAAAAAAAAAAAAAAAAATCCAATACAATCGGACTTCTCACTGTCATTGAATTCGACTCGCGCCCTCTTTGTACGTATTCATAAACAGTTACATTGATTAGCTAAAATGTTATATTACTAGTTACTACATATTTACATTACCACCAATAACAAATAATAATGTAACACATCAGTGCGAAAGAATATAAATATTTGATGCCACAATGTGTAAATATTGGGTAAATAATGTAGCATATTAGTATGAATTAATGTAACTCAAACTAGAAAAACACATATTAATGTAACAAATTACAAGGAATAATTTAATATATGTTGCATCAATGGACTTCTGTAATCTATACCACACTTAAATTTTCAATTTTTCAGGTAAATAATGTACATCCAGGATTATATAATGTATCACTTCTCAGCAACATAATGAACACCTATGTTTCATACTGAAATAATGTACTGATAAAACACCTTAATGTAGCATTTTTCAATGTTCTAACAGAACCCCTTAATGTAACACTTCTCAGCAACATAACAGAACCCCTTAATTACTAACAAAACAACTTAACTGAACAGAAAAAATGTGCAATCACAGCAGCAATTAATATACAGATTTGGTCTAAAATAATGTACATATATAAATGAATAATGTAATAAAATATGATGTATCAGAATCCAGTAATGTACTAATCTATCTAAATGATCTAACAGAAACTGATGTTCTTAAATCATGTACAAATATGCATGCATAATGTAGCAATAGTTTATAAGGTAATGTACAGAACTGTATGGACAATGTACGGGCACAAATGTAAACAACAAAATCAATTACTTGTTGATTGGCTAGCCTTCCTCCTCGAAGTGGCTTGTCAATAATATTCAAAAAAAAAAATCCAGATATTGGAATCGATAAAGAGCATAAAACCAAATATCAATAATGAACAGAAATATAAACAATTGGAATCGTTAATCACCAAAAACCAAAAAACCAAACAAGAAACCCAAACAATTTCCCCCTAAACACAAACCTAGAATTGAAATCGGTAATCAACATAAAACCAAATATCAGTAATGAACAGAAACATAAATAATTGGAATTAGTAATCACCAAAAACCAAAACAATGACTAATGAACGTAAATCCATTTCAAAAACCAAACAAATTATTTTCGAAAATTACCTGAAATTGAGAGTCTATTGTTCACTGATGCGAAAATCACTGAAATCGATCATCTAATGTTGAAAAGTTTGTCGTACGTTGGAATAATATACAATTTATGTCTTGTTGATTGCGAAAAACGGGAGTGATTTCGTTTTTTGGTGAGCTTTTGCGGTGGCTAGGGTTTAGGAAGAGGATTGAATTGGGGGAAGAGAGAGTAAATGAAAGTTGAATTGACGGAGAGAGAGTGGGTTGTGAATCATCGCTGATAATTATACCGCTGAAATCTCGGACATTCAGTTTTGAAACTGCTACATATTTTTTTCTGATACCAATTTTGCCCCGATAATGTACGAAAATAGCCAAATAATGTAGCTCGGCTGCTTTAAATCACATTCATCAAATCCATCTATCCTATGGTTGTGATTTGTTTTGTGTATAAGGCTAAAGGGGTGTAAGGACCTTAATGCACCCTTGTAATTAATATGTATTTCAATTCATAATTTTTAATAATCGTAGAATTTTCTAATTTAAATCCACTTTTATATATCACAAATCACATCAAATGAGAGTTTACACTCAAACTACACTTTGAAAGTATAAGTTTCATGAGAAAAATTAAGATAAGAATTTTCTTAGATTTGCAGATGATAGGCATAAGGTGAAGGAAAAAGATGAGATGAAGAGAGAAAGTGACATGGGGTGCTATACATTTCGTGGTTATAAAAAATAATTTTAGTAATTTAATTTGGAGACTAAGGATAAATCTTACATTCATTATTTGCATATATTTTTTTAATTATAAGAGTACTAACTAGTGTGTACATTGAGTAATTAAGGGATATGTTAAATCGAATTTGGCAAAAACTGATTCGTCCATTACTATGAAGCACTATAATAACCCAGTTACAATAGCAGGCCCAAATAATTTATGGCAACGACGTCGTACGGGGTCATTGAATTGCTTTCTTGAGAGGAAAGACAGCTTGAGAAAAGTGCGATTTCAACCCTCAGCATAATCTCACTCGCCCTGCCCTCTCTCTTTCTACGATTGATTGTTCGTGATAGTTGATTCGAGGTCACGATGCCAAAGCAGCAAGCAAATTGGTCTCCCTACGACAACAATGGAGGGTATTGTAAACCCTATGTGGATATTTTTTCATAAGCAAAGTGAATGCCGGTTCCGAATTCTAACTGCTGAAGTGTTTGGATGTTGTGTGTTTTCTATGCAGGACCTGTGTCGCGATTGCCGGAGCTGATTACTGTGTGATTGCGGCCGATACTAGAATGTCCACCGGCTACAGTATCCTTACCCGCGATTACTCCAAAATTATTCAGCTGTAAATCCTTTTGATTCATACTGTGTTCTCTTCTGACCGCTAAGTTGCTTTTGATGTTTCCCCATTGGTAATCTGAATTAGGTATAATGTACTCACATTTGTTATGTGTTAAATGAACGGGCAACATATAACTGTGAAACAATTTTGTAACCAGCTTTTCTTGTGATCTAGAGGTGTGCCTTTATATTTTTCATTCGAGAGAATCAAGTGGGAAATAATGAAAAGAAAAAGAACTTTTTTATCCCCCATTTGAGTGAATGTGTTGATTTTTTTTTTGTGAATAGAACATAACACTGGGTGGCCAAAAACGATTTGATTTATTTTCTCTTGATTCACTGTATCATCCTCTGGCAAGTCAGCTCTTAGAAATGAGAATTTGGGCTTGCCAAACTAATTTATTAGAAAATGGAAAGTTTACGAGCTAAGTTGTTAGTATCTTCTATCTTTCAGGTAGATTTACATAGATGGTTCGATTTTTTGACACCTAGTTCTATTGATTGAAGTATTTGCGTCTTGGAGAATAAACATGTGCTTGATATAAATCATTATTTCTCTTTAGCTATTAAAATTTTGATATCTTTTGCTGAACTTGCGTGAGTTCTATTAGAATTAGCTTTTTAATGCAACATGGAGGTGTCTCGTTATTGATTGTTAAACAATCTGAAAAGATTGTGCATGTTATATCCCTCTATTGTAAAAGTGGTCTCTCATCGCTATTTCCATTGCTTCATGAAATCCACCTCTATTTAATCTTCATATGCCTAGAACCTTCCCTTGGGAAAATTAGCCTTTCTCTTTTTTCTTCTGGAATTTTGATTGGCCACGCATAGCCCATTGATTTCTCTTAGTAATGCCTATTGTGTATACTGATTGATTTCTTGTTAAATTACTATTGTATATCTTTTCACTCATATCATGTGTAATAAGATTTTTTTGGTTCATTTTACCATGTAGAGCGGACAAATCTGTGATGGCCTCCTCAGGTTTTCAGGCTGATGTAAGAGCACTGCAAAAGGTCTTAGCAGCTAGACACTTGGTGAGTTGCTGAAACATACCGTATACAGGCTATTAATGTTTTTTTAAAGTATTTACATCTTTTCTTGCTGAATATGTTTGTATCAGCTGCAGGGGCTTGGTAATATACCTCTATGTTGCCAGCATTCTATGCCAATAGTTCTTTTCTGTTTCTTTTTCTTTTTCGCTTTTGGGTTATTCTGATGGTATAATTATGTAACATCCAACAATATAGATGACTCTGAGATTAGGTTATGATTCTTAAGTTGGACCAGGTAAGCATGTTCTGCTCGATAGACTTTACAAATATATTAACATCCACCAATAATAGATGACTCTTAAAAATATGTTTTGGACAGCTTTCGTATTAATGGTTCTTTAATTTGGCTCGCACAAGCAAAAAAGTTATCATTTCTTTTTTCCTTTGGTGTAGCTTTATCAACACCAGCACAACAAGCAAATGAGCTGCCCTGCAATGGCTCAGTTGCTTTCAAATACCCTCTACTTCAAGCGTTTCTTCCCATACTATTCTTTTAATGTCTTGGGGGGCCTTGACAGTGAGGGTAAGTGCAAAGGTTACTTTAGTTTGATTTATCCCAAATCTTTTCTGTTAGTTTGTTGATCTTTTCCTACATTCTGAAATTATCAAAGGAAAGGGCTGTGTCTTTACATATGATGCTGTTGGATCTTACGAACGAGTGGGATACAGTGCCCAAGGTTCTGGTGCAACTCTTATCACACCCTTCTTGGACAACCAACTGAAATCTCCAAGTCCACTTTTGTTGCCTGCTAAGGTTTGCATTCGAATTTCCGTGTGACTCATTTCTGGCCTCACCTTGAATGTCTGAATGAACGATGATAACTGCAGGACGCAGTGACTCCACTTTCAGAGATCGAAGCCATCGACTTGGTCAAAACCTGTTTTGCATCAGCAACCGAAAGAGATATATATACAGTAAGTTTGTGTTCACCCAAGCCTTCCAGTTAGTAAGATCAAGTGTAATGATTTAGCTTTGGCTCTATCGGTTTTTTAAAGTTCTCTGGGGGTTCTTCTCTATGAATGTTGCGTTTTACTTGTGCCCTATAACATACTCCCTCCATCCCTTGCTAAGAGAGTCGTTTCTTCTCGGCACGGGATTTAAGAAAATGAGGTTTTGTTAGTAAAGTGGAGAGTGAATAAGGTAAGAGAGGGAATAAAGTAGAGAGGAAAAAGTAAGAGAGAGAGAGAGAATGCCAAAAAAAGAAATAACTCGCTTATTATAGGATGACCCAAAAAGGAATATGAATCACTTAGCAAGGGAAGGAGAGAGTAATTTAGGTTTAAGGTGGTAACTAACGTATGATTTGATCAGTGGGTAATAAGCCTTTTATGTTATGACATCATAAGATAATCTATCGTAACTTGCTCACTGTCATGTTGAGAGATTGACCAAATTTGCCATAAATTTTCGTTATTAACTAGGGTCCTGACCATTCTTATCTAAAGATTCAAGGATCAATCATCTTAGATATTTGAAGGATCAACTGTCACTGGGGACCATTCTTATTTCCTCGACCTTTTGATGATTGCAGGGAGACAAAGTGGAGATGCTCGTATTGAATGCTAGTGGTATCCGTCGAGAGTTCATGGAACTCAGGAAAGATTAGATCCATCCCTGTTTGTTGTGCTCCAGCTTTCCCAGAAACCAGAGATGGATAGTGTCCGAGGATGTGCACTTACTCGA
The DNA here is from genome assembly GCF_023119035.1 of Salvia hispanica. Lineage (NCBI taxonomy): Eukaryota > Viridiplantae > Streptophyta > Magnoliopsida > Lamiales > Lamiaceae > Salvia > Salvia hispanica. The sequence continues at coordinate 32,302,281 of NC_062968.1, read as the reverse complement.
CACACAATTTTGCTGGGGCACCATCAGTTTCCTCATTTCACTACCAATCACATGGATTCTCTGCTTGTATTTGGATCTTAGTTTGTGGCAAATGTATGGATCGTGGGTTGGTAACTATAATAGTTCTGGAAGAATTTTAATTATATGAAACTTAAATGAAACCAGTTTGTTTGAAACGTGGATATTTCTTTACATTCTCTCTATAACTGAGTTTAGCTATTGGCTACTAGACGATAAATAGGTCTAATATTCTACTAATTCATTTCACACATTTTACTATAGGAGTATATAAAAGTGTAGTTCACATTCCACCCACATTTTTAACTCGTTTCTCCTAATTTTGGACGGAATGGTATATGAGTATACTAGTTTCCAAGAAATAAATAGGAGAAAATGAGGTGATAAATTAAAAATGTTTTTTGATGAGCTCCCTTCTTCAAAGGAAAAGCGACTCATTCATCTTAAAAAGGTAAATATAGTGAATTCCAAGAAAATAAGATAATCAAAAAAATGTACTGTAACTATCATACTGCTGTTAGTACTTTTTATATGGATACTAGATGAGGGGCATGTTAGGGTGCCACCACCACTTAAAATAACACACTATATCACCATTCTTAGCCAATCATTTGTACACGTGGATGAATAATAAGCTGCCACGTGACAATTTTTTTTTTTTTTTTAAATCTGAAAAAGACGGCCAGCAATTCGTTGCTCTTTATCCAGCAATTTTTCTTATCCAGCAATATCCGACACATTATACAAGCAATCTATAGATTGTTGTGTAATGTTTGTAATATTGCTGTGTAGCGTTTATAATATTGTTGTATAAGTGGTGTCACGGTGTCACTTTAAGAGGGGTTGTCATTTTAACACAAACCTACTAGATAAACATGCATCTTTAAAATTTTAAAAAAAAAGTATAATACCATTTCAAATACTTTTTTTTCTCTTAGATAATGATTTTGCACGAGCTTATGTAAATATAAATATTATTATAGTTACTTCTCCATTAATCTTTTTCCTTTGAGGTGAGATACTCTTATTAGAGCATTTACAAATTACAATGGGAGAAAAGAAGGGAGGCGCGAGTCCCCATTGTGGGGTCGGGGACTGATAGAACCTGAAGTTCGATCAAGGGAATTGAGCACCTGTTTGTGATGAGAAACACTAAGAACGATAAACCTAGCGGAGGCTAGGGTTGAGAGGATTATGGTTTCGAGGAAAAGAATTTTATTTCTTATTTCTCGATGATTTTTGACTCTCTAATGAACTCTTTATATATAGAGTTCGGACCCTGCTTGATTCGACTTACGATTCGGGAAAGAATCAAGAAGAAAACCCGAAAAGATTTAATTAATCTAAACTAAGCAATTGTTCCAAAAATAAGGAAAGCAAAACTAAATAAACAAAAAGATACGATCCCAATAAATCCTAATTCTAATAGGTGACGAAGTCTTTAAACTTTAAGGGTCGAGACGCATTCCGTCTGGGTTTGTCCTTCCGTGCTTGTGCTCGACTCGTTCTCTCTCTGCGTCTTCCCTTGTCGGTTGCTCTGCATCTTCATTGGCGTGGCTTGCTGGTGAGCCTCCGCCTTGGCCAACGGTTGGATCCCTATCAACTCCCCCCCGGTTAACAACCGACTTGTCCTCAAGTCGGAGTGTAGGAAAATGCCGAAGTAGTTGGTCTTTTGGAACCCACGAAGGCGTAGAGGTATCCGATGACCAATGCGTCAGCCACTGGCACTGAGGCAAATCGTCGACTAGGACTGTCCTCTCCGCTGAGGCCGAGACCGGGGCATCGATCGGATGGCTCTGATGGAAGTCGGTCGGCAACTGATGATGCGCAGTGTCGGACAACGGAGGCACGAATGGCTTTAAAAGAGAGACGTGAAAAACGTCGTGGATACGACTCTCAAGAGGGAGCTGCAGGCGGTACGCCACCTTACCAATTCGTTCAATGATCGTGAAAGGGCCATAGTAACGACGACTGAGCTTAGCCGAAACTGGTCGTCCCACTGAAACTTGGCGGTATGGCTGTAAACGGAGCAAGACTTGATTCCCCACATTGAACTCCACATGGCGCCGGTGTTTATTTGCCGCGGCCACCATACGCAGCTGCGCCCGAGCTAAATTCGCCTTTAACTCACGCAGAAGAGCAGTGCGTTCCCCCAAGTTCGCACGGACTTCCGCATTCTCTGCTGGACCAGGCGGTGACCCAAAAATGTTTGGGGGGTCTCTCCCGTAAAGTGCTCTAAAAGGAGACATCCCAATGCTCACATTCTCACTACAATTCATTGTCAACTCCGCCCATGGCAAAAATTCAAACCACTTTCGCGGCTGTTCATATGTAAAGGCGCGAAGATATTGTTCGAGAGCACGATTAGTTACCTCTGATTGACCATCAGTCTGCGGGTGATAGGCGGTCGTAAATTGGAGCTTCGTCCCACTCAACGTCAATAACTCCTTCCAAAATTCGCTCATGAAAATGGTATCCCTGTCCGAAAGTAGTTTGTCAGGGAACCCATGCAATTTTACCACGGTATTAACAAAAAGTTGTGCCACTTTTGGCGCATCAAAACTGGTCGGAAGGGCGCCAAAATGCGCGTACTTAGATAAGCGGTCTACGACCACCATAACAGCGGTGTAGCCATGCGACGGGGGAAGTCCCACAATAAAATCCATTGAGGCCGCAGCCCAAACGGAATCCGGGATTGGGAGCGGCTGTATCAGTCCCGACGGGCGATCAGTGATGTACTTGGTTGCTTGACAAACCGTACAAGCTGCCACGTAGCGTCGAATGTCAGCTCTCATTCCCGGCCAATAAAACGAGGAAGCCACTCGAGCAAAAGTTCTTTTCTCTCCCGGATGACCTGCGGACTTTGCTCCGTGACACTCCGCCAGAATGTCCATGCGTACCGCGGAATCGCGGCTAAGGTAAAGGCGGTGCTTGAAAAACAGGAGGCCATCTGCAGTTGCCACGTGGGGGGGGGGGTGAGCCTGCTGAAACTGCTTCGTGGAGGCTCAACAAATCAGCCAGCCGAGAATTTTCATTTCTAATAGTCTCCAAAATCGCCGGGAAGGGGCGGGCGAATAATGTGAGCAGGTTGGCCTCAGAGGCCAGCGGATCGGGATCGCGCCGAGACAAGGCATCGGCCACACGATTCGAGGCGCCCGATTTGTACTCAATCCGAAACTTGAACCCCATCAACTTACGGATGTAGAACTGCTGATCCGGTGTCTGCACGATTTGCGAAAGTAACTCCTTCAAACTGCGCTGATCGCTCCGGATGATAAACTCGCGGCCCAATAAGTATTGTCGCCATTTCTGAACCGACTCGACAATCGCGTACAACTCTTTATGATAGGTTGACGCTACGCGACGTCGCGGTCCCAGCTTCTTGCTAAAATATGCCAAAGGATGCTCCTTTTGCAGCAACACTGCCCCGATGCCGAAATCAGAGGCGTCCGTTTCAACAATGAAGGTGGCATCAAAGTCCGGCAAGTGGAGCACCGGAGCCTAAGTCATAGCTTTCTTGAGTGCCGAAAAACTCGTCTCTGCCGTTGGAGACCATAAAAACGCCTCTTTCTTTAACAAGTCGGTGAGGGGGGCCGCAATGATCGAGTAATTCTTAACGAAGCGGCGATAGTATCCGGTGAGTCCAAGAAATCCCCTCAATTGTTTTACTGATTTCGGGGTCGGCCACGCTGTCATGGCCTCTATTTTTCCGGGGTCAGCACGCAATTCTCCTACTGAAATAATATGGCCCAAATAATCAATAGTATCCACCCCAAAAGCACACTTAGAGAGTTTGATGAAGAAGCGGTTCTCAAGCAGGATGCCCAGAACCTTCTCAAGATGGCCAACATGATCTTTCATAGTCTTGCTGTACACCAGTATATCATCGAAAAAGACGATTACAAAAGTGCGGAGGAAAGGGCGAAATATGCTATTCATTGCCGCCTGAAAGGTAGATGGGGCATTTGTCAAGCCGAAGGGCATCACCAAGAATTCAAAGTGCCCATCGTGCGTGCGAAACGCCGTCTTATGAATATCTGCTACGTTCATGCGGATCTGATGGTATCCCGAACGTAAATCCAGCTTTGAAAATACACGAGCTTTATTCAGTTCATCGAATAGTTCATCAGCCGTAGGTATTGGAAATTGATCCGGGGTGGTGGCAGCGTTTAATGCTCTGTAGTCGACACAAAATCTGAAAGACCCGTCTTTCTTACGGACCAACAAAACGGGCGACGAGAAAGGACTAGTACTCGGCTAAATAACGCCCTGCTGTAGCATATCCTTCACCTGCCGCTCGATTTCTGTCTTCTGGAAATAAGGGTATCGGTATGGCCGAACATTAATTAGGCGAGTCCCGGCAGGCAGATGGATCTTATGGTCCCACATTCGTGGCGGTGGTAACTGGTCGGGAACAGCAAATACTCCGCCAAAAGACCCCAAAACCGCCGCGAGCTGAGGGTGCGGCTGTAGAGGTTTCTGTGCCGGTGAGAACTGATCGATGTCCGGAGGTGTCTGGATTACTTCGAACAACTCACACCCCTGGTCGGATCCGATGAGGGAAAATAAACCGTTGTACGAGATCTGCCGTGGGCGCGCATCCTCGCCCCGTAATACGATCGGTCTGCTCCCCCAATTAAATTTCCATAGTCTGATCTCTGAAATCAAAGGATACTTTCCCCAGGTCCTGTAGTCATTGAACACCCAATATCACATCGGGGCCCTCCACCTGTAAAATAAATAGATCGATGTCGAAATCGTGGCCATGCAAGGATATAGGAGTTTTCAAGCAAGCATATTTGCAGCGCATAGAAGCGCCATTCCCAACAAAAACTCGAAACGGAGCAATAGATTGGATCGGGAGACTTAGCTGTTCAGCGATGGTGGGCTTGATGAAGTTATGGGTACTGCCACCATCAATCAGTACGGACACCTCAGAATCCCGAATTCGGCCCAGTAAATGAAGAGAGCGCGGGCGTACTTTCGGTCCAATGGCATTGATGCAGGATACGTCCCCAGTAATGGCCATGTTCTCCCCATCGTCGTCGTTATCAGAGGCCTGATCATCGACGAGTGAGTCATCCTCATCGTCGGCCCCGATGAGAACATAAAACTTATTGCTGCAGACGTGCTCCGGTGTATGTTTCTCCGGGCAATACCAGCAAAGCCCCAGGCGGGTCCGTTTGGCCCTCACAGCCGCTGAAATCCGTACCACCGGAATGTTCGGTCGCAGGTTCGGGTTCTGATTTTGCCGAGGCTGAGGTTGTGTGTTGAGAGCCTGTTGTTGGGGTTGTCGTGGCCGGTTATCCCTCTCAGTCCAGTTGTTCCTGTGGTTGGTCGGTTTAGGAGCCGACAGTTTATGGCAAGCTGCTGAACGCTGGGCTAACGCGAAGGTCTCTTCCAAAGACTCTGGTCGGGACGTAAGCAATTCGTGTTTCATCGGGTCTTGTAAACCCGCGATGAAGAGGGAGATCAATGTTGGTTCACCTACATCGGTGGTTTTCTGCATGAGTTCCTCAAAGGCTGACTGGTAGGCCTCCATCGTAGATGTCTGGCGTAATTCGGCCAGGCACCCTACATGATCTACGTATAAATCTGGGTCGAAACGTTGCTTGATGGCCAGCAAAAATTGTTCCCACGACTTAGTCTTGCAATTATCCTCCCAATAAGTCAACCAACTGCTCGCCGGGTGATCGAACAGATAGGCCGATAGGTGTAATCGATCCTTGAGAGGCGTGTAATGATAATTGTAGTAACGTTGAATACTACGGATCCACTCCGCAGCATGCTCACCGTTGAACCGCGGTGCCACCGGTGTAACGCGCTTAATGGGTTCCACCTCGACACCCTCCGGCGCCTGCACGACGGACGGAGGAAGCCGCCAACACTTAGCGGTTGGGCGTGGTCTCGCCGGGTCCGGTGGCCTGTTATGGAGACTAGCGTCGATCAGCAGCGAAAGACTCTCCTCAATCTTACGGTTCGTCGACTCTTGGCGCCGTGTGAACGCCTCAAAATCGAACTGGTTGGACGACATCTTCTTGTCGAAGTTGGCATAACGGATCTTCATATCGAACAACTGCTCCGTCAGTTCCTCATTCGTGTAACGTCGCGGCGGGGATTCCTCGTCGCCGGTCGGTTTAGCTCCTGATGATGACATACTGACGGTGGGAGAAGAGGACACAGTGAAAGCACCAAATTGATAGAACCTGAAGTTCGATCAAGGGAATTGAGCACCTGTTTGTGATGAGAAACACTAAGAACGATAAACCTAGCGGAGGCTAGGGTTGAGAGGATTATGGTTTCGAGGAAAAGAATTTTATTTCTTATTTCTCGATGATTTTTTACTCTCTAATGAACTCTTTATATATAGAGTTCGGACCCTGCTTGATTCGACTTACGATTCGGGAAAGAATCAAGAAGAAAACCCGAAAAGATTTAATTAATCTAAACTAAGCAATTGTTCCAAAAATAAGGAAAGCAAAACTAAATAAACAAAAAGATACGATCCCAATAAATCCTAATTCTAATAGGTGACGAAGTCTTTAAACTTTAGGGGTCGAGACGCATTCCGTCTGGGTTTGTCCTTCCGTGCTTGTGCTCGACTCGTTCTCTCTCTGCGTCTTCCCCTTGTCGGTTGCTCTGCATCTTCATTGGCGTGGCTTGCTGGTGAGCCTCCGCCTTGGCCAACGGTTGGATCCCTATCAGGGACGGGCGTCGTTCGGCCTGAGGCTGCCGTAGAGGTGCCAGGATAGGCGCGGCCGCACGGGAGCCTGAGGCCGCGTCGGAATAAGGGGTGGGTGGGGTTTCTGAATTTTTTTAATTTCAAATTCTATAAATATACTTCATGTATGCAGTAGTTGAAGATAAAGATGACAACATAAAAATTGGCATGATGAATCGGGACTGTGGTGAGCAACCACCCACTCAAGGTGCACTTGTAGAGTTTGGCAATTATTCAGCCTTCCAGCTTCTATGTGCCAAGAACAAACCCACCACAACCTCCAAAATGACTTGATCAAAGAAATTTGTGCATGCACCAACATTTTCAGTACCGCTGTACTTTTTACTTTATTTTTTAAAATTTTTTAAGTATTTTTGCATTTTAATTTGTAAGAATTTGTAATGTTTTAACAAAGTGAGTTTATGTTATATATTGTTTAGTATTTTAATTTTAGAAGTATAACATGAATAATGAGTTAAATATTCAGACCTAAGGAAGGGCGTGGAGAGAGAGATGTAGGGTTGTATGCCCTACCAAGCCGCAGTGCAGTTGCTTGTAGAAGTTTGATTAACATTTGATAGAAATGAATGCTGAAGATTTTGATTTAATGGCCGATGGATACCAAAAGAGTATGTTATTGCAATTAAATACTAGTACTACTACATTTCAATGCAATGGAGCAAACACCATCCTCGTTCGTGAACTCCACTAAAGTTTAGAATAGGTTAGATCTGTCAAATAAATTAAACATCATAGATATAAAATGAATTACACGCACACATCTAGGAAAATAAAAGCAGATATAATATTTTACATATGTAAATTGAAGCTTGGTGGATATGGGATTGTAGTGTGGTAAATCATCAAAATTGGAGATTAAGCATAGAGTTGTAGGTACACTTAATATCCTTGTTTACAAAGACCTCGTAAACACCCGATGCAAGATCTGTACAGAAACAGCTTTGCCATGGATATAAATCTCAATTGGAGGCACAGGCGTTAGACCACCACAATTCACGAGTCATTGTCTGTTTCAGTCCTCGTTTCTTCCAATTGAAGGTTTTGAACGGAGGAGCAGATCATATGAAAGATCAAATCATCTGGAGACACCCGCCAATTCAACATCATATACAAGCCATGAGTCCGGTGGAACATTTTCACCTGCTCCATGCTTCCCAAAACTGCACCATGAATGATAACTAAGATAAGATATGCATTACCAGAGAACAGAGATGTTGTGGACATCAGTCATGGAGAGATCAGATATAAGTATTCATGACTTGGTAAAGTGATTCATAGCCATACCCCATAGATGGTGGGACGATGAGCCTCCTCACATCACCAACATGCATACCTGAACATCATGTGACTTATGTGTGAAGAAAATAATATGAGGAAGTAGAAAGGAAGGAGGACTATATTTGTGTTTCAAGCAAACTACCTTCGATGCCAAGATTCCATCCATCAATAATTCCTTCATTGCCTGAGTAAAGATGAAGGGATGATTTTATTAGAAAAATATATAGACCCAGTTTCCTATCCAGCTATCCTTCTGGCAAAAGAGACCACACTGCTCAAATTAAATAAAGTTAATACCTAAACGAAACTTGCAGGGGCTCTTGCCCACATTCGAGTCAAATATATGACCGTTCTCCTTCAAAATGGCAGTGTAAAAAATCTTGACCTGATCCATAGTGAATTTAGGCAGAGTGGTAAGTAGTAAGATCATTAAGTAGTAAGATCATTAACATAACTAACAGATAAAAAATGGAGCAGCTCTAAGTGGTCAATTGACTCATATCTACCTTTTTCCCACGAGAAGCTACTTTTCCATCAGGAGGTCCATTTGCCACCTCTTCAATAATGAGTCCATTTGATAGGGTCCTGTTCTGTGTTGGTTCTGCATTTGAAGTATAGTTCTCGGATTTCACAGGCTTCATTTCTTGATGGTTCGCTGTATCAGGCAATCCCATATCAGACTCTCCATTGCCTTGATCTTTCTTCTTCTTCGTCGCCTTCTTAATTTTCTTCTCCGGTTGACTAGCAGTATCCAGTAAACCAGCTTTTATGCTGATGTCACTGTAAGTAGAAACTTCTTTTAAAAATTGACATGATTGGGCTTATATAGCCAAAAGATATACAAGTAATAACTTATGTGCTCAACTTATGGACCATGTGATCTTGAATGAGTCCGAAAAGGTTGCTCACCTCTACCAACATTACAACATAATATACTCTGTCTTTAATTGTATCGTTAGGAAATACTAGCATTTAGCATTCATATTGAAAGAACCACTAATGTATGTCTTGTTCAATTTTTAAAGTTTCAATGTAAAACAAAATGAGAAAATAACATGCATCACCTCTGAGGACAATTCTGAAAGAAATCCCAAAGAGAGATAATTGCAGAAAAAAATCAGAAAACAGAAAACAATCAAGATTCGATACTAACTTGTCAATCTGCTTTTTTATAACTACATTTGCGGCTGACACATCCTTCTTGCTGTCAGTATGTAATAAATTCTGCTCGAGGTAATCATCTTCAGCAACATTTTCTGATTTCACATCAACCTCTTCTTTACATGCCACTTCAGACTGAAGTAGTTTCCTTCTTCTCTTTGATTTCCTACATTTGTCCGAGGCCAGTTCGGGAGCCAATTGGTGATCTTCAATATCCCTGTTTTGAGTATGCATTATAAGATGAAGTTTTACCCATAGCTAGATTTTACTAGCAGGAAGAGAGTTACACCATCCAACTGTCAAATCATGCCAAAAAAAAAATACAAGATAAAATGCTTACAGATTTTTAGAGGCTTTAACTCCATCCATTTTATCTTCTTTGTGATTATAACCCTCATTACTTTCATCTTTACTGGCCTTCTCTTGTTCAGCCCGTTCTTTTCTTTTCTTTCTTGGTTTTGCTCTGATCCAGAAATATTGGGTGTCAAGTAAGAGGCATGTTAATGGTTTACATAATTGGTAGTGAGTCTAAATATTTGCATAGCCTCTTGATAGATACACTACTAGTAATTACTAACCGGTCAAGGGAATGCATCTGGTCCTTCCCATTGTCTGCAGGTACATTCTGCTTGACAATATTGCCTTCTACACCAGTGGAAGTTGTCTTCTCAGATTTTTTACTTTTAAAAATAGATAGAAGGAAGCCATCATCATCTTCACTGTCATCTTCAGACTCCACTACTTGGCGTTTCTTAATAAGTCGACTGCGTCGACCTTTTGCATTGTTTGGTTTGTCACTTTCTGATGCAGTCTCATCCTCTACAATAATAATTTAATAAATAGAAAATGTTCATAAGGTAAAGTGAATAAGTACTGATATTTTTTTATATATTATAAACAATAAAATCCTATCTATCATTCTTACAAGAATCAAACCTTATAATTAAAAATCTATAAATCACATTAACAAAGATGCAGGTGAACATCCAGTTATAAGAAACAGAACCAATAACCCTTGGGTGTCTGTAGAAAATACCTTTGCTTCTTGAAACAGGGGATGGTGAAAAACTTTGTGGTTCTTCATCATCATCAATGAAACTGTCTTCATACTCGTCATCATCTGTTTGATAACTAGATTCCTCTGTCTGACTATTTTGAATATCCACCCCATATGATTCTCTATTGGACATAAGTGAAGGACATACATTTCTCAACATGCAAACAAATAGTATTCAAATCAGTTTCCCACCACGAGAATCAGTGTACCTGTACAGGTGGTGTGATAAGATCATGCATTTTTAGAAGCAAAGAGGACATAGTGATGGTAAATGTCTTATATCAACCACACAAAAGGATACGAATCACTTTGATGACCCGACTGCTGATTTTGACGAATGTAATAACCAGTGAGGTAGACACTCCGAGGGCCAATAACAGAAAACACAACATCATCTGCCTCCTCAAACTCCAAATCTAAATGGCATGACTCTGCCTGGTTGGGCAGCAAAGCACAGAGCAAAACTGGACTCTTCTTACCCACATTACATTGTACTATACTTTTCTTGGTAGCATCACTGATCCCCAGAGTTGCCTATGCAATTCAGACACCAGATACAATGATGAAATTCCATATAGCAAAATACACAGAATTTACACAAGAAGCGAAGTATGCTCCTATGATTTCTATCCTTGTTTTTTATCTGAAAAGATTGTTTTTTTATCTGAGAAGATTGTTTTCTTAAATGATACTGTAAAAGAAAGAGCACAACAACCACTCAAAAGGCTAGTATTTTTTATGTTTGAAATTTCTCATAATCCAATATAATGAATTAGTATAAATTTAGACAATGGGTTGTTTCAGCTATTCAAAATTAGTACCTGGGAAATCCGCAGCCTTCCTATGGCCTTCTCACAAGAATGAATAACAGGCTTTCCGGGCTTCACCTCAACACCTGAAATTCACCAACAGGTTTAGGAAAATAAATACTCCACTTTATTGAATAATTTAAATCCTTTAAAATACATTAGAAGTATCGATTTTGAGCCAATAGATGAAATACAAGAACAAAACAAGAAAATTTGAAAAAGAGGGGCGTTGGTAGAAGGAAGGTTCACCCCAGAAAGCCATCAGTGTTCGTAAATTCGAATTGAGCAAACTATTCTTCCCTTGCTTTTCAAACCCTAGAGAGAGGCAAAGGTTTAGGGCTTATATATCTTCAAATATTTTTTCTTTTATAGTAGCGCTGAACCGCGGGATTTCAATAAATCACATTCCATCCTTCCATTTTTTTATTATGCTGCAATATAATTTGAATGATCTTCTAAAATATCTTAATTTGAATGAATTTATTATTACGTGTATTAAATTTAATATTTTGGTGAATTATACTTTTAAATTTGTCGATTATGAAAATAGCTTGATTCCGACTACATATGATGTGATTACAGCTTGTGTTATGTTGATATATAATCAATGTTTTTACCAAATAAATGTAATGTTATAATGAAGTAAATTTGTGAATTTACCATACATACAAAAAGTTTGGTCAATGTTTCAATTAGTACAAAAAATTTGAAGTTGACATAAATCATATAAAATGGTTGACAAAGTTTGAATATAATACATTCTGTTACATTCTCATTAACACCGTAAAATTTTCTCAAAACTATAATCCTAGTGCATTCTATTATTCTATATGCTCAGCCGCTCTCCCCCTCCACTGCAATTTCCATAAAAACATGGGGTATTATTGAAGGAAAAGTTAGCGTAGAACAATTTTGTGTGGCAATTTCTCTATACTCAGCCTCTCTCTCCACCGCCGCACACCCCTTCAAGAATCAAATTTCATCCACAGTGCGTCAAGAATCACCACGACCCAGACGAAATCAAGTCCAAATGCAATCTTCTCCAGCTGAGCCGTACTGAACTTGGCCGTGCTCCCAAAACACACATACACCATCAACACTGTAATGAAGAGCAAAAGAGAGCCTATGTTCCAAGCCCTTCTCCCTCCTGTAATGATCAGCCTAGTCGGCCTCGAGCTCGCACAAGCTTTCACCACGACGTCCTAGCTTCTCACATCATTTCCTGCATCCTCTTGAAGAAATCGTCGGCATCCTCATTTCTGCCAAAATTTCTCTTCCACGTGTGAAAAGAAAATGCCTTGCCTTTTTGAATTTTTTTAATAGCATTTGTTGTCATATGAATGAACAAGCATGAAAATGAAGTACTACTATAAAGTAAGATGATAGATTTGAGAATAAAATTAGAAAAAAGGTAACGGTGTTAATGAGAATGTAACATAATGTATTATATTCAAACTTTGTCAAACATTTTGTATGATTTATGTTAACTTTAAATTTTTTGTACTAAATTGAAACATTGAGCAAACTTTTTGTAGGTATGGTGCAATTTGATAGTAGTTGGCGACTATCTTTAATTAATGCAACGTTAATACTATAATTTAATTTTGTCCCTATGATGTTGTTCAACCTTCCAATTTTTAATTCAATAGATGACATTTAGATTTAGTTTTTGTATTAAGAATGTGGTCTCACCCTAATACAATCACATATAAGTGGCCGAGATTTATGGAAAATGCGGATCATTGCAGTTTCATTTTTTAAATCGAAAGATGACATTTATGATTCATAAATATACGATAAAATTTTCAAAAGTAATGCAAGCACTATGATTAAATAAGAGAAGAAATGTAAAAATAAAGAATATAAAAGAAAAAATGACCAATTTTAATGAACCGTGTTGTTTGGATTATTGTTAAAAGACAACAATTTGTGCATAGATGAGACAATTGAGAAAATTTGAAACTTTCGTGATTTAATATTCCAATTTCAAAATTCATAGGACGAACCAGAATTTGATCAAATTTTATTATTTAAATGAATATTAACTATTTTGTTTTTCTAATAAGATAAGTTTTATTTCCACTAACAACACTTCAATCATTACACTTTTGCATTAACACCTAATATTGTTAACTAAAAAGAGCTATCATAAGTTAATCATATATGGATTATCATATATTAATAATTATTCATAGCAATCAAACGTCATATAATAAGACTATTTTTATGGGTATAAGTACTAGTACTATATATGTCTGTTATTAATTGTCTAATTTAAAATTGATATGAATTTTAGAATTAAAGGGACGTGAATGAAAAAAATATAAAATATAAATTGTACATTTATATACTTCTATTATTTTTATAATGAAATGTGAGACTTATTTTCTAAATTTAGTAAGATTGCATTTAATAACAACGAATTACCATGATGAGTGGTTTATTTTCTCTTCGGACCGGGTGGAAGCCCCGTTCCGTCCAAAACGTCCAAATACGATTTGCTTAGGTGCTATCACTATTCGTAAATATGATGATATATTTAAAAATACAGATTAGCATTATTAATTGAAAAAAATATTATTCCATATTAGAAGTTCTCTTTTCTGTGTTATCTCATATTATTGTCCTTGGTTTCCATAGCTGGGGAAACGTAGTCTGATTAAGTTGAAATAAAGAAAGTGTTCTACTGTGTTCATAGCAAGAATATTGACAAATAGTAACACTTAAAAGTTGTTTATATTTAAACAGAGCAACCAGCCCGTCTAGCTCAGTTGGTAGAGCGCAAGGCTCTTAACCTTGTGGTCGTGGGTTCGAACCCCACGGTGGGCGAGATTTTTTTTTTTTTATATTTTTGTTTTATTTTTCAAAATACTGTAAATCAAACATTAACCAAAACTCAATTAATAATTTGTGTACTAAGTACTATAGCTTAAAGAATACTCCTATATTTATATATTCAATAAATGCACACAATCGAAAATTAAAATACATTAATATTATGCAGTAGCACCAAACATATTTTAAAAACACATTTAAATATACATAATTACATAAAAACATATTACTGCAACGTATAAAATAGCTAAAATTCAAAACTTGAAAATTGTGTATTGTTCCACAAATAAGTGCATATCGAAGTTTCAAATGGACATATATTGTTGAGTCATATTGAGTTATTCTTAAATTTAGACATATCGAAATATACGTGTAATAATTATATCACACAACACTTATGAATCCTAATACTGGTCCTACAACTATTGCGGAACATGCCTCTTATAGCAAATGCACGTTCTACATCTTTTCCACATGTCTCTTGTTTCATTGCAAAATATTTTGTCTTATAGCACGAGGCTCTTGAATGGTTTGCACAATTATAGACCATTTTAGGTATATACCATCAACTAAGTACTACTCGTATTATATTCTTTGTCTTGAATAACACAATGAACTAGACGAGCAAAACCTTGTGTGAGATTATAGAAAAAATGAGATGTAACTAACACATTGATATCGTTGTTGTTGACGGACAATCTAAAATAAGTTTGACTTGTCCAAATATCATAATCGGCTACAATTTTGAAAACAATTGCAGAATATATTTATCGGATTATTTGATGTATTTTTATTTGGTTGTTGTAATTTAATTATTTGTCTTATGTTTTTATTTCATGTACTTTTGACTTGTTATTTTTTATTTTTAGGATTTATGCATTGAGTATATTATTATTATTATTATTATTATTATTATTATTATTATTATTATTATTATTATTATTATTATTATTATTATTATTAATGTTATTCTAATTAGTGTTGTAAAGTAAATTAAATTTATTAGTCCATGATACAAATGAGGTAATTTAATTAACTAACACCAATTTATTGGAATATATGTTTAATGTATTTTAAATTTTAAGTTGTGTAACTTTTATTGAATAAATAATATAGTTAATCTACTTATAAGTAAATCTTTTATTTAATTTATATAAACTATTGATAAAAGTTATGAGATTAAATGTAATTTTTTTTAAAAATATAGATATAGTTGAAAAGGTAAAAAAAGTAAATATTGATATTTTTTCGGTTTTGAGATTGGTGTAAATTATTAAAATAAAATTATTATTTATTGTGGTATTAATTAAAAGTTAAATTTAGATATATAATGTAAATGGTTGGAAAATGCCTTCCGTCCGCAATGTAAAACCTATCTTGATTGTCGATCACTCGTTAAGAGAAATACCCTTATATAGGGTTGTCAAAATGGATATCGGCAATTGGATACCTGAAATATCGGGTAATTGGATACCCGATACCCGATTTTTTTGGGTTTTGGGATCGGGTACGGGTATAGGATTTTTGGATTATTGGGTATCGGGTTACCCGATACCTGATCGGATACACCCAAATTATTCGAATTATACGATTTAAAAAAAAAATTAAAGTTAATAAATTTTGATCTATTTATTATTTAAAATATTAAATGTACTCCCGAAATCCTTAGTAGTTTTTTTTTATCTTAAACTCGAACCTCTTCAAGTTTATATCAAATTCGAACTACAAGTTTGTATTTCTAAAATTTTGTAGTTAATTTTCTTTAAAAAAATTAAAAATAAATAAATTAAATTCACGATCGGGACTGGGTAGAGAAAATTCTTTTTTTGTTCTAGGACACTTTAAGCATTCCATGAAAGGTGTATTTTGTTATTTAGTTCCCACAAAGGGAGTGACGCATGACGGACATGCATTTTTAGACTTAGACGCATCTCAGTCATGCGTCGATAAAAAAACGTGTTTTTTATAAAAGACGCATGAGCCACATGCGTCTTTTAAAGAGACGCATGAGGCTCATGCGTCTCTCAACGAAATTAAACAACCTTGCACAGACCAGAACAGATCACGTAAGAAAAAGAAGCAGCGAGTCTTGGACGATTACTTGAAAAATGCATGATGCTTATGCGTATTTAAAAAAAATTGTTTTTTGAAGAGACGCATGAAGAAGATGCGTCTTACGGTAAAAACGCATGTTCGTCATGCGTTTCATTAACAGAAACGCATGTCTGTCATGCGTCACTCCCTTTGTGGGAACTAAATAACAAAATACACCTTTTATGGAATGTTTAAAGTGCCCTAGAACAAAAAAAGAATTTTCTCAGACGAGATACCCGAGTCGGGTATCTGGGTACCCAAAATCATTTTCGGATCGGGTATCGAGTATTAGATTTTAGAAAATTTAGGATCGGATACCTGAAATTTTCAGATCGGGTATCTGTGGGTATCCGATTTGACAGGCCTACTTATATACTATCATTGACTCATGGCTCTTACTATTACCGTGTGATCGTTGAACAATATTTTGGTCTTATTACAATATTGTAAACCATCTATAGTTGAATAAGACAACAATACTTAAATTACCTAATTGTGATACCAAACACCCCTCTACCCTGTACTCCCTCATTTTCCGATTATACGATTTGAGAGCCAACAACTGATTATTTAATTTAAAAAAGGGTCACTCGGAGAAGCGGTTTTGGTGAGGTTTCCCTTCTCCATATTTATTTTTAGACTTTGTAATATAGGGTAATCACTATTTAAATGCATGATTAGATTAAAAAAATAGGGTTATCTTTAAGAGTGATTTATTTCACTAAAAAGATAATTTAGTCTACGATATGAAGAGTGAACCAAAATGTCATAGTGAACTAATCCTTCATGCAGTAAATACTTCACTATAATGGTGTTTTGATTGACTCCGTGTTTTCAAATTCTTATCATGAACTGAAATGCCTGCACAAGGAACTAAATCGTTTTGATAATTTAGTTATACATTTAAAATTATGTTGCACTGTCATATAAGTTGAAAATTTTGTATTTATGTATAATTAAGGTGAGAATACTGTTATTTGTAATCGTTGTTTTTGTAAAATAACCTTAAATTTAAATTGGTCAACACAAATAATTTGGCACGAATTTATTTATTTTTTGATAAATATAATTTTTATAATTCACATCATTAACATAAGACTTGACCATATTGTTATAAGTTCCGAACATCAATTACAGTCTCACTAGATCAACATATATGCATATGTCACGATTTGAAAGTACACATTACATGTTTATTGTCATGGTTTATTTTCAAACGAGGTGATAACGTTAAATTCACGTTGGTAATTGAATTAATTTTCACCAATCTTAACAAGTGGTAGTACTAGTTTGTAACATAAATTAAGAGAAAAAGCCAAGCTGGATGGTGAAGACACGACAATAATTATTGACTTGGCATAAGGCTATGACTATGATTAGCTTCATTGTCAATTTCCAATTAGTAATACTCCTACTTTTTTGCGGTATATGATGAACTCCCCTCAAACTAAAATACCAACGTAAACTCCATAATTGAAAATTTGAAATTGAGGTATGAGACAAACAGTCGCAATCATTAACCGATTCAAATTTCAATCGTTGAAATGTTCCATTCAAACAATTTCAGTCCACTTGGTCAACACCATCTCATACGGTCAACACTGTCTACACTCTATAAGAGTATAAGTAGCACAAAGGAGCAAACGATTCCAACATTCAATCTTCAGAATATATACACCACATTCACAATTATTCACAATACCTACTTTGAAAGGGAGGGAAGATGTGAGCCTTGAGAGCATCAAACTCATCAATCCTGCATTCCTCTACCACTTCCAATCGAAGAGGAATTACCATGAATCTCCAAAACAGAATCTCCAAAATCTCTCTTCCACACATCGAAAACAACTCTACTTTTCAACAAATGGAAAAGCAGCTCAGTCCCAATGTGGAAGCGTTCATTGAAAGCGACGACCCAATGGTGAAAGTCAAGCTTTACGCGATACTGGAAGCCGTTGCAGACAGAGTTGAAATGCACAAAAACATCGGAGACCAGAGAAAAGAGTGGAACGGTCTTCTTCTCCAATCAATCAACGCTCTCACTCTCGCCGCCGCTACCATGGTGGGCATACGCAGATACCACCGCCATCACGTTATCTTCGACAGTGATGTACGTAGCAGCGACAGGGATGCTTTCGATAGTGAACAAGATCCAACCATCACAGCTAGCAGAAGAGCAACGCAACGCAACGAGGCTATTCAAACAGCTTCAAAATCAAATCCACACCATTCTATCTGTTGGAAATCCAACTTCCGTTCATGTTAAGGAAATGATGGACAAAGTCTTGGCGCTCGATAAGGCCTTTCCGCTCCCTCTCCTTGGCGGCGCCATTTTCGATAAATTCCCGGACACTGTTGAGCCCGCGGTGTGGTGGCCTCAAAACAGAAGAAAACAGTTGAAAACGAGCCAAGCCAGCAACGGGTGGAATGGTAAGTTGGAGAAAGAAATGAGAGAAATAGTTAATGTGATGAAGCAAAAAGACGAGGAAGATTACTTGAAGTTAGCTGGAAAAGCACTAAAGTTGAACAAAGTTTTAGCAATGAGCGCTCCTGCGCTGACAGGTTTAGCCGCGGTTGGTTCCACCCTACATTCCCACGGTGGCTGGGCTGCGGCCTTGGCTGTTGGAGGCGGCGCCTTGGCCACTGTTGCCAACTCACTAGAGCACGGGGGCCAAGTGGGGATGGTGTTTGAGATGTATAGAAGCAATGCCGGATTCTTTAAACTCATGGAAGAATCAATACAATCCAACATAGGGGGAGATGATTTGGAGAGAATAGAAAACGGAGAAATGGTGGAGATGAAGGTTGCGCTGCAGTTGGGAAGGAGTTTATCAGACCTCAGAAATCTGGCGGAGGATTCTTCCATCAAAGGGAAAGCCATTGATGAGTTTGCAAGCAAGCTTTTCTGATCATGCTAAACACTCTTGTAATGCAAAATACAACACATGAAATTATACCATTCTATGTCCAACTCTGGTTTCATGAAAAAAACAAGTTGGAAATTATAACCAAATTTAGATATATAATGTAAATGGTTGGAAATTGAATTGAATAAAAAATGACTAATACTACTAGTTTATTATGTTAATTAAAAATACATGTCACATGCTGAAAAATCATTCCCCAAAAACTAATTTAAAACAGTCCGGTTACAGTGAGTGCAATACAAAATGCGGATATCCAGTTGCTCATTCTTTTTTCAAGTTCCTGGATTTGTTCAGATCTCATCTGATTCAAATATACATAGAGGTAAATTGGATGAAAAAATGAATTAAATAGGACTATTTTGTAGATTATACTTGTACAATGATCCCAAAATACCTTCATATCTTAAGATCACTAATTGAAACCTCCTTATTTGATAAGAGCTTAAGTTTCTGCATGAAATGAGACAAGACAACAAGTTGAAGTTAAAAAGACATGAAGGTACTTACATGTGTGAAGACACTAAAATGAAATGTGAAGAACATCACGTAACATCTATAACTGGTCGTGTGTAAATAAATCTTTAGACATATATAGATAGTAGGAAGAGGGGGATGATTATGAGAGGGAGGGAATCTGTTGTTTACCTCAATATACTGAGCTGGATCATCAAAGCTAGTGGCACCAAGGATTACTTCCCTCCTTAATTTCGCGGTAAGCTTATGGCAAATCCGAAGCTACAGAGAACACCAATGATTAAGTTTCAGATCTAAGTTCTGGAAATGGAACAGATTTTTACCTCGGATCTAGTTGCCCCGCCGATTATGAAAACAAAAATGCGCTGCCCCATCTTCTTGACGGGTACTGTGTTTAAGACCAAATCGCTGGACAAATATGCTATCATAAGTTGTGCAGTGCAGGATAAGTGATGATCGAAGTAAACAAGCAATCAAAACATTCATATGAAAACCAACAAAATATGATATAAAGAAAAGAGTGGTTACTTTGAACTTCCATCATCAGAGAAGCGTGACCTGGCCCATGTCGCAGTACGTCTTGATCTCATAGAATGTGGAGTGGTTGATTGACCTTCTCTAATTGATTCAACCTGCGCCCTTCCGTTAGTCCTTTGTGACGTAGTACTAAAAGAGTCTTTGGGATTGTTCATGCAATGGTACTCGTCTTTTGGCAGTTCTCCTTTATTTAGCTTTTCAATTAACTCCTGAGAGAAATAACAAAGTTAATATATAATCAAACCTATCTAGATGGACTTTTCCAAATATATGGTTCCTTGTAGCGACTAAACAAATATCAGAAGCTTTGCAGTTCAACCAAACCTCTATCACGGGATAAAACCGAAATAGGTCCCATATCGATTCCTCTCCTGTTCGATCCTTTCTTACCATGGATTTCCTCTGCTAAGAAAAAAATATTATAAACTGTTAGTACATCTTAACATTTATCCAAAATTGATTCCAATGTCATAAAAATTGTAGTCCAGGAAACAAATTCACCTTTTCTGAATCAAGCATTAGCGAAAAGGTCCCTTTAGAAACATTTCTTGAATCATATCCACTAATCAATTTCATATTTTTCACAGCTTTCATGTCCGTATTAGATAATCTTGCCAACTGAAGAAGCACGAATAACCAGATCAGAATCTTGAAAGCATAATTTTATAAGATCAGCTTGCTCAATTGAATGACCTTGTATATATAAACATTTGAACATGCCAAAATCAAAGTAAGAAAATCTGTACTCTGGTTAACTATATTTCTCTAAACATGATGAGCTAATGATGCTAACTTATAGATATTAGTTCAAGGTGCATTGGAAAAAAATACTTATTGTATCTATTCTTTTGTCAAACTATTGGAATGCAATATCAAACAGCATTACAGCCCTAGTTCGTGGTGCTAAATTACAAAATGCTATTTTCACTGTTAGTTAAGGTAACTCTTTGAACTCCAGGATTATGTGTATGTCAATTAAAATTAAACACTTGATTCCTGTGCAGAATAATAAGAAATGGGAGTGGGGAACATTTTAAAACAATCCCTATATGTTTCATGCTCAGATTGGATCCATGTAAGAAATGTACAAGGAGGGTGGAGAGAAACTTGGAAACCTGCATGAGTTTTAATGCTTTGTCCCCCTCAAAATGTTCAGGATAAACAGCAGCATAGATCATCATAAGGCGCAATATGTTCTGGCTTCTTTCTTCCTGGATGGTATAAGGAAAGTTCATCTCATAGAAGAACCAAGAATACAATAGCCAGAAAAATTTCAAAATGCAGTAATTAAGATAGAACCTGGTTCTTTCTCAGAAAATTTATAACTTCTTTTGTTCCTGCATCACCAAATACAAGGTCCTGCTCAAGTTGTCCAAGTTCTCGTAGACCCATATCTCTGATAATTTTGTTAAGTTTTCCTGCAATCTGAATTCCAGAGCGAGATGGAGTATATTAAGTTCTTGAGACTTGCACTGATTGATGATCATTAGATATTATGGAAGAATAAACAACCTCAACATGGACAGAGAGTTTCTCCATCTGTTCATTATATTGTGGCAAAGCTTGAACCATTTTCTGAAGGTCTCTTGTGGAAAGCTGACTACCATCTCTACATAAAATTAGATGATAATATAAGAAACTGATGAGGAAACAGAATCAATTTTCAAATTTTACTCTGTTCACGTGAATATTTTTACGCATAATCCTATTCTAATTTGTTCTAGAACTCAGTTATAAAATATGCAAATCGTGATGCCACACATCACATTTTTCTATCTTTGTAAAATGAGCCACCGCAAAGAGTGAAAGCAGGAAGGAATCATACTCAAAATCCAAACTCGTACTGTCAATTTCTGGTCCTCATTGGAGATATAATCCCACAGGAAGAAAGTTTGTTAATGTGCCTAATAATTAACCTTGGTATAGTTCACAATGTGCTTTCACTGCATCCAGCCTATTGAATTACAATTTCCCTAATAATTATAGAGAAAGGAGCAATGTGCTCGTGCTTTGATGTGCGGACTATTTGGCAAGAAACATTGTAAAGACTCATAGTAGATCTACCACACGTGCTTTCATAATCACAAACCTCTGTTGCAGTTGTGCTGCTTTATTGTTGGAAACAAAATTTGTCATCCTTTCATGCAATCGTTCACTTGCCTGGAAATCGTAGGGTTAGAACCATCAATAAATGACATGCCAGGATCTCATAAACTATAAGTCTTTCAATAGATGCATGCGCATGGCAAAAAAACCCATGCAAGAGTATACACCTCTGCTATATGAGTATGCCGGAGCTCAAGCCAGACGGGATCCTGATCTTCCAGTAAGACTTCCTTCTTTTCAGACGTATCACCTGATTTGCTAGGAACCTGAAATACATTCAGCGTTTCCAGAAGAGTTTGCAAATTTATCATATAGCATATGGATAGCAACAGCTACCTCAGGCACATATCTGTTCCCATCCAGATTTAAAAGATCGTGACACATTGCATCATATGTCCATTCATGAATGATTGGAGCAACCTGAAAAATGCAAACATACCTTAAAATCTATAAGAATCAAAACAAATGAACTGATGAATTAGCTTCCAGTTACTATTAGAATGTTTAAAACACCTGATCGACTGATCTGTCTACTATTAGTAATTCACATGTTTCTTTTTGCGGGAAGTCAGGAATCGAAGATTTATATGTTGTAACAATGTTCCAAACTTCTGCAGCAAGTTTCGTTGTAACCAAGTCACCGAATGTAGTCACAGTGGTACCATCAAGCCCCTTGGCTGCTCTATAATGTACAATAGGACATTCCTGTTGTTGGTAAACATGCTGTATTAGGATATAAAATGAAGTAAACTTTTAGTAGCATAGAATGCTGATCCAAAATAAAGAAGATTCTGTGAAAAAATCATGAAAACAAAATGTCCCAGAAATACACAATGCAATCCATGCTACTTTAATTAATTGTAATAGATAAATATATGGAAGAGTATTCTTTTTTTACCAACCGAATCTTACGGAATGCATCATATCAATATAATAATATCAGACATCTAGAAATCCGATACATTCAAGTCAGTCGGTAATAGTAACAATTTCTTAAAAAAAACTGTAACATCTACTCATTCTTTGGTTATTGGAAAACAACAGAAATTAGCTCCAAAATGAGACAAAAAAGAGGTACATAAAAACTTTTTGGACTAATAGTTCTTACATTTTTGAGAAGACTAGGGAATAGATTGAAGCATATGGGTATGCCATAAAATATGAACTTTCGATACCTTCAATGAAGCAAAAACAGTAGCAATTCTTGTAGCCATTTCATTCAAGTATGCATCAAATCTGCGAGAATTTCCAGCATCATCACTGAAGAGTTCTTCAAGTGCTTTATCATGATCTGTGATGAACCCCTGGCAATAAATTTTATACAGGAAACGTAAGAAGAACTGTACTACTAATGTTAAGAGAATAGAATCCCCATGAACATGTCACTGCACAAATTTAGTGTCTGATCAGTGGGATAAGCAAGCCTGGTACATTATATATGTGGTTAAAAGAAAATAAATAATGGTTACCTGATTGTCTACACTGAAGTACTCCAAATTCATCTGCAGCTTGAAAGACCCATGCATAAATAATGGAGTAATATATAAGGCACTTACAGTTAATACTGATTGCTTTGCTAACCTCTCTTAATGCAGCAATACGTGGTACTACACTGGAATCGTTCTTTATGTGAGCCAAAAGGTGCTTTGGTACTGGTGAACTGAAGTATACATATGCTCTGCAGCAACAAGAACACCACGAGAAGATACAACCCAGTCAGATGAGATGAATTAGATTGGCAGGGGAATATACATATTATATATGTGACATACTTCCTGTATAAAGGTTCTCTTCCTGACATGTCAGACAACAACATAATGATGCTGAAATAAATAGAAAGATATGTTAGATCTGATAATGTATTTAGTTGAACAGAGTAAAACTTACAGGTTCCAGCCAACAAGCCAAAGTGATAACATGTGATAGAACAGAAATGATCTGATACTTCTCTCTCTCTCTCTCTACATACCCATCTATGTATCTATCTAGTCAGGAAAAATCATACAAACTATGTAAAGAGAATGTAAAGCATTCTGTTATAAAGTAGTATTCATTGAGTTCTTTCAAACAAGAGTTAATTGTGTACCATTGGAAGTGTTGAAAACTAGTTATAAAATTGTCAAATGTAGACATTATAAGTGAGACACATATTACTTACATTTAAGTCTAAAAAATTTAATTACAAACATCAAGAAAAATATCAAATGATAACATACTTTTCCTTGGAAGGTTGAATAAAATATATAGCATCCCTTGAAGGAAATGGTTGTCTTCTTTTATAAAGGTCTTCCACCACTGATAAAAGGAGTAGATAGATCATTATTAAGATTAAGCTAAAAACTGTACAGATGTTTGTATAAAAGTATCTTATCAAAAGTGTGCATATTACTTCACTACTCACTCAATAAAACTACTACTAGTATATTACATCAGGACTGTGGTATCCTGAGGTATGAAGAACTTAAAACTTGAAAATACAGCTCTCTGGAATAAAATCAAGGTCTTGTTACAAAAGTAAATTCCATAATTTGGAGTATAGAAATTCTTATAAGAAATCGTATATACATAAAAATTTCTTACTAGTGAAGAGCAAATACAGTTGCAAAGAATTCAGAATTTTCAGAAAGTCTTACATAAAATTCCTTGCTCATTGATATCAGACATTTTGCACAAGCATGACGTCACTTTTACTGTAACTTTATCCATGATGAGAACCTATGGAAAACCAGGTAGCTAAGACAAGTATATTGCAAAAAAATAGAGAGGAAGATAGGAAAGATAGAACAACACTGTATATCAGAATAACATATTGATCAAATAATATAATTTTTTATATACTAGAACCATTTCAGGGGACTTCACTAAGCAACCATGATATATTAACTTTATTTCTAAATGCTTCATGAAGCTTTCTGCGGCAAACTAAACTTACTTCATGCAGCTGAGTGACAGATTGGAGTATAACCACTTCAGAAACTATAGCAGTGTCTTGAGAAAAGCTAAGTTCTCAACAAGGACTAACTACACAAATACTTATATAACAACATATGCTTCCTATAACAGAGCATCAATTGATCTTCTTCCAACTTGTCCCATAAGAATCAGGCTAGATAAGTTGGTAGTGTTTGTTTGTTCACGCTATTCTGCTATGTCTAATTCCCTTTCCCTAGAAGAAAGAATTGAGATTAACTTGTTATGAGCAAGATAATTATGGATTTCTTGTGAACATGATGTCATGATTTATTTTGTAGCTGGATTAACAGAGCCTTGAAAATGCTATGTAGGTTGTAAATAAATGAAACGAATGAAATCAAACTGATAAGTGGAGTATGAATTAACAGCAAATAAAGAGATAGTAGTAATTCATAATGAGCGAGAAATACCTTCCATGATGATCTCGAATCTCCTGATTTAGAAGTTTGAAGCATTTCATATAACAATCCTAGAAGATTAAGTGAGCGATCAATCCAAATACTAGACAGAGAGAAAAAAACATGATCTCATTCTCGTCTATGAACAAGACAATAAAGAATTTCAACATTCAAATAATCCAGGAGCGACAATTTTGAATGAACTGAGAGCCAAACATCTGGTTTCAGTTTGGCGGGAGAGTTGTTAGACTTACTATCGCGGCTGATTTGGCGGAAGGTCTTCGGATCGGAAACCAGCATGCTTGGTAGCTGCACCGGCGGTGATGAAATCAACGGTCAACTTTTGAATAATGCAATGCGTGCGTTTTACAAGGGAAGGTGGTCGTTTGTGGGGGCGCATTACATTCCAATGTTGATATTCTTTCATAATTTCATTTTCTTTCTTCTACAAGTACAAAGATTGTTGTCAATCCCAAAGTTGTTGTACCTTTTTTTATTCGTATTTGTATTATTGGGTTTAATATATTCATATCTAAGCTTCAAAATTGGGTTTCTGTATTTGCCTCCAAAAAAAATTTGGTCATACATATTAAGTTTATAGCTTCAAATAGTATGTTGTGGACTTTGGTCCATAATTAATAGTTCTGCGACCACACATGATTTTAGGAGGTTTTATTTTGTGTGTTAAATAGAAAGAGAAAATATTATTTTTATATTCATGTGAGGGAGAACTTTTTCCAAAAATAGAAATGTGACATCTTTTGTGGGACAAACTAAAAAAATACTGCTAATTTTAAAAAAAATAGTTAAATAGACTAAAATAGTTTGTATATTCTTAAAAACGGAAGGAAAGAGTAACAAATACTCCCTCCGTCTCACATTAAGAGTCACTTTTTGCCATAAAAGTCCGTCCCAGTTTAAGAGTCACTTTTAGAATTTTCCATATTTGGTCATACAATTTTACCTCATTCTTCATCAAAATTACATAAAAATGTCATTATCTACATTAAAATAAATCAAAACAAAATCAAAAGTCAAAAGGGATCCACCTTCAACCAACTCCACCATCTCACTTCATTTATTACACACTCCACCATCTCACTTTATTTATTACACACTTAAACTCTTTCTTAAAATTTTAGCCATAATAATAAGTGACTCTAAATATGGGACGGGAGTAAAAGAATTAAAAGATCCTAGTGCATATCCTAATCCAACTAATGGAGAGAAGGGGGAAATATTGGAGACAAAATTAATCAGCCCTAAACCTGTTATATGGTCGTACATAACATACATGACTGAATTAATGCATACATGAATCGTATCCAGATTTTAATTTGTAAAGTAATACACAAATAAAATATTAAGTATATCACATTTAAATTCAATTTATTTATATTAATCAATTTAAAGTAAATTGGTGTCGTTGCCTACTCTTTAACAATTACTTTTAAGACAAAGATTAACCTTCTCAAATTTATACATATGGTATCTCAAAATCAAATAAAGAATAATGATTAAACCTTTTTTTTCTAAGATTCCTTTAAAACAGTTGAACATGATATGGAAGTCAATGACATTTCACCCCAAACCATTTGTATGGAGAGTATGTAATTCTGGCAACAAAATATCAAGAATTCAATCACCAACCGATGCTGCTCTCTGCAACTTCAGCTAACCCATGGAATCCCCCCTCTCCCGCATTTGACATTGCTTCGAAATGTAAAACCCGGACAGAAATTAACCAAATCCATGCAAATCTGATCACTACAGGCCATATCCACAACCCTTCTCTCACCTCAAAGATTATTCTCGATTTCGCCTTTTCTCCACACAAACCGAGTCTCGATTTTGCCAGAAATCTTTTCTTCAGTTTCAATTACAGAGACCCATTTCTATGGAACGCAATTATCAAGTCGTACTCGCACGGAGACGAGCCGGAGAGTGCATTCCAGTTGTTTGTGCTAATGCTTGTGAGAGATATATTGCCGGATGAGTATTCCTTCTCGTTGGTGCTAAAATCTTGCTCTAGGTTGAGTTTATTGAGCAGAGGAATCCAGATTCATGGGCTGATGTTGAAACTCGGGTTCGGGTCTGATTTATTCCTGCACAACTGTTTGATTTCCATGTATGTTAAATGTGGGATTGTTCAATTGGGGAGGCAGGTTTTCGATAGGATGTTAAAGGATTCCTTTTCGTACAATCTGATGATTGATGGATATGTGAAGCGCGGGATGGTGAGTTCTGCGAGAGAACTGTTTGATGCAATGCCACCGGAGATGAAAACTTTGGTTTCTTGGAACACTATGATTAGTGGCTACTTGAAAAGGGAGAATGGATTTGAGAGTGCTAAGGAATTGTTTGATAAAATGCCGCAGAGGGACTTGGTTTCTTGGAATCTCTTGATTGATTGCTCCGCGAAGAGTGGAAAGATGGAGATTGCTAGTGACTTGTTTGATCGAATGCCGAAAAGGGATGTTGTGAGCTGGGCTAGTATGATTGATGGCTATGCTAAACTAGGAGATGTGGATGCTGCAAGAGGCTATTTTGATGCCATGCCTCGACGTGATGTGGTTTCCTGCAATGCGATGATGGCTGGTTATGTTAGTAATGGATGCTATGATGAGGCACTAAAACTGTTCGGTGACATGTTAGGGAGGGCTTCTGATTTGGCTCCGGATAGTGTTACTCTGTTGGCTGCTCTTTCAGCAGCAACACAGTTGGGCTGCATCGATCAAGGCATGGCAATTCAAGGATACATGGAGGAAAATGGGTTCACCACGTGTGGAAAACTAGGTGTTGCTTTAGTTGACATGTATGCAAAGTGTGGGAGCATAGAGCAAGCCATTGATGTGTTTGAGGGCATCCAAGAGAAAACCATTGATCATTGGAATGCCATGATTGGTGGCTTGGCCATTCACGGGCTAGGCGATTTAGCTTTTGACTTATTCATTGAGATGGAGAGGCTCTCTCTCGAACCAGATGACATTACATTCGTTGCAGTTCTCCATGCTTGTGGTCATTCCGGGATGATGAAGGAAGGCATGATTTGCTTCGAGGTTATGAGACGACTGCACAAGATGGTGCCGAAGGTGCAGCACTACGGCTGTATGGTCGACATACTTAGCCGAGCGGGGCACATAGAAGAGGCTGCAAAGTTTGTGGAGCAAATGCCTATTCAGCCAAATGATGTGGTTTTGAGGACTTTGCTAAGCGCTTGTTCAACTTATGAGAACTTGGACATTGGGGAGCCCCTTGCCAAGCATCTGATCAGGCTAGATTCAAACGATGCAAGTTCATACGTGCTTTTGTCGAATATGTATGCTCATTTTGGGCTTTGGGACTTTGTTAGAAAGGTTAGAACATTGATGAAACAGAGGGAGGTAAACAAGGTTCCTGGCTGCAGCTGGCTCGAGCTCGAGGGCACGATGCACGAGTTCTTCGTTGGTAGCACATTTGATCACAAGGCAATCGGTCTTGAATTAGATGGTAGCTCCTCTGCAATAAGCATGGACAGAGCCAGATTGAGTTGATGGTATGTTTCTTGTATATTCATGTAACATTTCAATAATACTAGTTTGTAAATTGGCATGTTAATATTTAAACAGCAAATTTTAGAGAATCTCTTTACTGTAGACATCTGTTGGTTGGGGTCTCTTATTGGGGAGATTGATCTTTTTAAATCTGCAGTGTGCCATCTATTTTTATTCTAAAAGCAATGAAAAAGCGTGCCAAGCTGAGAGTAAAATATACAATAGGACAAACTCACAAGAAACAAAGACAAAAATGCAGAGACACTACTATGATAATGGGTCACCTTGGATTCCATTTCTTGACATTGTTTAAAACACAACCTATCTCACCACCTAAATCATGCCATGTTTAGTAGCTCAAACTCTTCTTTCCTTGAAATAACTCAATAGCCTTTCAACTTGAAGTCTTGAAATCAAAATTAGACTGCAAATGATATTTGATTCACAATTAAGAGGCAATTAGTTGCATTAGCTAATCTTACAAGAGTAAGATGAGTAAAAAAAAGTAGAGAACAATAAGATCAGTGATGCAAGTTAACTAAACTGGTTTAGATACATCTCATGTGAGACGCAACACAAGCAGTTGCAGACTCGGCCACTAGTCGAATTTAGTAGATTTATACCACACTCAGCAAGAGCTCGAAGGGATGTCGTTTAGCTCTTGCATCACGGCTCCAATGTCAGGCCTGTGGTTGGGAGACTCGTGGGTGCAGAGAAGAGCGACTTCCCCTAGCCTGGCGGCCTCGGACTCTTTAAACTTTCCTGCAAGATTTGCATCGATGAAATCTTCAAATCTTGAGATCTCTGCCCCGTGGCAGTTCAGCTGCGTGATTCTACTTTTGCCGGACAGGATTTGGAATATGATCATCCCAAAGGCGTATACATCACTCTTCTCAGTGAACCTCCCTGTGGTGGTGTACTCCGGAGCAAGATACCCCATTGCAGCACTACCCTTGAGAGTCGAGAACACTATGTCGTCTGCCAACAGCTTGTGAAGGCCGGAGTCTGAGAGCAATGGGTTGTAGTGTTGGTCGATCAGCACCTTCTCCGCTGATATGTTGCTGTGCACCAATGTAGGTTTGTTATTCTGGTTTTTGTGCAAGTACTCAATGCCTGCAGATATCAATAACATCATCTTCAACAACGCGACACTCGATGATTAATCGAAGCATAGTATGCAAATATAGCAAGAAACAAGTTCAAGGTAAACTGACTGACCTTTGGCAATTCCTTTGATTATATATTTCCTGGTTGGCCAATCAAGAGCCTTCCCTGTAGTCGTGTTGAAGTAATGCAGCAAGCTCCCATTTGACACATAGTCATACACGAGGAAGCACTCTCCTCTGCCCTTGGAGCAGCAGAAGCCTCTTAATCTCAAGAGGTTCTCGTGTTTCAGCGAGGTAAGCAGCTTTAGTCCC
Source organism: Salvia hispanica (assembly GCF_023119035.1). Lineage (NCBI taxonomy): Eukaryota > Viridiplantae > Streptophyta > Magnoliopsida > Lamiales > Lamiaceae > Salvia > Salvia hispanica. The sequence continues at coordinate 32,271,921 of NC_062968.1, read as the reverse complement.
TTGAGAAACTCGGCTTCATCAGACTTGCAGCTTATCTTCGAGATGCACTTGATTGCAACTGTCGATCCATCCCTCAGTGTCCCCTTGTAGACAGCCGAGAAGCTGCTCTTTCCCAGCAAGTTCATCTCCGAGAAGTGTTGTGTCGCAGACTCAACTTCGTCCAGGTTGAACATATAGCTCTCGAGCATCTCCTGCGAGAAGCTGCTCATATCTTGGTGCTTCGCCAGAGGATCCCAACCGTTTGAATAATCCAGGCTCATGAGAGGCGAGCCACTTCTCATGCAAACCTCCTTCACCTGGTCAGTGCTCAAACGAGCAACACCAGAATCAAATGCACTTCCGATTATCTGCTTCTGCCTGCGATACCATGAAAATGAGAACAGCCCCGCCACAGCAATGGCAACAATGAGACAAACCACTCCAACCACAGCAGCAGATTGAGATTTCCTCGACTGATGCCCTCCGTTGTGTTGGACATTGGCTGATTCTGGGATGTCCTTCGAAGGTAGATGACTCGAGGCAGCTCCAAAAGGCTCCGGCTGATTGGAGTTTTGAGCAGAAGCAGTGCAGATTCCAAGAGAAGGAAAACTGATCCCACACAATTGTGCATTGTTTGCATACTGGAAACCTTCATCCAGTCTCTTCAAGGCTGAGATTTGTTACACCACAAAAACAGATTGATAATGTTATGAAATCGAAAACAAGAAAGATAATGGCACGAAGGAATGGTTGGTTACCTAGAGGCACATTGCCAGAGAGAGTATTGTTTCGGATGTCAAGAACTTTGAGCAAGGGCAGAACAGCCACTTTCAGCGGGATCGAACCAAAGAGGCTATTGAAACTCAAGTCCAACCTATTTAACATCGTCAGATCCCCCAAACTGGCAGGAATTGCACCACTCAACTGGTTGGACTGTAGAGCTAGAACACTGAGTTTCTTCAGAGAGCCAAGCCGTGTTGGAATACTGCCAGTTAACTTGTTATAACAGAGTTGCAACACTGCAAGAAGTAGAGAAACCACCATCAATGAGTAAGTTCATTATTCTTCATCACTCCCTATTAGATGTTTGATAATTGGTTCAGATCCCCCCTCCCCCACAGAGAATAGCACAAATCTATTGCAAAGATGCAATAAAACTTATGTGAAGCAAATGCCAATGCATATTCATGTTTTGAAACACAAGTATATAACTGAAAGATAAATCTGAAGCAAAGTTATACTACGTAGTAACTTTTTAGCTTTCTTGGTGCATTAGAAAGAAATGGCGGTCAACAACTTCCGATCAAATCATGTTTTACTTTTCTTTAACCATTACTATTAACAGTGTCCTATTTTCTAGAACAAAATCACATCTTTCTTCCAAGCTCAAACCCTCATCTCACCACCAATAAGGTGATAAAATGCAAGAAAAATGGATTCTTCTTAATATTTGTAGTTTCCACTGAGGTTTTATAATCGTGAAGTACAAGAGAAAACTGACCTTGAAGATTAGACATATCACCAATCTGAGGAGGAATATCACCAGAGAGATCATTGACATTGAGGTACAGATCTGAGAGGTTGGTCAAATTAGCAAGTTCAGTAGGTACAACCCCATGAAGCTTGTTGAAGTGCAGGTACAAGCCAATCAAACTCTTGAGTTGACCAATCTCAGGTGGGATTGTTCCAGATAGCCCTCTTCCTTGCAAGGTGATGTTGACCACTTGGCCATGTTTATTGCAGGCAACCCCTTCAAAAGAGGCATTGCTGCATGGGTCAGTAGCATTGGGTGACCATGATGACAGAATGAGGCCTTGAGGGTCTAGTGCAGATTTGATGGTCATGAGGAGAGAGAGAGGGGTGGTTGTTGTTGTTGTTGAGGGTTGAGAGAGAGAGTGGAATGGTAGGAGCAGTGTGAGGAAGAGTGTGAAAAGGGGGAGGAAAGCCATTTTTGGGCTTCCAAGCAAAATGTGTAGTGGGAAAGTTAGTTTGGAAGAAAGCTAAGCTCTGTGACCTGTGTTGTTTGCTAAACCAAAGTAGTGAGCAATGCTAAACCAAAGTAGTGAGCAAAGTTCGCTTTTTTATGAATTGGGGATTTTGCTAAAGTTTGCTTCTTTTTGGTGGAAACAAATGGAGTTGCAGAGGTCTCGCCCTCCCTCTCCTCTCCTCTCCTCTCGCCTTGGGGTTGAAGAAGTGGAGTGGGCAGAGATACTTGTCGGTGTTTACTGTTGGGACAAATTTGAATTTGCGGTGACCGGGAAGACCGGTAGCACTCACACTTGACTTGTATTTTTACTGTGATCTACTCCTACTTGTACTACAGTACTTACATGTTTATTTTTTCGTTGAATGGAATTGGGAGAAATTAATATGGACACTTTTGTACTCCAAATGCCCCACTTTGATAATTTCTTTTCCTCTTTACTATCTCACGAGTCACATCACGATTGATATAATCCGCTAATTAAATAAAAACAAGGAAACAAACAATTACTACTTGATTAAAATTCATACTCCTACAAAATCTCCTTTTCCTTTGAAATTCTAGTTTTATTTTTTTATTTAGTTCAGTTTGATTATTGTTAATGCAAAATTCAATAAAATGTTGAGATATATGGATTTGTCTGACATCTATAATTAAATTCCGATGTCCAGTCTAATTTACGATTAATACATATACCATGTCACAGTAGGGCGTTTGAAAAATGTCCATGAATATCAAAGTGGTTTCTTTTTATTTTGACCAAAAATTATTTGAGTTTTTAATTACTCCTAGCTGTGTTGAGAGAAACATGTAGCGTAAGATTCTGCAAATTTATTTCGGATATCTTTCGTATTATTTGAATCTTGTAGGGTGTAGCTATTCAAGAAAGGCGATAAATGTGCGTTTCATTATTCATGTATACAATTCCTTGTTCATCACCAACTAACCTCAAATGGTATGCCATTAATTTCTAGGATTCTCATATTCATAGACATTTTGAGAAAATATCATGTAGGAGTACTATATATCTCTATATAATGGGAAGATATTTTTTTGAACATGATAATTTAGAAAATTGAAAATAAAATAGAATACATGGTGACATTAGATAAGAATATATATGGTAGTGATAAAATAAACTATAAATATTGTACAAACTCCAAATTATAATCTGGATTGTTAGAAAATATTAACATATGATAAAATAACAGCAAAAAAAATGTCAACACAACATCAACCGTTGAAATTGTATTGATATTTTTTGTTGCTATTAGTATTATGTTATCTGTTGATATTTTCTAACTGTTCAAATTATAATTTGAAATTTGTACAATATTTAGAATTTGCATTTGATTATGTAAGACACCAAAAATCACCCTAGAAGGAAAAAGTAATTTTTCCGGTGCGAGAAATGTTGAAATTGGAATTTTCATTGGTCATCTCAAAGTTATCAATGAAATTAATTAAAATAAATAATTGTAAATATATATATGACCAAAACAGTATTAGAAATTAATATGATAAGAACAATGTGGGTGAAACTATGGAAGAAATCGAACTTAAATCGGTGTATGCATAGAGAGTCTATTGTAAGGGCATTTTTTTGTCTTTTCACTTCAAAGAACTTAAACACCTTCTAGAAGTGCATGCCATGGATGATTTGTCTTCAATTTAGTTGTTGAGTGTGGATGTGAATAATGGTAGGAATAGTGAAGAATAATCTAGAATAGTTAAAAATGATTTACATGGCGCCACTTGGCACTTTGTTATTTAATAAAATAAAAAAAATAATACCTAAAGCCTAGTATAAATTGCTTTCCAACTCCATTCCCCTAATTTCTTAATCACTAATGGACCGGCTATTGTTGGATATTTTAGTGTAATTGGATTAACTTAATTGATCGATATTGTCATAACGATACATCATATAAGTATGGAGGGTGCGGAGTGCACACTTATTTGAATTCGTTATGATGTTAGGGGCGAAGCCCCTGAACAGATGAACGGGGGTCCGGGGGCAGCGCCCCCAGATAGCGGGGTCCAAGGGGCAGAGCCCCTGGCTGGGAAATTGCTGTATAAGAAATTCATCCGAAAATGTAATTTCGGAAAAGTAAAAGGACCAATTTGCAATTTCGAAAACCTTTAAAATTCTGTTATTTTCGGTTAGGAAATGAACAGACGCGTCTGTTCATGTTTATAAACCGATCCGATCGTTATTTATGGTTCTGATCATCTTCAACAATTGGAATTCGAAAAAGTTCAAAACAATCTTCTGAATTTTATCCGATCGAATAGTTTGGTAGAACCGCCAAATTGATTTGATCTGAAAGTGTTTATCACGACTTTCAGATATCCGTTTTTGTGTTCTATATATTGAATTTCCCCAACAGCTATGGCGGTGGAGACTCCATGCTTTATTTTCTTCAAATTTCTTAGACTTAGTCGTTCAATCGTCAAGTAATCCGTAACCGGATAGGAAAAAGATCAGCGAAAGAATAAACGACTAATAGAAGGTATGGAAATAAACGCCGTCCAAATAGCATGCTCAGCACTTAAATGGCCTAATTCTCTTATGTGCTTTAATGTGATTATTATGTGACATATTGTCTTGGTAAATTATGAGTAATTATGTGATAAAAGACTTATGAAGTTTAATATGAGAATATGATGAACTGTTGAATGAGTTGGTAATGAAATATGCAAAGGGAAGAATCGATTGTGACTGTAGATAAATGTGGAAATGAGCATTGAGGTGAATATGATAAATTATTTATGCTGATGAGATGTATACAAATATGATTACATGTGTGATGATGTCTGATCTATGTATCTGTGATAAGGTCTGATTTGTCTGTATGTGTTATGTTGGATATAAGTAGGGGTGTCAAAATGGATAACGGGTATTGGATACCCGATATCCGAACCCGAAAATGTCGGATAATTGGATACCCGAAAGCCGATTTTTCGGGTATCGGATTGGGATCGGATAGTAAGAATTTTGGATGATCGGGTATCGGGTAATCCGATACCCGATCGGATATACCCGAAATACCCGATTTATTTTTTAAAATTAATAAATTATATTTTTATTATAAGTAAATGTAATTTAATTTCTTAATTATCTTTTAGTTAATACTTATTAGCGTATAAGTAAGATATTAGTGATTTAGATTTTAGGGTATACACTAAAATTCGCAGCGCCTCTCCTGCTCCCTCGCTGCAATTCCCTCTACCGCCGCTCTCCACCACCGTTCTCCACTTCTCCCTCTCCTCTTCTTCACAACACCTTCTTCTCCTCGCTGCAATTCCCTTTACCGCCACTTTCCATTTTAAGGTATTACTTTATTGTTTACTGAATTGAAATATTATAAAATATGTGTAATTTTTGTTTACTGAATTGAAATATTAAAAAATGTTTGTTAACTTCTGTAATATATAGAATTGGCTGCATGGTTCATTGAAATATATTTGTTTTTTTTTAAAGCAGCGAGCATATATATTAAAATAAAGTAGTGACACAAATTTTTATATATGGCAGTACACTTTTCATATAAAATAAATTCTAAAAAGTTTGTAGTTAATTAAAAAAAAATCACAATCACAATTGGGACTGGATACCCGATTTTTCGGGACTGGATACCCGAGTCGGGTATTCGGGTATCCGAAATAAAATTCGGATCGGGTATCGGGTATGGGATTTTGGGAATTTCGGGATCGGGTAGCCAAAAATTTCGGATCAGGTATCCGCGGGTACCCGATTTGACAGGCCTAGATATAAGTATTGATATGAAAATAAGTGTATTTGATTGTGTTTACGCCCCGTGCTTGAGTGTATTCTGTGGGTACAATTGGCATGCCATAGGACAGCAGCAGCACTGCATTATCTGGGATCACTCGTCTTCTGGATACCGAAGCGAGGATCGTTCTGCTCTGTCTGATATCTAATATCTGATTATCTGTCTGGACCCAAAATGGGTGGTTTGTGCGGAGTCCTCTTGAGGACAAAATCCGCGTCTGCATCTGATTCTGAGATTCTGATTCTGGATTCTGATTCTATTTCTGATCTGGTCCGTGTACTTGTCCGTCACTAAGCACTTAATGGGGCTATATGTGTTTGATTATGTGAAATATTGGTGATCTATATACGTGTTAGTGTATGAATAATAATTGGTGATATGCATTTTACTTTGTATTCTATCATATTGGTTTACGAAGTGATACATGATTATAAATCTGGTGAATTCCATGAGATAGATAATGATGACGGTTGATATGTTCTAGTTGATATTACTCATTGTTGATATCCTAAATTATGTTTGAAACTAATGAAATGATAATAATGTAATAGAGGTGGTAATAATTGGTGAATAAAACAATAATAAGAATTGTTAGAATTTTAAGTTGTATGATTATTACTTGAAGAGAATTTGGCTAAAGTGTTGAGTGTGCTACAGGTTAGTTGGAAATGGAGGGTACCAGTCGATGTTGGTTCATGTCTGTTTCAGCGCTGCATCCTTTGGCGGGTCACTAAGATTAGTTAGTAATAGATGTTTCAAATTGTTAGTAGTGACATATTAGCACTAGATATTATGCGAAGTTACTTCCGCTGTAATTATAAAAATAATTATTGATTTAAAGATTTGGATTTGAATGATTCAGAAAATGAAAATTTTAAATTGTCATACTTTACGGTACCGGAATTGTGACATCGCTTACTCGACTGGCGGACGATCGGATTGGGGGTGTTACATATTACATTCATATCTACGTACCTAAAAATATGTACAAATAATTTTGTAAGCACGAGGAGATGTCAATAGTCTGAATTTAAAAACATAGTACTGAAATTATTGTTAATTCAAAGTATATTTGAGTCCATAAAAATGAATATCATTATCATATGATAATAATCAATCATGTTGGATTTTATTTAGTTGATGAAAGTGATGTTTTTGAGCCTTTTAATTATTCTTCCCAAGGTAAAAAGTGGAGTAACCTGTAACCCTCTAGCCAAAAACACGAGATATCTTAGTAATCACATTCACATCCATCTAAGTCTAAACAACGTTTAACTCAACCATGGATCTCACGCCTTATTTTTTAATCATTATTCATTAGATGTGAATAAAAAAAATACGAATTTTATTTATATTAAAAAAATAATTTTTATGTCCTAGAAAATACTATATGTCGTATATGAGTACATACTTCATTCATCCTACTACAAACGAGGTGTTTCTTTTGAGTACATGATTTTAATAAATACTAGTACTCCGTATTTAGAGAGTTAGGTAAAGAGAAAATAAAGTATAAGAAATCAATAAATGTCACAAATGATAAGACGGGATGGAATACTTTTTTTTTATTTGCCACAAAAGACATTACATTTTTATTTAAAAAAAATATAATTCTAGACTCAAGTACTTTTTATCTCCCTTCATTATTTCTCAAATTATATTTGTTCTCTCTATATCTCCCGTCAAATACTTTGTCTTATCTACCTATACTAAGTAATATCTCCTGCAATGCCCATACACTAGGTCATGCACCTTGTTCCTCCATTGTTTATGTCCTAATAATTCGGGCCTCCTTAAATATGTTAACCTTGTTGACAAGTCATATATAAAATATATGTAGTACTCCTACTATATTAAGCTCGTGAACATGTAGGTAAAATATAAAATATTAATTATAACTCGATACAAATGTTGAATGTGATAACACATATTCATTCTCACGTACACATCAAAATATAAATGTGGTAGTGACATTTTTCAACAAACAGCTAGACAACAAATAAAGAGATCCAAAATGCGAAATAAAGATCCACAACAAACTATTTTATTAATATCGACAAAAGCACTGATTGGCTAATTTTCTTGCAAGTATATAATATCATTTAAAAATATGTCGTATTGTTAATAATACAACATATATAATGTTATTTACACGATTATAACAGACAACATGATTCAATTCCAATCTATATATTAAGAGAGAATAACTGTTATCATTTCGTAGTTAACACTCGAATCTAATTTTATTTGATCAATTTCCTAAATATACACACATCATAATTTTCATAATGTCATTAATTTCATCCCTTATAATTTGGAATTTGAAATTGATTATTCACACATATACCATTTGACACAATACATTTTTGATAAAATCTTAGCAACTAAAAGCATATATGATGATAAATGAATGTTAGTGTATACACCCAATGCAATGTGCAAATGTGCAATTTACATATATGTTGGATGTTATCCTAAATTTATTAGTAAATACTGACATACATAGAAAGTAGATGAATTTTTAAATTTGGGGTCCTATTGTTAGATATTAGTCCTTATCATGTTCAACTTTGTGTGACCTTTGAGGCAGAAAAGATCTTTGCAACCATATTGTATATTATAACACTTTGAGAAAATAATTGTTGTTCTCACGAGTTGTCCAACTCCAGCCATCTCCATCATAGTACCACAGAAACTTAAAAACATTTCCTCAACCTCATCAGTTGCACTTTCACTTTTACTAGTTGATACTTTTTCATTATCCATATTAAATGTTCTTTTCAAGGATATTATTAAATGAAGAATGTGATAGAATTTTATTTTCTTCTCAATTCTGTACCAAAACGGCTATACAGTTTTATATTATTCTCCATAAAACAAGCTCTCAATTTCAGGTACCGCTTTTGTAATTTCCTATTGTGCAACAGCTTACAGATTTGGTTGATTTTTTATTATCTGGATAAGTTTTTTTTTTTTTGTTATCCTTTACTACTTCTTAAATATAATTGTCAGTTTCATTGTTATATTTGGGTAGGAGGCACCCATTATATATCTTCTTCTATGTTCAGTACTTTAGTAGGCAACACTCAATATATGTGGTTTGCATTTTATGTTTGGGTCTGCGACACTCATAAATTGTTTTTAAATTCTATCAAAGCTTTGTATGTTTGACTTAGAGATGCGATGAAGTCATTACTTTCTAATTGATGAATATGGACATATAACGACCTTACGATTTGACTCTTTAATCCTGTTTTCTTTTTTCTATTCTGATGTTGTTACATTTTTATAATCGTTTATTTGAATTGTTTCTGCAATGCTAGTTGATATTTTATTTTGGATTGGGCGTTTTGTACCAAATAAAAAAAAAACCTCGATGGTTGATTAAAAGAGTGTATGTCCCCCTCTCATCATTAAATGATCAAGGAAGAATCACAAGACTCACATTCCTTTGTCGATTCTGGTTTTATATTTTGTACTGGAATTAATCTTTTTAACCCTATTCTCACCTTTTGATTGTAAAAAGAGCTTTGTTGCTTAAAAATATACTCCTGATTCTGTAACTTGGATAAATACATACAACCAAATCCAGACAAATTTCTACTTTGGAGTAAATAAAATAAACATAAGTGGTAGGGTACCAGTTTACATGAATTGGAGGCATATTCAATTTGAGTCAAATGTGGTTTGCATAGGAGACAGAGCTGGGCTCTGAAGCGGTACTATTACAGCTGTGTAAGAAGCGGAATATGGCAGAAATAATGTGTGTCCACTTATTTTATGTGTCACATTTTGAATGATAATTGAGAGTGGAGTTTAGTACTATGCAGTAAAATGAATCCAAACCTTTTGATTGAATGAAACAAGCTATTCAAAGAAGTGGAAGATGGCCAAATACATAATCAACAAGAAACACACTACAATATTTTAAAAAGCAGTGAACAATTTCTTCAACTTCAGTTTTAACTTTAAGGGGCACTATACATTCTATACTACAACAATTTCCTCACTGAGACCTGCATTTCTCATCGAATGAAACAGAAGCGAATTGCTACTTCTACGTATCTGAGACACGATGTGTAGGGAAAGGAAAGGCGGTGATCATTCTGCGACCTTAATACCTGTTAGGTAGACTTGAGACTGAATGATGCTACCACCAATCCAGAATCCAGGCATTACCATCAGACCGACTTTAGGTTTCGCATTGCCTGCTTCTACGACAAAATCCTTCACAACACTTTCCATATAAACCTCTGAAAACTCACCGTCCCGTTTCACCTGAAAAATCTTAACAGGAGGCTCGAACGAATGCACCAGCCGGTGCAAGAGCCAGATCGCCTTAGCCAATTTCAGAAAAGCCTGGTAAAAGGCCGTCCTCGGATGCCCTCCACTCATTATGTAATGCTGTTGATCCAAGTTTCCGAAAAATGATGCTTCCATCTTTTGATGGACAACAGCAAGGTATTTCCTCTGGCAAAACTTTCCAAACAAAGAATCTGGATTCTGTCCCACAGCTTCAAGTGGATCGATTTCCCTCAAACTAAGATACTCTTGATATAAATTCTCTTTCGCCTCGGCCTGATTTTCATGTTCCATGCAGAAACTCTCGTCCTGAAACCCGATAAACATTCTCTGGCAGATATGAGACTCAAAGGCATATTTCTTGTGAGCCCTTTTTGCATAGACGATGTTCGGCTCAATGGACCTTGCTGCAGCATCAAGATCCCACCCGGCTGCTTTCATCATGTTGATTAATGGCTTAGAGAAGTCATGAATGGCCCTGGAGGCGGCTTGTACCGCTGACCTGAAAAGGTCAGGGGATAATAAATCCAATGAAAACTGTCCCGTTTCGCCACCGCTCTCTTCTGATTCTTTCATTGACAAGCCCCTAAGCTTCAGGCTCTTCTCGAGTTTTACTCGTTTCATACTAGAATCCTGGATTTGCTTCTCTAACTGAACAATATCAGAATCTTTATTATGAATTTCGGACTGGAACTTTTTCACCATTACCTCATATGTCTTCAACAGGCTCTGCTGCTCTTGAACCTCAGCAGCTAACCGAGAGTCTTGTGGAGACACACAAACCGGTTTGGGGTTGTGCTCTCTGTAGAACTGCTTGAGGTCAGAGAGAGTCTTTAGCTCTGATATTACAAGCTTGTCAGCAGCTTGAATTTTATCGGGGTCATAAGGAGTATGAGCCGATTGTAGCTGGATGTAAGCCGACTTCAGGGAGGAAATGTTTGAAAATATTTTAGATACTAATGCTTCCATAGCTTGAGGGCTGTGATTTGTTGCATCTTCCATTGGTTGGGGGTGAACTTTTTGGTTGCTGCTTTCACGAAGTTGGGTATCCTTTGCACCACTGTGTTGCATATCTACTTTTACTGATAACAAAACTCACCAAATTACTTATTGAAGCAACAACAACTGCAAGCAGAAGAAGGTTGTAATAACAGCCTTCATTCTTGCACAAGTAAGATCAGTTTGTATAGTGTAAGGGATTTTCAACAACAGTCTTTTACCCATTTTTGAACTAGAATTGAACTGTTTTCAGCTCATAAAACAAAAAACTAGTACAAAATTATGAAGATAACATTTAGAAAGCCAATGTATTTAGCGAGAAAGCTGTGATGTGCAACGGATTTGCCCTATAATCCACTTCCCCTTCCCTTTCACCACCAAACAAAAACAAAAGGATTATAATGATTCCAATACTCCATTCTACCAGACACCAAACATAAAGCTTATAAACCTATCATATTGTAGTTGGTGAAAGAAATAAGTATCTGGTAGCAAATTCAACATCCTTAATTAAACCAACATAATTCAAAGGGATTTATCCTGTATACTCCATAAATTCAGCACTTTGCAAAAACAGCTGTGGAATAATTCAACATCTTTCTTAACAAATGAATATTTCCAGTCCCAGAAAAAGTTAATGCATCCTAATCTCTTCTTCACATTTACACCCATCCCTCTAATCTACATATTTATCTCTAAATTTCAATCTTCACAGAGACTGGAATTTGCTTCATTACCACTCAAATTCAACACAATCAGCTTATGACTACAAATAGCAGTTAATTAACATAATCGTGGAAAAGGAAGCAGAGATCTCACCGGAGAATTGAGCCTGGGAGTTGAGAATAGAGATAGAATGAGCTTAGGCTGTTGGCATGGAAATGTTTTTTCGACAAAAGGCAATCCATTGCTACTTCGTGCAAAATGTGAAAAGTGTGAAGATATTTCAATTCTTTTGCTATTTATTTCATGGGTAATGCTATGCGGCCACGTTATGGCTGGCCATAAAATGGTTTAATAGCATAGTTTGTCGGCCACTCTTATTTCATTGCCAAATACTACTGTTTTACTGTACACTATATTTTGTAGTACAATGATTAATTCTAAAATAATTCTACCAGCTGCTGACATAGTTTTAATTATTATCATTAATGATAGTATTAATAATGATTAACTGTAGATATTGCAGGTCATGTGAATGATTTCGTATATGAGTTTATTGTGAAGCTAGTGTTTTAGAATACACATATTTCTTGTGGAAGTTTTTTAAAAAAGGACTATCTTTATAGGGGACACAAAATATTTGATTTATGTATCTACTACAAAAAAGTACTGTACTGGTTTATTTATACACAACTCATTAATTTACTTCTACTTATAATGGTATACATTAAAAAATTGCATTATGTATTGAATATAATTCACAATTTAAACTTCTTGTCATGATGATGAAATTTGGCATGACAAGTTTGCTTAGATTACAAGTCAAACTTACAGTTTGCTGATCCTTTTGGCCTAAGTTTAATTATGTCGTGCAATTCATTTCTAGATTTAGTTTGTCTGCAAAATTTGATTTAAATCATGTTTATTAATTATGCCATGAGATCAATTTACAGATTTAGTTTGTCTGGAATGTTTGATTTAAATCATTAGATCAGTTTTGCTTCAGAGGATCAATACAAAACTTCACTAATTAGCTGTTGCATTATAGTACTACTGTTTATTTCTGGTTACAGCAAATGGAAGTTGGAACTCAAAAGAAATTGAAGAAAAAGGTCCACTTGAAATACACTGAATACAATACAGATTGACCCACTTAAAGTAGAAACTACAAAATCGTAATTTTAGCTAAGTCGAAAAGTCATCTTTTCACAATACCAAATACGTCTCGATAATACATTAATTCCATCTATCTCATTAATTGAGAATTACTTAACTCCATTACTCTCATTAAATGAAAAATGAAAGAAGCCTCTCATATTCTTCTATACTTCTTCATTAACCCCTCACACTCTACCCATCTTGGTAGCGCGAGCAGTGCTCGCTCCACCCACCAGACCATGCCTCCACCCCGACATCCATCACTGCCCGTGCCCACCACGCTTCCCCTCCCACGCAAAGGACGCCACCGCCCGCCAAGCCACAATGGACGGCACGACACGCTTCCATCATCCATTTCAGATGCTATAAGTACATTCTCATAAAGTATATTACAAAAACAATATAATGAGTTGCATAAGATCAGTCAAGCATGTTAAATGCATTAAGAAATTATATTTTATTGTAATAAATAATTAAGAAAAATATGCACATAAGTTTATGTCTATTAAGGACGAAAAATGTATTACATTAAATTTGTAGAAAGTAAAAGTTTGATACTAATATTGTTTATTGGAGATCCAAATGATGGTTTCTATGTATTAAAAATTAAAAAGTAGGTATTATCTAAATTTTGGGTGCTTTTTGCAAAATGCACTGTAAATAAACGTACACCGAAATGGTTTGTAATTACTTGAATGTCCATTAATATCTACTCCTCCGTCTCAGATAATTTTCCATTTCGATCCGTCCCACATAATTTGTCTCATTTCACTTTTATGATTTTTGATAGTGGACCTCATATTCCACTAACTCATTTCTACTCACATTTTATTATAAAACTAATATATAAAGATAGTTATCGCATTCCACTAACTTTTTCAACCCACTTTTCATTATAATTTGTTAGAATGAAGATCTCACAAAATCATGAAATAACGTGTGATTGATTTGGGAGTATATTTGGGAATATATTATGCCAAAGATAGAGTATCTTTAATTGTAAAATTAGGTTTACCTTGTATAGATATTTCATAGCCTATAAATATGTAGTCTCTGTATCATATTATTCATTGAAATACAAGAACAATTTCTCCCACTGTTATTTAACATGGTATCAGAGCAGATATGATTCTGGCTCAGAAAACTTTCATCATAGCCAAATACCAATTCTCGACCTTTTTTTTTCCAACCCAGAAAAACCGAATCCTACACCAAAAATGTCAGATACAGAGGAGGATATCAAAACGAATCCAGATCAGACAAAGAGTTTGAGGAATAGCAAAGGCATCACCGTAGCATTCAAGTTGAATGGAAGGAATTACCCCTCCTATGGTCTCGACTGATGAAGGTCAAGATAGGGGGCAGAGGGGCGTACCCATACATCCGAAACGATCCCCCAGAAGCAGGGAGCAAGGGGTTCGACGAGTGGGAGGAGAACGATCTCGTTGTGTTCTCGTGGATCGTCGACAACATTGAAAATGAAATAGTCGCCGATTTCGCGCATCATCTGACATCAAAGGCTTTATGGGACAATCTTGCGGTCACGTTTGAGAACAAGGCGGATCGTTACCTCATCTACGACCTGGAAGAAAAAGCAATCAACATCAAACAGGGCAGTCTCAATCTAGAGACATATTACCGGAGGATTCACGGATTGTGGATCAACATAGATCGTTGTCAGAAACAACATATCAACTGCTGTGATAAGGGCATCGATCAATTTCGAACGACAAGCGTTTGATTAAGTTCCTAACTGGATTGAATCAAGAATATGACTCGATCCGGCGGGACATTTTGAAGGAGGACCCACCCCCATCAGTGGAAACGGCATATGGGAGGGTGAAGACGGAGGCGGCTCGACGAAGCATCATGCCACCGACGTCGCCCTCACCCACCGGAGAAGCCAACGGCGGTAACGCCGATTCGTCATTTGGGGGGGAAATCGGTCACGGACTCGCAACCATCGGGCAAGGTCTCGCCGCCCAGAATCAGCGTCCACCACACCGCGGCGCACCACCGCGCCCCACCGCAACCAGCCGGACGGGAAATCAACGCCCCGATAAACATCGAAATTGTGGTGTTCCCACTGCGGGAAGCAGAAACATATGAAACATGCTTTAAACGTTTGGGATATCCAGAGTGGTGGGAAGAACGGCAGAGAGCGAGGTCGGCACAGGCGAAACTGGCTGTAGGGGTGAATGAAGATGGAACCCCGCGGCGGGCTGACACCGGAGTTCAGGGGGAATTAAACGGACCAGTGACGGGAACGCGTCAGGAGAATCAATCCACCGGCGGTAATATCAGGGGTGCCGGCAATTTCGCCGAGAGGGCAGGAGGTTCAGGCGGCGTGACGGCGTATGGAGGTATTGGGTTCGGTTTTAAACCGAACCCTAACTTGTTTTTTAATAAATCCTATTTTTTACCCCATGTTTTAGTAAATATCAAAAGAGACCCCATACTTTTAAATCTTGGCCCCCCGACTATTCAAAATTAGAAATTGAACCCCCCTTGACTATTCGAAATTAGAAATTGAACCCCAGACTGTGCAAAAATCTCGAAATTGCCCCAATTATATGTCTACAAATCAGTTTTCACCCATACTAGAAAATTCCGCTGCATTCCATGTTCATAGTAATACTGATAAATGTTCGAGGGGTTGAATATTTGACTATGGGGCAACCGATACCATGACTCCAGATAGAAATGACTTTATTATGTTTAATGATGTCACGAAATTATATATTAAGACTGCAAATGGGGAATTGATTACTGTTGAGGGATCTGACACTATTGAAATTTCACCTACACTCCGACTCACGAATTGTTTATATGTCCCAACTCTGTCTCAGAGACTGATGCCTATTAGTCATGTGACTAAGGAGCTAAATTGCACTCTTCTAATACATCCCGATTTTTGCATTTTACAGGATATTCAGACGAGGAGGATTCTTGGACGTGGCACTGAGAAACAAGGACTCTACTACGTGGACGAGATAGCTCAACACGGCAGTGCAATGCTGGCTCACGGATCCACGAAACAGGAAACTTGGCTCTGGCACCGAAGACTAGGACACCCTTCTCCTGGTTATTTTAAATTGTTTTATCCAAACCTTTCAATTTCTTCTGATTTTTCTTGTGAAACTTTTGTTTTGGCCAAGAGCCACAGACAATCATTTAAACCTACAAATACTCGTATGAAATCCATGTTTTCTTTGGTACACTCTGATGTTTGGGGTCCTGCACCCGTTATTGGTGGGAATGGTTTTCGCTATTTTGTGATTTTTATTGATGATTGCACGCGAATGACATGGATTTACTTTCTGAAAAATAAATCTGATGTGTTTGATAGATTCATCTCATTTTTTAAATTAATCCAAACGCAATATCATACCACTATCAAAACCCTTAGGTCAGATAACGGGAGATAATTTGTTAACAGTGTTATGACTCAATTTTTGCAAAGAAAAGGGCGTAATCCACCAAACCTCTTGTACCTACACTCCCGAACAGAATGGGGTAGCTGAACGGAAAAATCGAACAATCCTAGAAATGACCCGAGCCATAATGATCGAATCCAAAGTCCCCAAATATTTTTGGCCATAAGCAATCGCTACATCTATATACCTCATTAACCGTCTCCCAACCAAAATCCTAAACATGAGAACCCCCCTTGATGTCCTATCCAAACAAGCCAAAATACCCGACCATCTAAACCTATAGCCCAAAGTCTTTGGATGTACCGTCTACACCCATATTCCAAAACTTGAACGAACCAAATTGTCCCCGTATGCAACCAAATGTGTCTTTGTGGGGTATGGGGTAAACCAGAAAGGTTACAGATGCTTTGATCCTTCCACCCGAAAAATCACCACCACTATGAACTGCAATTTCTTGAAAACCGAATTTTTCTACAACACCCACCTTAGTAGTCAAGGGGAGAGAGGTCCAGATAATTCTAATTCCGGACTATCTAAGTTGGGTTGTGCCATTGCCAAGCTCCTCGATTGAGGATCCAACAGATCCAGTGGTAGTCACTGCTACCGAGCAGGTCTCGCCGACGATTGAGCCGCCGCCTCATCCGCCCCTAAGTAATCAGCCTCCGACGATATCCGAGGTAATTTCTGAACCAAACACTGTTGAAAGTTCAGTTATCCCTGACCCAGTTGATACAGAACCCCGAGAGGAAAACAACGCCTTGGATGGAGACACCGGAAAATACGTGCTTCCTTACAGAAGAACAAGAGGAATTCCACCAAAAAGGTACTCCCCTGAGAAGATAGGGAAGAAAAGCCGCTATGGAGTGGCAAACTTTGTGCAAGGGAATCTCACCAAAATGGCGCGAGCCTTTGAGGTTGCACTATACGAAGAAGAAGAAATCCCACAATCAGCCGAGGAGGCAATGAAACATAAGAATTGGAGGGAAGCCATGCTCACTGAGATGAGAGCACTCATGAAAAACAACACGTGGGTTAAGAGCAAGCTACCAGGGGGAGTCAAGACAGTCGGGTGTAGGTGGGTGTTCACAATAAAAAGAAGACCAGATGGAACAGTAGAGAGGTATAAGGCACGGTTTGTGGCGAAAGGATATACCCAGACATATGGCGTGGATTATGCTGAAACGTTCTCACCTGTTGCTAAGATTAATACCGTGAGAGTGTTGTTCTCAATTGCTGCTAATAAGGATTGGCCACTTCATCAGTTTGATGTGACTAATGCTTTCCTACACGGGGAATTGCCAAAACCAGTATTCATGGAACCACCGTCAGGGTTCACGGGGGAGTTCCGTGATGGAGAAGTTTGCCAACTCAAGAAGACACTATACGGCTTGAAACGGTCCCCGCGAGCATGGTTTGGGAGATTCAAGTGATGAAGAAGTACGAGTACAAACAGAGTAATTCTGATCATACTTTGTTTATCAAGAAAAAAGGAGGAAAAATTACGTGTCTGATTATATATGTGGACGACATGATCATTACTGGGAATGATGAAGAGGAGATGGCAGAGCTGAGGAAGAATCTATTTCACGAGTTCGAGATGAAAGATCTAGGCCTTCTTAAGTAATTCTTGGGGATAGAGGTACTAAGATCTAAAAGTGGAATCTTCATAAACCAGAGGAAGTATATACTTGATCTGCTAACAGAGATAGGGATGCTCGATTGCAAATCGACGGACACTCCGATGGTGCAAAATCATGGATTACAGATGAAGGAAAAGGCAAGACTGACAGACACGGGGAGATATCAGAGACTAGTGGGAAAATTGATCTACCTATCTCACACAAAACCGGATATTGCATATGCACTTGGAGTGGTGAGTCAATTTATGCATGCACCACAAGAGGAGCATTGGGAAGCAGTTTTGAGGATCGTCAGATATTTGAAAGGAACAGCCGAACATGGGCTCACGTTTGGAAAACATGGGCACATGGAGATACATGGTTTTACTGATGCAGATTGGGCGAGAAATCCGAATGACAGGAAATCCACTGCCGGGTACTTTACTTTTGTAGGAGGTAATCTTGTGACATGGAGAAGTAAGAAACAGAAGATAGTATCGCTCTCTAGTGCAGAAGTTGAATTCAGAGGACACAAAAGTGGACTAACAGAAATCTTGTGGCTACGAAGACTTATGACCGAGTTGGACCTTCGATCGGCCCTTCCGTGTAGATTGTTTTGTGATAACAAGGCAGCTATTAGTATTTCTGAAAATCCGGTGCAACACGATAGAACAAAACATGTGGAAGTAGATCGGCATTTCATAAAGGAAAATCTTGAGGCAAAAGTGGTGGAAATGCCTTATGTCAAGTCTGAAGATAAACTGGCGGACATCTTGATGAAAGCAGTAAACTCAAAGTCATTTCAAGAAGTACTGTGCAAGCTAAGCATCGGGAATCCCATAACTTAGCTTGAGGGGGAGTGTTAGAATGAAGATCTCACAAAATCAGGAAATAACGTGTGATTGATATGGGAGTATATTTGGGAATATATTATGCCAAAGATAGAGTATCTTTAATTGTAAAATTAGGTTTACCTTGTGTAGATATTCTCTAGCCTATAAATATGTAGTCTCTGAATCATATTATTCATTGAAATACAAGAACGATTTCTCCCACTGATATTTAACACAATTTTTAAAACCCGTGCCCAGTCCAAGTGACTCGAATTATCTGGGACAGAGGGAGTAAGTAATACTACCAGTTTATTTAGAGTTATTGATTCATTTTAGCAAATACTCTTATAAATAAAATGCATTGACTGGACTCTGGAGCTCTGTACGTGGTGGCCTCGAGCAAGGTGCCGGACGAAAATGCTGAAAATTGGTCAAATTTGATTTGCTTGATAAAATATTAGTACTACTAGTAAATTAGATTTTGTCATGGACAAGTTTTAATATATGAATCAATCTAATTGCATCATTATTTCTTCCTATACTAACACATAAAATACCATTATCTATATGTAATAAAAATTGTTATCAAGTTGGTGGCGGATGCTGTGATCTCATATGTACTTAACAAAATTGTTTCTTTCCCCCTAAAATATTCATACATTACTCCCTAATTAATTTATATTATAAATTTTAAAATGTCAAGTTATTTACATGCCTCAGTTCACTTACCAAGAGGCAAGAGCTTACCTAACTTTCCCACCCACCCACCCCACCCCACCCACACTATACATATGAATATATTAGTGTAAATAATAAACAACATTGTAATTGCCACCAAACAAAAACACTTGATTTCATTCGAAAAATACAACGTAATCTATTGTGAAACAAATGAATTCATAATTTTTATAACCCAAAAGTATAAGTAATAAGGAAATGGAATAAAATATTGTCACACCTACCTAAATCATAAATACTGTTTTCCTTCTTCATATTTTCAACACACACACACACACTAAACAAGCACAGAAGAGATCGGCATGGCTTCTTCTTCCTCCTCTCTCACTGCATCTAAAGTCGTCCCCTCTCGCTCCGCCTTCCCCATCCATGCCTCTTTCTCGCCATCATCCTCCCTCTCCGTCCCCTCCTTCGGCCTCAAGCCTGCCACCTCGATCGCCGCCACCTCCTCCTCCCGCCGCCACGCCCCAATCCCGATCCGCGCATCGGCAGCTGTCGAAACCCTAGGTAAGACGACCGACAACGAGCTGGTGGAGAAATCCGTCAACACGATCCGTTTCCTGTCGATCGATGCAGTCGAGAAGGCGAATTCCGGCCACCCCGGCCTGCCCATGGGCTGCGCTCCGATGGGCCACGTGCTGTACGATGAGGTGATGAGGTACAATCCGAAGAACCCTTACTGGTTCAATCGCGATCGATTTGTGCTCTCCGCCGGCCATGGGTGCATGCTTCAGTACGCGCTTCTTCACCTCGCTGGATACGACGCCGTCAAGGTACGATTTTCTTACTTTTTAGGCTTTGCTAACTTGCAACTCTTCTCACCTCATATTTCGGCATACTTTTATCCCATGCAATCTGTTTTCTATTGTGTGGTGATTGATTGGCTTGTTCCTTGGATCTGATTTACTGCTTTCTTTCTTTTCTTTCCTTTATTTTTTACTTTATTTCTTTTTGGGACATAGTTTCGAGCTTGATTATGATACTGTTTATGCTTAAATTAGGAGTAGTCGATTGAGAAACTTAGGGCTGCAGATTTGGGGGATTTTGTTTTGTTGCTTGCTTACATTTCATTGGATGCTATCTCTTTATTTAAGTTGGTATATCAAGTCAATCTTGTGAGGATATGGAGATTTCATATAGTATATCTTAACTCAACTGTAAGTACCTGGCTAACAGGAAGAGGATTTGAGAAATTTCCGTCAATGGGGAAGCAAGACACCCGGTCACCCCGAGAATTTCGAGACGCCTGGTGTTGAAGTCACTACTGGTAAGTAAAAATTGTCCAAAAAGTATCTGCTACTCATTTGGTTCTAAGAAATGTGTTGTGATTGTGATATCCGCTGTTTCTTTTTTTTTTTTTTTTTTTTTTTTTTTTTTTTTTTTGTGTAGGTCCTTTAGGCCAAGGTGTTGCCAACGCTGTTGGCTTGGCGGTTGCGGAGAAGCACTTGGCTGCGCGTTACAACAAGTCAGATAGCAAGATTATCGACCACTACACGTATAGGATTGCTTTACTCATTTGTTTTTTAGTCTGTGGTCCATGATTATTGTTATATTACTTGAGTTGATGGCAATGTCCATGTCACAGGTATTGTATCCTTGGTGATGGGTGTCAAATGGAGGGTATTGCAAACGAAGCCTGTTCCCTTGCTGGACACTGGGGGCTTGGGAAGTTGATTGCCTTTTATGATGATAACCACATCTCTATAGATGGTAATACAGAAATTGCATTTACTGAGTCTGTTGAAGCCCGTTTCGAGGCTCTTGGTTGGCATGTTATCTGGGTGAAGAATGGTAACAATGGCTATGATGAAATCCGTGCTGCTATCGAGGAAGCAAAGTCTGTAAAAGACAAGCCCACTTTGATCAAGGTCAGATTCTATAGAATCATGACAAGTCACATGAATGAGGATGATTGAGTCAATTTTTTTTCTAAATCTTAATTATCATAGTTGCAAGACAGATTACTGATCTTTAGTGGAAATATATGCGAGCAGGTTACAACAACCATTGGTTTTGGTTCCCCCAACAAGGCCAACTCATACAGTGTGCATGGAAGTGCATTGGGTGCCAAGGAAGTAGAAGCCACCAGAAAGAACCTCGGATGGCCTCATGAACCTTTCCATGTGCCTGAGGATGTGAAGAAGTAGGGATATCTGGGCTACCTTACCCGTTTGGAATAAAGACATTTTCTATTAAACTTTGTGTTGATTGTTGAGTGCTAAGTCAATTTTGTATGTTCTTATGGCAGACACTGGAGCAGACATGTGGCTGATGGTGCTGCTCTTGAAGCGGAATGGAATGCCAAATTTGCTGAATATGAGAAGAAGTACCCAGAGGAAGCGGCTGAACTGAATGCCATTATCACTGGTCAACTCCCGGCTGGTTGGGAGAAGGCTCTTCCTGTGAGTGGTTACTATTTTGGTTATTCTCCATTTTGATTAACGAATTACACATGATTATAAACCGTTGGCAATGAACATAATATGAGAAAAAAAACTTCCATTAACAAGGAACAGTGGATATGAATCGAAAGTATAAACTTAACTCCAATTTCTCTCTCTGTCAAATAGCACATGAAATTTTATTTATTGGAGTAATTATTGTTCAAATGTAGTAATGTTTTTTACTTCCATAATCTGTCCTCAGACATACACCCCTGAGAGTCCAGCTGATGCCACAAGAAACCTCTCTCAGCAAAACCTCAATGCTTTAGCAAATGTGCTCCCAGGTCTGCTTGGAGGCAGCGCTGACCTCGCCTCATCCAACATGACGCTTCTCAAAAAGTTTGGTGACTTCCAAAAGAATATACCTGAAGAGCGTAATGTAAGATTTGGTGTTCGTGAGCATAGCATGGGAGCGATATGTAATGGAATTGCCCTTCACAGCCCTGGCCTCATTCCTTACTGTGCAACCTTCTTTGTATTCACGGACTACATGAGAGCAGCCATGAGAATCTCTGCCTTGTCTGAAGCTAGAGTTATCTACGTGATGACCCATGACTCTATTGGTCTTGGAGAGGACGGGCCAACTCATCAGCCTATCGAGCATTTGGCTAGTTTCCGAGCAATGCCCAACATACTGATGCTCCGTCCAGCTGATGGCAATGAGACAGCTGGTGCGTACAGGGTTGCTGTTCTTAACAAAAAGAGACCGTCTGTCCTTGCCCTATCTCGACAAAAGCTTCCACAGCTGCCAGGTACCTCGATCGAAGGAGTGGAGAAGGGAGGCTATACCATATCAGACAACTCAACAGGTAACAAGCCTGACGTGATACTGATTGGAACTGGTTCGGAGTTGGAAATTGCAGCAAAGGCCGGTGATGAGCTGAGGAAGGAAGGGAAGGCTGTGAGGGTCGTCTCCTTCGTTTCCTGGGAGCTGTTTGATGATCAATCCGACGAGTACAAGGAAAGTGTGCTGCCAGCTGCTGTAAAGGCCAGGGTTAGCATTGAAGCCGGAACAACATTCGGGTGGGACAAGATCGTTGGATCGGAAGGGAAGGCGATCGGAATTGATAGATTTGGAGCTAGTGCACCTGCACCCAAAATATACAAAGAATTTGGGCTCACAGTTGAAGCTGTTGTAGCTGCAGCTAAACAACTCTGCTAAGCTCCAAGGGAGGGAGTGTTCCTAATAAAAGAGACAGATTTTGTTTTACGGTTCTGTTTTGTTTTTTGAAATTGTGATAAGAGGAGAGAGATTAGGCAGTATGGATGCTACTGGATATTTTACAAAGTCAATTTCAGTTTGTAACTTGATACATTTCCGATTAATTTTGCAACATTTGCGCAAATCCTGATGAGTTTTGAAGGTGTGTCAGTGTCACACATGTTTAACTTAGTGATGTAGAAGAAGAGGTGGGGTCATCAATAGATCTATCTATCAAGGAGTATCAACTAACTTCTGTTGTGGTGATTGAAATGGTTTGTTGTATGCGGTTGTTTTGACGTATTTTATTTAGATTTTAGTTAGTTGAAAATATCCCACCTATTTTTTAGACTTTCCCAATGATATGCATACAGACACTATTTATATATTAGTGGGAAGTACACCTAGAATTTTTCATTTAAGATGATAAGTTTATAATTCGATGTAGTATTGCATATTTATATGACAGAGGATAGTAATAAGATTAACAGATACATACTTCATCCCTTTCCTAAACTTATGAACTTTAACAACGACAAGTAATGTAAAATTGATAAAGAAAGAGAGAATAAGTCAGATAAAGGAAAATGAAAAGTTTTTGAGTCAATTTCCCAAATTGAAGAGTTTCTATTCCTAGGAAATAGGTTAAAAAGAAAACAATTTCTACTATACTTTGTAAGTATAGTTGTACTATGACACAAAATTCGTTTAATTTTTTTTTTTTTTTTGCTAAAAAATTCATATCACCTAACTTCAAAATCTCACCTAACAAGAACAACCCTAATATTTTACTATAGTATCTAAGATCATTACGCACATATTCAGTAGACCAATTTCAAAATTTCCAAATGCTCTTGTTGAACGGAATTTCTCCCGTGACCAATAATAGCCACATTTTTTAAATTTCACATGTATGCACACTCCTACTACTAAAGTAACTTACGATCTTTGTCACGTTAATTCTATGATTTCTATCTTATTGGAACTTCAAAACCTCTAAGAACGAGTAGGTGGGACTTGGGAGTCCAGTATATTTGAATCAGAGGATTTAAATTTTTCTCGAAAGTAGATATTAAAAGTCAAGTTGATGACACTACATAATAAACCTTCTTTGATATATTATGTATTTATGTTTAATCTTAATCCTGGTTTGACATCAAAAAAAATATTTTTGCTATGCAATAAAACAATTTCAAATGAAAAAACTAATGAATAGCATGGTGTCTCTTTCTTGCAATTCCAAAAACCTAAAAGATTTGGTATACAACAGAACACAAGTAGTTGGTAAGATATCACTCTTTGAAAGATGATAATCATAACTACTCAAAGTTTACCAACAACAACCATGTGTTCCCTAATCCCTACCCATATAAATTAAAGATTAGTCCACCTTTCAACATTAAAAAACTATTGATCATTTGAATTCGATATATTGTTACTATATACATTCGGCTTATGATTCGAATATTCTATTCAAAGTTATCTTCGAGTAATATTCGCTTTTTTTCTTGGGAATTTCTTAAATTTTGATTATTTCTTTTTATATTTCAAACTTTGAAGAAAGTTAGAATAATGGTCTGAAAAGCAAAAATCTGGCTACGGAATGTAAGATCCTATTTCAAGTCCGATCTTTAAAAAAAGTCTGAACGAGCACGTTGCAAAAATGGTTTGCACTTCCCCTTTCGAGCTTGAATTATGATGTGAAACCCTCGCATTGATACGTATATGACGTGGAGATATAACATCCTTCCTGAAACTGAATAGTGCCATTTTATGTGGAAATACATGACATTCTATTTCGAATCAGTATATACTCCTTCCATCCCACAAGAATTTTACACTCTTTCCTTTTTAGTCCGTTCCACAAGAATATGCATTTTTCAATTTTGAAAACTTTTTAGTCATTTCTCACTAGCAATACTTTAATTACTTTTTCTCTCTGTCTCTCTCTAAATTTCCAGTCGTCAAAACTGGGTCTTGTTTATAGCCCATCTGAATTCTCTGGGCTACATCATACGATCTGGCCAGATCTATGATTTTGTTGGGGCTGGGCTACATTATTGTTAGCTCAAATAATGGGCCTTATTTATAGCCCATCTGAATTCGCTGTGCATAAAACTGTTTTGGGTGGTTCTATTATGGCCTATATGAGTAATTTATTTTGTAAAATGAAAATCCTCCTAATCATTGTATCATAAGTAGTATGCTTCACATTAAATTATTAATCAACATGAACATTGAAAAAACCGTTGAAAAATCTCAACGTTTAAATGGAAACATCACTTTCAAGAGCGTACATCTATTTGGAATTAGTGGCTGATATTTTACGATTCATACATTTCTATTGTCCGCAAATACTTTTTATTTGTCATAGTTAATTATTTTCTTATTTGGTGTCTTAATGAAAAATTGCAAATAAGTTAGTTACAAACGTACTCTAATGACTCACACATTGAAATTACAAAAGGGCCCAACTAAATCATTAAGTGGGTTATTAAAGTTGTACGGTTTTTAATCATATTTCATAAAATTTACTAGGATTTTTTAAAATGTAAACAATGAACTTATATTCTTTCCAAATCCCGTATGAGATTCTAGCTAATTTAATCAAATTAAACTGATACGTATATTTACATTTAGGAAACGAATGCAATTAGGAAATTGACACGTTAAATTACAACTCATGGTTTAGTTAATTCGAGTGTATCACTTCGCAGTTACGCATAAATTTGTAGGTAGAGAAAGGCATCGATCACCTTTTCTCATATCGTTATACAGCAATTATGATTCCACCACAAATTAATCCAACATTCTTTTTACTTTGACAAGCAGTTAGTCAAATAATTAAAAATCCAATTAATTAATAGCACTTCTTTAAGAAAGTGCCAAGAAATAATTTGAGTTTAGTTCACAAACATCACTTTCTCATTTTTGTACTCCACATGAATTTGAGTTCAACACAATGATGATAAGTAAAATGGAGTAAAATTTAAACCAAATAGAATAAGTTCGATTTTGTCAAATTAGAAATATTCATATTATTTTGTTTTTATATTCATAGTAATTTTGGCAAAATGTTTAGAATTTTTATTCTTTAATGTTTCGAAAACAGGGTTTATATTTATCTAAAACATTGTTTATATTGAGTAAAACATAGTAGAATGGGGAAGTTTTAATGATAATGAGAGGCTATCAAAAATCCCAATCCCCACTGATTTCTCACCTTCATTTGACTAGAAAAGTGTAGTAAAATCTCCCATCCACTCATTTCCAACCCACAAGCCCTAAAGTCAACAAACCCTAACATGAACTCCTATAATCCCAATATCAAGCACCCAACCCAAGTATAACATCATTATATATTGATAATTAGATAAATACCATTATCCATGCACATAAGAAGAGCTAATCAAATCAAAAGAAATCTAACAAATCATAATTATTAGAGTTATACATGTAAAACAACAAAACCCTCTCAGTTTGAAGGAAATATCAATGATATAGGACGGAGTCATTGTAGGAGAAAGGATTAGTCCAAAACGCATTTATTGTACTAATCATATTTAATTAAGACTAAGAAAAAGCATTAATTAGAGCTGCATTTGGAGTCTCCTAAATAATCAAATCATTAGTCCACTCTCTAAACTCCTAAAATTTAGTTCATTTATTTTAAACTTTTTCAAACTCAAACTGAAACCCCATCTTCTCCCTCCTCCAAATCCCTCATTCTTATCTTTACACTCACTCAATTCTCTCTCTCTCTGCCAAAATCGAAATCTCTTTTTCTTCTGCATTTCACAAAAGTGGAAATGATCTTCGAAGACAACCCATCTCCTCAAGAAACCTGTTTCTACATCAATAAAACTGTATTGCTCGTATTCTGAAGAAACCCTGTTCGATTATTTTAGTTTTCCCCCAAATCTTTGATACCGCATTCACCGGAACGAAGCAAAAGATCGAAATTCGATCGCCGCCGGAGAAAAATCTGCAGATTGGAGTGGCAAAAAGGGGCTGAATTCCGAAGTGGGGGGATTTCTCAAATCTTTTAAGAATTTTTCAGTGGATTGTGTCACAGATGAAGCACATTGACAGCCCATCAACCCCTGGGAAATTCAAGATGGAGAAAGCTCCGTACAATCGGCTGCGGCTGCAATCTTCAATAGCTAAGCTCACCTTTTGGTCTTTTGTATTTGTTGGAATGATATTCGTATTCTTCTATAGATCACCGTCTTCTTTGAACCCGGCCTCCTCAGATCTTTCTAGAAGGTCTCTTAGAACTAGCTCGTATTCAGGCCCTAATTTCGAAAAAAAGGTTAGGCAATCTGCTAAGCCTAGGTCAAGGCATGGCATGTCTGTGTTGGTCACAGGGGCTGCTGGTTTTGTAGGAACTCATGTCTCCGCCTCGCTTAAGAGGCGAGGGGATGGCGTTTTGGGGCTCGATAATTTCAACAGTTACTATGATCCCTCGCTTAAGAGGGCGAGGCAGACACTGCTAGAGCGTAGTGGGGTGTACATTGTGGAGGGTGATATCAATGATGGTGAATTGTTGGCTAAGCTGTTTGATATCGTGCCTTTCACTCATGTTATGCATCTGGCAGCGCAGGCTGGTGTGCGTTTTGCCATGGAGAATCCTAGCTCGTATGTTCACAGCAACATTGCTGGCCTTGTTAGTGTGCTCGAGTTTTGCAAGAATGTGAATCCTCAGCCTGCTATAGTTTGGGCATCAAGTAGCTCAGTGTATGGACTGAACACAAAGGTGCCCTTTTCCGAGAGGGATAGGACTGATCAGCCTGCTAGTTTGTATGCAGCTACTAAGAAGGCTGGTGAGGAGATTGCACACACGTATAACCACATATATGGGCTTTCGCTGACAGGGTTGAGGTTTTTCACGGTTTATGGACCTTGGGGCAGGCCTGATATGGCTTACTTCTTCTTTACTAGGGATATCTTGAAAGGGAAGTCTATTCCAATCTTTGAAGCAGTTAATCACGGCACCGTGGCGAGGGATTTTACCTTCATTGAGGATATAGTGAAGGGCTGTTTAGCTGCACTGGATACTGCAGAGAAGAGTACTGGCAGCGGTGGTAAGAAGAAGGGGCCGGCTCAGTTGCGTGTTTATAATTTGGGAAACACGTCTCCTGTGCCTGTGGGGGATCTAGTGAGCATTTTGGAGAAGTTGCTTAAGGTGAAGGCAAAGAGGTTGGTCATGAAGATGCCGAGGAATGGGGATGTGCCGTTTACACATGCTAACATAAGCTTGGCTGAGAGGGAGCTTGGCTATAAGCCCACAACAGATCTGCATGCTGGGTTGAAGAAATTTGTTCAATGGTATCTTAGTTACTATGTTGATGGCAAGAAGAGCACTCAGTGATACATTTTTTTTCACAAATTGTGCGGTAGGATTGTTCTATTCTTGTTCATTTGGATTGATATGATTGTTTTCTGAACTATTTTGTTCGCCT
This sequence comes from Salvia hispanica, assembly GCF_023119035.1. Classification (NCBI taxonomy): domain Eukaryota; kingdom Viridiplantae; phylum Streptophyta; class Magnoliopsida; order Lamiales; family Lamiaceae; genus Salvia; species Salvia hispanica. The sequence goes on along the minus strand of NC_062968.1, from coordinate 32,243,305 downwards.
CCTCTGATTATCTTGTTATCACATATCTTGATAATGCCATATAAAGATAATATCCATGATCCGACGATGAAGAAGCTCTTTTGGTTGTTGGGCTTTGATCCTTGGTGTTCTGACCTGCATCGAAGCACAAATCAAATCTGGTATCCAGTAGATTGTGATTGTTGTAACTTTACCACTGTAAAATTCCTTACTGAGAGCAATTTACTCATTGATGGACGTGTACGATTTGGATCCAATTCTAATAAATAGCAGAGAATAGTATGTCTGCTAAACTTTCCACATAAATTTCTTATATAAACTGGGACTTCATCAGCTGCATTTTATTCTTGCTGTGATGTCCACATTAATATTCAGTTTCACCAAGTTCATTGCCCTCACAGCTTTGCTCTTGTTAGGCATGTATGATACACATCTGTTAATCAATTATATTTTTGGTTCTCTGTGTTTTATATACTCTTGCAGCTACAACTTGGAAACTGGACTGGCCAACTCTGAGAACTGATCTTCATTCTTTCCCTGAGATGCTACATGAGATTGATGGGTCATGATTTGGCAGGGAAGTCGTTCACGAACCTATGTGATTTTGTCTCTTGTTTGTTTGATTTCACGTGCATTCATGGGAGTAGTAGACGGTCCTTTTTTTTGAACTTTGACAGACCCAACTTGTGGACTTATATGAAGTCTTTTGTGTTATGAGAAAGATACGTGTAGAGTTTTATTACTATAACTGCCTTAGGTCTTAGTCACAGCTTACTTCAACTATCATACTCTTTAGAGTTAGTTGAAAAGCTTACAGTTGTAGGTTGAGAAAGGGAAACACAACTTAATTGTGGCATAATCAAAGAAAGGGTCCAAATCAATTATGTATGCATATTAGGTTTGTGGTCATCTTAATGTTTTTTTTTATATGTTTCGTACCTGTAGAAGAAAGTATAAAATCATCAACCAAGAACTGTAACCGTCTCGTGCTATTTTCGTATAGTGCTTAGTGCTTCCCAATTCTTCATAGCTAGTTCAGTTTATTCCACGGCTGTGTTCCATCCTTGTTCCTGAATGTAATGCGATACAATATCTGCCTGGTTTGGGTATTTGCCCAGTTTTCTTGGTAGTGGTACATTTTAGTGTTTGTAGGAATATCTTATTGTTTTGGTTTTCTGTCACTTTTATGTGTGATTATCTCTGCTTGTTTCAGCCGTCTGGTTTACTGTTTTGTGCACCAATGATGTCAGATTAGGGATACAGTAATATTGCAGTTTCTTGGAACAAGATGTCATTTTCAACCATTAAGATTTTTCGTTGCAACCAATGTAATATTACTACACTAGACAAAGCACTTGGGCATTTTGTATAAGACACTTTATCAGGTTAAGGAGATTTTAATAAACATCAAATAACATGCTAATATGATCGCACTCTGCCACTCCATCAACAAGGTTTCTTGTATCTTGTAGAAAATCTCATCGTTCAAAATCAATAGATCCTCCAAAGAAGCAAAAAAAGCAATGGCAATATAATACTCGAGTATTTACACATTTAGGATAAAGATTATGCTGAAACATGGTTCTCAGTCATTGGAGCAGATAAACACACTTCTCTGTAATGTTTCGTACAAGGAAATGGAGATCGTCCGCGTGTGCATAGATAAGCATCATCGTGTTTTACCTTGAAAGAGAAATTCAATTGGAATATCCATTGCCATCTAAAAAGGTATGGGCCGTCTTTGAGGCCAAGATTCTATCTTCTGGAAGTACTTCACAGGCACCACTCCATCAAAACCCTCGGTTAAAATCACCTTGTTGTCGGATACAAAAAGTTTCATTCCCTCTGAGTACAGAGAAGAATATCAGCAGATGCAATATAATATAATAATACCATATCATGTCTGTTGTGAACTACCATGTTTAGTGGAGTACCTTCCATAGCTTTTCTCACATCGAGAAAGATTAACGTGTCAACATCTCGCCTCATACCTGAAAAATTAGATCATACATATCAAGACATCATTCAGAAATATGATGATTTCTAATGCACATGTTAATTTATCGCCAGTCGTCTGAGCTCCTCCAATCTATAGTTATTCCAGGCTATTATATTAGTAGCAATTATGAAACTATGCAACCAAGGTTTAAAGCATAATTTTACATATGGAGAAATTAGCGAAATTCTTTGAACTTATGTTAGTTATAAGAGTGATTTCACAAAGGCAAGATCATACCACTAACAACTTCTGCATCCCTTGGCAAGCCACTACAGAAATGCACGTGTAACCTCTGCATGCGCTTGAGACCTTCCCTTAGGATTGATTCCAAGTTCTTCTTGTAGGTTCCATGCACACAAACTTACAAAACCAAGCATGCATGAAAGATGCGATACAGTTTATCATATCTGACGATGAAAAAGAGGGCAATCAATGTAAAATCTAACCTGGAACTTCTTCAGGTGAAAGTATAGGTTTCAACAGGCTCTCTGTTTCCACTGTCTGTCAAACAAAATGACAATGAAGGAGAATTTTTAAGGATATTGAGAACATATTTGGCACAGCTAGTACACCATTTAAGAGTTAGAATCAGAAAAACAATTTTCAAGAACGATGTATATGACAAGAACTGAAGATCCCAAACTGAGCACAAATTCCACAATTTTAGATACCAATACAAAGGCAGACAAAAGGTTACACCATAACAGTATTAATCAAAATGCACACAGTACGATGTTAGGTATATTATTATTAGATAATCAATTGAATTTTAGAATCAGACATTAGTAATCATGCCTCACATCACATATTGTCAATGAACTTAACTAGAGAGGTACATGCACCTAAAAAAAATAAAAATAAAATACTACTAAGGTGCTTGAGCTCCTCTCTAGGTTGCGAGCCATCAAGGAAGTTCCATTTTGACAAATTCTAATGAATTATAAACACCTTTCTGTAAAATCTACTTCTTTAACTTGACACAGAAGTTTAGAAGACAATGATAACTTTCAGTTAGTATTTCCCTTTACAAAAGTCCAACCAAAACACAGCCTCTTTTGCAATAGTATTTCGTAAGGCATATTACCACTATACTGTGACCTTGGTTTGCACGTAGCAAAAGCTCTCCATTTTCTTCCAATAGGCTAAACCGGTGTTTGTTATCTTGTCTGACAGCCTGTGGACATATTAAAAGTATCAAAAGTATTTACACATAAACTAAAGTGAAAAAGAAACAAAAGATTTGGTTAAAAAAAAGCATGCATCAAAAGAAAACAAAACCACACATGATACCGATGGCAAATAAAATTGAAGATATATTAAACTTGAAGATTAAGAGTCAAACCTCTCTAATTTCTTCAACTGTGTGTGATCGCAATGGAATATTTGCCATAGTTTTCAAATTTAACTTAAGCAGATCTTGGACCTTGACATAACCATCATTCCTCATATCCAGATTCAAGTCAGAGGCCTGGTGTCTCAATATGCGCGTTCTGGAGTTTATACAACAAACTAGCTTATATGAGAATGAGAGATCTATTCAACACGTTAAACTATTAGGAATTAGAGTTGAGCAAATAGTATAAAATTAAAAAATCTATCAAACTAGTCCAACTTCTAAAATCATAACACGTAGCCCATCTTTCCAAGTTTATTCACTTCTACCACGAAAGATGATATAATAATACTATGGGGTGATTAATTTTCATCACAAAACTTACTTTTCTAGAAATATTTCTTAGTATAAAAGTGGCATCAAGGTCCTTTCAAACACATTCGAAGTTTTCAACGAGTTTATTTGAATACAACACCCAATCATCTATGGATACTATCAATAAAGAAAGAGTTCCCTAAATTATCTCGCATGTTTAAATTGGCTACTCTTCCTAGCATCTGCTCTTCATTCTTTTCCATACAAATATATAGGATGCTTGTCTATAACTGATCGTATGATCCTACACCAATATGAAAAAACCATTCCAAGAAAGTAAAGGAATAAAATTCCAACAGAAAGACCAACATAACCACATACAGCAGTCTGCCAAGTGCATTAATCTTATCATTTCCCGAAGAGGATCTGCCATTCCCTCTTGATCTTTGGCGGTTATCTTTCGTCTCGATTCCTCTACCTCTGCCCCCACTACTGCCACATAAGTCATTGCGCCAAAAATCAGACACAGAGAAGCAAGAAAAACAATATACAGAAGATCATTCAGCCAATATTTCTTTCTTTAAAATAGAAAATTCCATGATACTATGATAGAGATTAGAAATTTAAAAGAAGAAAAAAAAACAAGTAACCAACCCTTTGTTATAATGAGCTGAGGTAACATAACTGGGGTTTCCAGCTGCAACGCGATGACTTTCCATCAATCTTGAGTGTTGGAATCTGGAATGTTGCAACAAGGAACGAGAATCAACTATGGAAGGTGTCAGCAAAAGAGAGCGGTAACCTAGAACGCGGAAAGCTACGGACATCTACAGATGTATGACAAACGTTAGTTGGTATGACTGAAAAATTGGCAAGAATGTGAAATGAAAGAATGTTTTGTTTCCAAGTGATCAGGATCTACTTGAACAATTATAACATACTTTCATTTCAAATTTCCACACGCTACGTTGCAAGCAAGAGAGTACTACTATTAACCACAAAGAATTTACTATTTGTAGCAGGTACCAACATTCAACCACAAAGCATATTTTTTTAGGTATTAATTCAAGTTTGGGAAACATGGATTGGTGTACAAGTGGAGCTGACAAGTTTTGATATTCTAAAAACACATACTCTAAAACACTAACTGCATAAAAAAGAGAGCAAACATGGTAGTGTGATGATCAAATTTCCGGTGTTTTTTCCATCAAGACAAGCTGTGGTAACGAGAAGAAAACAAGCAGGTAAATATAATATTGCAGGATATGATGAATCCCTTTTCTATTTCAATTTTCAATGAAACAAGCACGTAATGAAATTAAGGTTTGTGGTAGAATCAAAGATGGGAAGTCCAATGGTTAACGAAGACAGAGATGTGGAGATGACTTGAAAGCTGATTCTAAGTAGAAGGAGTCATTTACCAGAGGTGAGAAAGACTCAATAATGAATTCGGTGAGGCAAGGCAGCAACGGCGAGAAGGCAAGGAAGGCTGTGGTGTGTGTGAGAGGAGAGGAGAGGAGGGTAGGGTTTGGGATTGCAATTGAGAATTTGGGAGAGTATATGTGAATCAGGGGAAATTGAGTTTACGATTGAGGAGAAGGTGGAATCAATAAAATGAGATTGAAATTTTAAAAAGGAAGAAGAAAGGTATTGAATGGGATTTTTTCTTCCTTATTTAATTTAAATACTCTTGTGTTTTTATTTTATTTCACTTTGTATTTTCGGCAAGTTGTGAACCTGAGTAATACTTTTATTATTGTTATTATTAAAATTATTTATTTATTACTCCATTTAGTATTTATATGTTTGAAATAAAAACCTACATATGCGAAAATGCAAGAGTAAAATCAGTAGTGACGAAGTAGCAGAAAGCAAAGTTTACAGTTTGAGAAGTTATGTTAATGGAGGAAGAAGCTTCAGCTTCACCATCCCTACAGGGAGAAGTAGAAGACGAGTACGATTCCAAGGAGAGTGTATTGCAGCGATACTTTCTTCAAGAATGGAAGCTCGTCAAATCCCTGCTCGACAACATTGTTTCCGCTCGCCGTGTCTCCGATCTCTCTGCCGTCCAAAAAATTCGATCCATTGTAATTTCAGACTGTGAAGTTTATGTTTTACATTGCTGGAACTTGGGGGGTTTATTTTTGGTTTTACTTTAGCAGCAATTGTGTTTGATTCGATGCTGGATTGTCAATTATGCTAAACTAGTGGCGATGCAGTTTTGGAGATTGTAATCGGCTGAAAGCTTGTGCGTGATTGCTTTATTGAGTCATTATGCCTGTGAATCACAAAGTTGCTGGCTTTAGTTACTGGATAGGGAGCCCTGAAATAAAAATCTGGAGAATTATGATTCTTGGCTGCTGTATTATGGCATTTCTAGAAAACATTTATTTTCATCGTTTTGCTGAATCTCTGTTTCCTGAAGATTGTGTTAATGGTGGGTCAGTGCTGATTCGTTTTGAATTTATGATTGCTCATTTCATTTTACATATGGCATATGTAGAATGCAATGCCATTCTTGATCTGTTGAATCTTGTTTTCATTGATGATTTCTGTAATGGTGGCTCAACGTTAACACATTGTTTATTTTGGTTCATTAATCATTCTTTTCTTTTGAATCTTTTGTATGTTTTTATGCTTCTTCAAAACATGCCTCTACGGGAAAATAATCTCTGAAGTGGTATTATATTTGTTGATTTTGGAAGCCACAAATACAACTGGCTCTATGTTTTTTATCAGTCTGCTAATGTTTTTCTCCCCACAATAGATTTATTTTAATAATACATGGCATCTATTTTGAACTTTGCATTGACTTCTATTTTGCCTATGTGCAGTTGGATAAATATCAGGAGCAAGGCCAGCTCTTAGAGCCATATCTTGAGATTATGATTTCACCTCTGATGGATATTGTCCGATCAAGAGCGGTAGAATTAGGGACAGCCTCCAACGAGATCACTGAAGTGATCCAGCCTATATGCATAATAATATATTCTTTGGTTACAGTTTGTGGGTACAAGTCTATTATTAGGTTCTTTCCTCATCAGGTCTCAGATCTTGAACTTGCGGTATCCCTTTTGGAGAAATGTCATGCCACAAATTCTGATACCTCACTAAGGCAAGAAAGTACTGGAGCAATGGAAACAAAATGTGTCGTACTTCTTTGGCTTTCTATTCTTGTGTTGATTCCTTTTGACCTATCCTCTGTGGATACTAGCATGGCTAGTAGTGACTATACTGGGAAAGATGAGCCTCCTCCATTGGTATTGCGGATTTTAGAGATCTGTAAGAACTATCTAGCAAATGCAGGTCCTATGCGTAGCATAGCTGGATTGCTGCTGTCAAGGCTCTTAACACGGCCAGATATGTCAAAGGCATTCACCAGGTGCATCTTTTCATTGTCGTATTCAGAAGGAATAGATGTAATGCCATAAACGCTGAAGGATATGTTTGTGTTCAACATTCTTTAGGAAACATTATCAATAGTTTTTGTTCCCTCACCAGTCACCATGTCCTTTTACTGATGGCAATTTCATTTTGCACTTGTTTTTTCCACTTGCTTATTTGTTTGCATTCCTTCAGCTTTATTGATTGGGCGCATGAAACTCTTTCATCTGTGGAGGACAGTGTTATAGACCACTTTCGATTGTTAGGTGTAGTTGAAGCTTTGGCTGCCATCTTTAAGGTATGCTTTTATTGTCAAATAATCTTCTAAGACATGCTTGCTAAAAATATTAAGCTGACTGTCTCCACCACTACCAATCATATATCAACTTCATTTCCAATCTCTTACGTTTTTCATCTTGTACCATTTTCTTGTGAATCTGCTGATCATTAGATTCAGCAATTATTAACTTTTTTATGAAAACACAGATCGGTAGCACATCAGTATTGCTGAATGTAGTGCCACTTTTATGGAATGATGCATCTACTTTGATCAAGGCTCGTACTGCTATTCGGAGTTCTTTACTCCGTAAGTATATTATAAAGCTAGCCCAGCGGATTGGGTTAACAGTCTTGCCACCTCGCTCAGCAACTTGGCATTATGTGGTCAGTTTCTTTCTTGATTGTCACTTATGTATTTACTTGATGAATGAGTCTATTTGCTTAATAGACAAATGACAAACAGTTCGGTATGTTTGCTGAGAACAAGTTCCATTCAGATATTCTTCGTAAAGTAAATTTAATTTCCCTTGGAAAGCTTCTTGGGAGAGAACATGCAAGTGGCTTTTAAGTTGTAGCCATCTTTCCATATTTTTGTGCTGATATCAGGATCCATAATAGCTAGTACAGATTCTAGGATGCAAAAAATATATTTTGCTAATGAACTTTTGTGGGTTCACAGTTCACTTTATAAAGAAAAAGAACAAGAGATTGCATGTACATTGGGGTGGAAAGGGAAGGAATCCGAGCAAGATTAATTGGTGCTCTGTTGAGATTTTTTTTTCCAAACTTTTTAGAACTGGTTGACATAAATACTGGCAGATGTGTCTTGATGCTAAGCAGAGAATCCACAATTTTCTTTATATTGAGTACATATGTGATATGATATAACTGGAGTTCATAGATAGAGTTAAAAGAACAATTATTAAAATTAAATGATTTGATATAAAGAGATAATTTGAAAGATTGTGGAAATTTTCGTTGACGTAGCTTCTGGTTCAAACTTGTACTGTCGTTTATGGTTACTCTGTACTCCGTTCAATATTACAGGGTAGAAACAAGGTTCTTGGAGAAAACATATCCTTAAATGAGACAAGAAATTTTGAGCAACTAAATAATCCCGTGGACACAAACTCCTGTGATACATCACAAGAAATGAGCTGCCTTGAAGAAGAAGATTTGGATGTTCCAGATGTCTTAGAAGATATTATTGAACTTTTGCTGTCAGGATTGAGAGATACGGTATGCAGAGGCTTGTTTTCAGTTCATTTAATGCTTCAATTTACATTCTAAGTAGCTTGTGAGCCTTGTCTGCTGAAGTTACAATCTCATTTGTAGTGGTCTTCCCTGTTTCTGTTGATTTTAATGTTTGAAGGAAATAAGCTACTCCCTTCGTCCCGTTTTAAGAGTCCCAATTGAGTTTGGCACGAGTTTTAAGAAATGTAAAGGAAAGTTGATGAAAAAAAATAGTGGAATGTGGGTCCCATTTTTATATAATAGTTTTATGATAAAATGTGAGTGAAATGGGGTTAGTGGAATGTAGGGCCTATTACCATTTATGGAAGATTCTAACCGGGACTCCTAAAGTGGGATGGACTAAAATGGGTAATCGGGACTTCTAAAGTGGGACGGATGGAGTATTTTTATTGGATCAGTAAGGTTCTTAGCTACATTTGATTTATACCCCATTTTTACTCGTGCAGGACACTGTTGTGCGATGGTCTGCTGCAAAAGGTATTGGCCGTGTTGCTTCACGTTTAACTTACTCTCTTGCAGACGAGATCCTCTCATCCGTACTGGAACTCTTTTCTCCTAGTGAGGTATGGCAACATAATCTTGCATTCTTCTTGTTCCCCATTATTTAACTTTTCTGCTTTCTTCTACAACTCTGTAAAGCTTTATATAATCATCCAAAGAGGTACAGTTTCAAAGTGTTAAGTTATAGTATCAAATTCTTCTATTTGTTGCACTTAATATTTCAACACAAGACATGGTAACTTGATTAAGACTGTTCAACCACTGGAAGAACTCACATGAAATAATCACTATGACCTCTGAATGGAGAGATCCCTAACTCTTGTGGATAGCTAAAACAATTCACTTTGTCATCGCACCTGCACATATAAGATAGAGAAAGCACCACCAGGATGTTTACCACATCTAGCTAGAATGATACTCCCCTCAGTGTTGTAGCAAGTACCAGGCAATAAAAGCTGTGATGGAAATACGGTTTATATCTGATTCTGAATTTGTAGTGTATAATTTATTGCAGGGAGATGGTTCATGGCACGGTGGGTGCTTGGCCCTAGGAGAACTTGCACGCAGAGGACTACTCTTACCAATCAGCTTTCCCAAAGTTGTTCCAGTGATCATAAAGGTATGCTTTTTTCTTTTCTCTTTGGTACAGGACAAAAGTTACAATATCAAATCTTTTCAATAGTAGTTTGAGTATTTATCAAGCCATTCAGCTTTATCTAAGATTTTGGAGAATGACATGCACCCTTTTATTTGCCATAAGTATGTCTGTTTAATTATCATCACTCTCTGTTCTATTGATTCCATTCATAGTTTGCTTTATGCATTTTAGCTCAACTCTTTTCTGTTGTGAAGTTCAGAATACCACCTCCCGTATCCTGTTGTAGCTTTTCTTGAAAATACTTGATCCGATCCTTTATAGCTGATTCATATTTCTACCCAAAAGCAATATTCTGTTAAGTCTTTTGTTTTTTATCAGACAAGGTTGAGATTATTTACTCTTCGAGGTAGTTTGATCTCCATAGTTTTTTTTTGTTTTTTTTTTTCCCGGTTTGGATGCAATTTTCAGCCAAATATTTTTGGCTGGGTTCTCCGCCCACCCTCTTTATAGTATTATGAGTTTATCATCTTTTTTTAACTTCAAATGATCTCCAGAATTATGTATACTCCCACTGTATGCTACTCTTAACTTTGAGCTTCTCTGAGGCAAAAGAAATCACAATTGTTCATTTGCTGCTAGCAGATATGAAATATCATCTTTCCTTGATAGGCTTTACATTATGATATTCGAAGAGGACCTCATAGTGTCGGATCCCATGTACGTGATGCTGCTGCCTATGTTTGTTGGGCTTTCGGCCGTGCATATAACCACCGAGACATGAAGAATGTGCTGGAACAGGTTGCCCCGCATCTTCTAACAGTGGCGTGCTATGACCGTGAGGTGCATAACCTTTTGCAACAATGTGTATAATGCTGATTTTATTTTCTATTACCAATGTGATGACGAATCTATGAGCTTAATGGTTAGGTTAATTGCAGAAGAGCAGCAGCTGCTGCTTTCCAGGAAAATGTGGGGCGACAAGGGAATTTCTCCCATGGCATTGATATAGTGAATACTGCCGATTATTTTGCACTGTCATCTCGAGCGAACTCATATCTATCTGTTGCTGTTTTCATTGCTCAATATGATGGCTACCTTCGTCCGTTTGTGGATGAACTGTTGCACAATAAGATATGTCATTGGGTATGTGCTAGCTGGTTTCCTTATTTTTTTCAGTTTTGCTTATTTGTTGTGTCTTTCTCATTGATATGTTACTCTTTAGCACCAAACAAATACAACTGCCTATTTTGCTGCCGTCTCAAACTCGTATTTTAGTGTTGCTTTTTTGCATTGATGAACCATTGCATGATAAAATCTGTCATCTAGTATGTGCAATCTGGTGCAGGAACCTCCATTAAATTTTTGAGAAAATGTTATGACAGATTTAATGTTGTAACAAAATGTTAATCTAAATTTTTTGTTAGCAATTGCTTTTACAATGATTTCTTTGTTTTAAAAGATAATGTTGATGTGATTCTCTTTTCATTGCTTCTGTTTCCGCCTATTATTCTATGATATTAATCGTATGCTCATTCAAATTATGTTGGATGTGCAGGAAAAGGGTTTGAGAGAACTTGCTTCCACTGCCCTTTCGTTGCTTGTAAAGTTTGAGCCTGAATATTTTGCAAATGTAATTTTGGATAAATTAGTTCCTTGCACTTTATCATCTGACTTGTGCATGCGGCACGGTGCAACCTTGGCCACTGGGGAGGTAGTGTTGGCTCTTCATAAGCAAAGTTATGCCCTTCCCACAGGTATGTATTAGTGCCCTGCTTGCCTTATTCAATATTTTGGAAATGTTTTTCGCCTGGTCCAGCCTTTTTGTACCCTCTTGCAGTATATTCGGTATGTTAATTTTTTTTTTCTTTCTTTCAGCTTCTGCAGATACTCTGTTTAATATATATACTTGCATAATATAACCATTAGTTGGCATTTTATTCATGATTGTCAACGATGCAAGATAAAAAAAAATGACTTTGTTTTACCTTGATATAAATGTGCAATTGTTCAACACTAATTTTATGACTACCCTTGTGGTTTAAAATCTATCAGTGTTTTCTTCATTTAATCATGAAAAGAAATACTCCATCCGTCCAACTGTAGTTGAGTTGTATTCCTTTTGGGGCCGTCCCACTATGGCTGAGTCATTTCCTTCTTTTGGCAGAAAACAACACATTTCATCTCTCTTACTTTATTCTCTTATTGTCTCTACTTTATTCTCTCCAATTAACTCATTTCATCTCTCCATGTTCTTTGAATATTATGTGCTCAAGTGATTGCGTAGGAATACATATACTTTATCAAGTCACTGCGCTGAACCCTTTGGAAACCCTTTAGAATGGTTTTGTTTTATTTACGGTTTTCACTATTTCCAATGCACTCTACAAGGTTTCCATAAGAATGCATTGGTTTTTGTGGAAATTAGAAATATGTTTGGATGACTAATTGACACTTTTTTTGTATTTTATAGTGGGATGTTGGGATATACGTTGAAATTGTGGGTTGGGTGAAAAAATGTGTATTTAAGTTGTGATTGTAATGATGATTCAAGTTTTTTTTTTTCAAAAAAAAACGTTACAAACAGATGGAACTGAAATTAAGTATTTTATTGAAGAAAATTAGATTGTTTTGAGTGTTTAGCTGAGTCAAAATTTAAAAGAGGGTTCAGGCTGAAAACAAACCAGCTACGTATCAGTGCCCCAACCAACGTGGCAGGCAATGACAGTTAGTGATGCTGGCTCAGATTTTTTTATTTTGTTGCAAAAAATTGGGCCAATCACATTTCTGGTTTGAAGTGAGGGCAAACACTAAGATTTGGTTAGTGCTCTTGAATTCTGTGCAAGGGAAGTTGTGTAGTTATAATGAGGGAGCTCTGCATAATTAATTTAAACTGACTTCATTGGAGTCAATGCGATTTACCTACATTATGACTAATTCACTTTTTGGTTTATTCTTGCAGATAAGCAGAAAACAGTAGCTGGTATTGTTCCTGCAATTGAGAAAGCACGACTTTATCGTGGTAAAGGAGGAGAAATCATGCGTTCTGCTGTTTCTCGTTTCATTCAGTGCATCTCCATAGCTAAAATATCTCTAACTGAAAAGATTAAACGAAGTTTGCTTGATACCCTAAATGAGAATTTGAAGCATCCAAGTTCTAACATACAGGTTTTCCCTTCACCCAATTATACTTCCAGGCTTCCAGCCAAATTTCATATGCCTGCCTCTTGAATTATAAATTTTTGTTCTTGCTTTTAGAATGTTGCTGTTGAAGCCCTCAAGCACTACATTCCCACTTACTTTGTAATGATGGAGAACAAGGGAGTCAATGATATCATGTCAAGATATCTTGAACAGTTAAGTGACCCTAATGTGGCTGCAAGACGAGGATCAGCTCTGGCACTTGGTGTTCTACCTCTTGAGCTTCTGTCTAGAGGGTGGAAATCTGCAATAACAAAGCTCTGCCGTTCATGTAAAATTGAGGTATAAATATGGTTTCTTTTGTTAATGGAAGAGCAAGATCTATATCATCTGAAACTACATCGTCAGCTACTGTTGAATTAAGAAAGATGAGGGCACTTATTTGACTGAATTTCTTGTGTATGCAGGATAATCCGGATGATAGGGATGCTGAAGCACGGGTCAATGCTGTCAGAGGACTTGTATCTGTTTGCGAAACTTTATCTGAGGCTGGAGAAGCATCTGATTTTCTTTCTGGAGAAGATGGGATCGCCTTGTTTCCCCTTATTAAGAATGAAGTGATGAGCAGTCTTTTTATAGCTCTTGAAGATTATTCCACTGACAACAGGGGCGATATAGGTTCTTGGGTTCGTGAGGCAGCAATGGATGGCCTTGAGAGATGTACATATATTCTGTGCAAGAGAGATTCTCTAAATAAAGAGATATCATCTTCTTTACAACTTGAAAAAGGTGATAACTCGGGTGATGATCACTTCAGCTCATATTTTGAGGCTAGTTTGGCCAAAAATTTAGTTGGAGGCATTGTAAAACAAGCTGTGGAGAAGATGGATAAACTGCGGGAGTTAGCAGCAAGGATTCTCCAAAGACTCCTCCATAATAAAACCATTTTTGTGCCACATATACCACACAGGGAAATTCTTGAGCATATAGTTCCAAATGAGGCTGAGCTCCTGTGGGGGGTAAGTTAACTAGCAATTTTTTCTGATAATGTTGAATGTTTAGTTTATTTGAGAATATAATTTGATTTAAATGCAGGTTCCAACATTTTCATATCCTCGTTTTGTTCAACTCCTTAAAGTTAGTTGCTATAGCATATATGTAGTGTCTGGGTTGGTTATCTCCATTGGTGGTCTACAAGAGTCTTTGAGAAAGGCATCGCTCAGTGCGTTGCTAGATTATCTTCAGAATAAAATAACTGAAGGCCACAATAAATCTAAAGAACCCAGTTTGTCATTGGACATTCTATGGATCCTTCAGAGATATCGAAGGTGTGATAGAGTCATTGTACCCACTTTGAAGGTAAGTTTACCATTTGGCTTTATTGTCAGCATGAATGATATGTCTAACTTGGGTGCATTTTATGTACACACAGCCTTTGCGAATTATTCTGTATTGAGGTTTAAATACATACTTACCCCAAGATCCACTGTTTCAAGATTCCACAAAATGTTTATGGGGACAAGATTCAAATAGAATTTGAAATAATTATTGTTTCTGGTAGATTTTGTTTATGCTGGATCACAAAACAGTTCAATTCTAATTCTGAAATACCCATTACAAACTGAACCATGATCAATGTGGATTATGATCTTTACATTCATTGCACTGTTGTCATAATTCGTTAAGACAAACCTGAACTAGCTATAACAGACCTGCCCTCTTTTTCTAGATATTTGAACTCAATCAAACATGATGTTTGTTAAAGTACTGAAATAATTGTCTTATTCATATCTTTGGCCTAATCTGTCATTCTTGTGGCTCGCCAGATTTGGTGTGCCACTTATTAGAAAAAGATTGAATATAAAATTATACAATGAGATTGGATGATCCAGACTAATAATCTACACCACTTAAGCTCTCTGTACTCAATGCAAAGAAGGAATAAGGATCAATAACTGCAGACAACATGACAATTTGTAATGCATAAGCAGATTCCTAGGAAGGCAGTAGAGGAAGCCAAAGAGAGAACGAGAGAGACGAAACAAATCAAGACAAAGAAAATCCTACTAAATAAGCATCTTATTAATGTCATTCATGCTGAAACCGGATACTACCATTTTTCATCTTGATTTAGACTGTGTATATCTCTGTGTTATATTCCTTGAAAGCCTTACCATTTCCTTCCCTTTATCTCAGACTATTGAGATTCTCTTCAGTCGGAAGTTGTTGTTGAACATGGAGGTCAGTATGTTTTGCTCTCTAGCATTTCTATTCAGTGTTGCTTCATATATTGGTTTGTAGTCAGTTAACACGTCTATATGATACTGCATTGTTTATCTAATACTTTCATATCGATATTTGGTGATGGTTTGTGTTTTGTTTTCTCTTCATTTATGCATCAGCACTGAATTATGCTTGTTAAAGCAAGTATTTTCTGACATTGTCTAACCAGACAGCATATAGTTCTTACTCCTGTTGGTGCTATCAACCCCATATTTTTGAATTAAGATTTTAAGCTGAGATTCCACATTCTATCCTGTCAACAAGTTAATCTGTTGTGCCCATTCTGTAAGTCGCACACAAGTTTTGTCTTTCCTTACTAATGCTACTTATGATTTCTCAGGATGAGACTCCAGTATTTTGTGCGGGCGTTCTGGATTCTCTCACTGTAGAGTTGAGAGGAACAAAGGACTTCTCTAAGTTAAATGCAGGAATTGCAATACTAGGATATATTGCTTCAATTTCAGATCCTATCAGCATTAAGGCATTCTCTCATCTACTGACTTTCCTTGCCCACCGTTATCCAAAGGTATGTATTACTAAAATGTCAACACTGCTAATAAATGATTCAATCTTAATGGCTAATGGCATTTTGCTTCTCCTTCCAGATCCGAAAATATGCTGCTGAACAAGTATACCTCGTTCTTCTGGAAAATGAGAATCTAATTTCAGCAGACAAACTAAACGAAGCGACTGAAATCATTACTGAAACTTGCTGGGAAGGTGATGTAGAAGAAGCAAAGAAGAGAAGGCTGCTGCTGTACGAGATAGCCAATGTTGAAACTGCAGCAACAGTAAATGCTACTACTAAGAAAGAATCTGGAAAGGCTGTCGATCAAAATCAGGCTTCTGCTGATGAGGATGCGTCCTACTCTTCATTGGTGGGATCAGCTGGATATTAGGACCAGAAATAGGTATGTCTGTGTCTGCGCCCGTCTCTGTCATCTCTTATAATAAAAAAAGTTGACGCTCTTCCTAATGCAATTACACTGTGAAGGTTGTTTCACATATTTGATCAACTGGTTGTCTGAAGCAAGCTAACTGCAAAAATGCAAGTTTGTTCAAGGTTAATTCAGGTAAACCCCTTCTTTCATCATCTTGTGCTGTATCAACAAATCCATGCCAACATATGAGCTATGTATTTACAAATTTTGTTTGCCTTTTTATTGATTCTGAAAATGACTATTCCAAGTATTGTTTTTTTACCAATGTATTACTTACAAATTAGAGGGCTTGAAGGAATCTCAATCATTATATGATAACTTATTTTTCTTTCCTTCACAACTTATGATACTTGATTAGAAATTATTATAAAGTTGTCTTATCTAGAACTTATTTGTTTATTTTCTAATGAAATATATATTCTGGAGAGAAGCTAACCTGAAACATGTTTTACTAACAAGTGTCCAAGTTGAAGTTATAGAATAGGTGGAATGCTAATTTAGTAGTGTAATTAAAATACGATCAAACATGCTAATTTATAGAGTATATTATAGTGTAGGGTTTAGGGTTGCTTGCTTATGAATAATTTAGTTTCTAGAAACGCATACGTGTTTATTTGGCCATCACGAATGAAGATTCCTCATGTTTTCTATTTAAGGTCTCACATCAATTATACTCCTATTTACTAGGGAAAAATATAATCTCAGTACAAATTAAGTTATCAGATATTTTTGTTTATGTATGGACTCTCATAAATTAAGATAAGTTTTTTTATATTTTGACAAGTGGCTTAATTTTTTAATAAAATTATATAGTCGCCGATAACAAAATAGTTGCTATATTTTTTTAAATGCTGATTGAAATTCTAAATCATAACCGACCTCAATTAGAGTATTGCTAATCACAAGTGGAAGTGGTGCGCTTATTTAATTTTTTTCAATAAGAGTGGTGCGCTTAATTGGTCTTCGTCATATCTTTGTTAATATACATATGTATGATTAATTCGTTGAAATTTCTCTAATTTTCTACATATTTGGAGTTGGAGGCAGGCGTGTGCTCATTATTTTGAATTTTGAACTTTAGTTGAATTTTCTATTCATTCAATTTAGTGGGGCTTTAATAATTAAGACAGAGTATGAACTGAACTCGAAATCTTCGAAAGGCCATTACTGCGCGGTCATTCCACTTGCCTTCCAATATTTTTTGAGTACAAAGTCAAACATTGAACAAATCTTTGAAGGTTCTTGGCTAAATTTATTGTTGAGTATAAGCTTTACTTTACATGTATGGGAATATTGTAGTAATTCATAAGTTGAAGAGAAAGATTGTAAGATTATCGATTGGCATGAGATTCGTCCATTTTTAACCAAAATGATTAGAGAGAACCCTATTTTTGAATATGAAACCGTTTTAAATTATTTGACCAATTCTCCCATCCTTCGATATTACTATAAATCAGCACGGAGAATAGTTAATAGGCTCGCTAGTGGATACCTTTGGTCTAATAACTTAAAAAAAGAGAGGATGAATTGAAAACAAACTATTGTTAGTTATTTTATACAATAAATATTTTTCATACCAGGACTCCATAAAATATAAATAGGATATAAATAGGATACAAGTACTCCATAAAATATAAATAGGATCTGAGAATTTTATTTGCTGGTGATATACAAGTTATGGAATTATTAGTAAATTAAGAAAGAGGTAGAAAAGAAAAAAAGTACTCCCTCCGTCCCAGAGAAGTTGACATACTTTGAAAATAGCACGGGATTTTAGGAGGTTTTGTTTTGTGTGTTAAATAGAGAGAGAAAATATAATTTTTATATTCATGTGAGAGAGAATTTTTTCCAAAAAGGGAAATGTGACATCTTTTGTGGGACAAACTAAAAATGAAAGTGTACCAACTTCTCTGGGATGGGGGGAGTAGTGCTGTACTAAATTACTAGTAGTATAGATTAATTAAAATATTAATAGTGAAAATAAGACTAAATTATCAGAGAGAGAAGACTTAAAAAAAAAGTATTAGAGTCTAATTTGGTAGATAGTTGAAAATGGAAACACATAAGTTTTGATAAGGAGCATCTGGTTTGTAAAATTTGCCCAGCCCTTCATATTACTATTTACTCCTACCAGTAGTATTTAAATAAATTGATCACAAAATCAAAAGGTGTGTATATTTTTATGTGAAAATTGGGGGAAGAGCTAGCTAGGGTAATTACAAAGGTAAACTTAAAGTCTTCCGACCCGTCTTAATCCGGGTCTGAACTCGCTCAAACTCGGCGACACGACAAGGTATAGTTATCCCGCCCGGCTGATTGAACCCGAACTCATTTTCCGACTCCTTCAACAAATCCCCAAACAACGGATGGTTGAAATACACCACCGGCACCAGAATCCGCTCGAATGCCCCGTCGCTCTGCCCCACGTACACCGCCATCTGCCCCTTAGGAACGGGTACGGGCTTCCCCAAAACCGGATCCCGCTTGTATTTCCCTCCCGCCGCCTGCGCTAGCGTCGATTTCACTTTCAACCCGACCTTGTGAGCCCACCCGATCACCCCGCACAATTTGCGGCGTTGCGCTGGAGAGGGGAAAATTGCGGCGACGCGGTGTTTCAGCGAGATGCCTCGTCTTCTGCCCATGCTTTTAATTCTGTGATTTATAGACGAAAGTTCAGAAACATTTGGGAAGAATTGAAATCATGGTGGATTTTGGAGGAGAAATCCGTACAGAGGTGAGGACTGGAGCAGCAATTTATATAACAAGTCGTGTGCAAATAGGTAGGAAGCTTCCCCACACGCTTATTGCTGTGTCTTTCAACGTTTTCAGCTCCTTTACCGCATAATATCTAGACAGCAAGCGTCACGTTTTAATACGAAATTATTAAATAAATTAAAAGATAAAAATACGAAATTATTAAATAAATTAAAAGATAAAAAGAAGAATGAACTACGTAAATGATATATGCACAATGGATTTATCTCACTCATAGTCCCTGAATTTTAAAAATATCATCAGATATCCCTGGAGTAAGGGTTTATCTCGAAAATTGTCTTTTTTCGGTTAAAAATACCCTTTTAGGGTGTTTGGGCAATTTGATCTTTTTGCACTTTTAATATTTTACATCTGATATTATTTCAGTTATATACTAAATCTGATATTATTTCAAAATTTTCATTCTTCTTCTCTTATCCTTCACTTTGTTTCTTTATTTCAATATTAGATTTAATTTTACAAAATTAAATTTTAAATTTCAATTTTTAAATATCACTAAAATTTTTTATTTAAAACTATTAATTCATGGACACTATAAATATTTAATTAAAAAAATTTATTGATATTTAAAAATTAAAATTTAAAATTTAATTTTATAAAAATAAATCTAATATTGAAATAAAGAAACAAAATGAAGGATGACAAATAGGAAGAAGAATGATAATTTGGAAATAATATCAGATTTAGTACATCATTGAAATAATATATTATTTAAAATGTTAAAAGTTTAAAAAGATCAAATTGCCCAAATCCCCAAAAAGGGCATTTTCGACCGAAAACAGTGAAAAATGATCATTTTCGAGATAACCCTTAGTCCAGGAATGTTTGATGATATATTTAAAGCTCAGAGACTATGAGCGAGATAAACCTATAATCTATGGACCATATTTATAGTTCACTCTAAAAAGAAAAAGTAATTACACTAGTAGTATTAAATTGTAATCTTAAACGAATTTTAGAACTATTATTTTCCTATCTGGAAATACTAATTATGGAATTTTATCGGATACCGGTACCCGATTTTAGCCAAATTTGTTGTCCCAATATTCGCCCCACGACAAACCGGGATTACCCGATACCCGTGTCGGGTATCCCATATCCGACATTGCGAGTACCCGTACCCGACCTGGAATCCTAATAAAAAATTTGAAAATCATAATAACCGTCAATGTTCCCTAATTTACTTTATTAATATCGATGGTAAACATTGAATTGATTGAGAATAAAAGTGAGGGGACACTCTATAGCTAGTTCCGATGAGTTTTCAATTATATGTTCGTTGGAATGTAAAATGTTTTAAAAGAACTCTTAGATTATATAAAGTACTTCCACTATTCCGCCTTAATAGAGACATTTCATTTTGTTCACTCATTTTGGATATATAATAATATAAATACTCTTCTCTACATTATTATCTCATTTACTTTATTTTTTCTCCGTTCTAACTATTTATTGTTAATTTTTCAAAATGAGTGCGTGCGTATATGGCTATTATTATTTAACTATTTACTTTTTTTTTCTCAACTTTAACTATTTGAAATACCTCTATTAATATGGAACGGATGGAGTATTAAAAGATGAAATATAGCTAATACTAATAATAACGGGTATTATCGGAACTAACAGGTATACCCGTACGGGTAGTGGGTATACCTGCTACCTGCAAAACTCTAAAACACACTACCCGATCCCGCTCCGTTTCCAGTTATCGTTGGGTAGCGGGTCGAGATGGAAATTACCCATTATCCGCTACCCATTTTGTCACCCCTACTTGACATGCATTATACACGTATAAATATTTTTTTTTATCTTAGTAGATTTTGAAATATCGCACAAATAGCAAAAAAGCTGTGATATTAAGTTCTCCTTTTATAATACTACTACTCCATATACACTTTATTCGTCACATGATTTGTATCGTGTATCTAAACAGAGTCGTCAATAAAAATATTTTACTTTCCATGTTATTCTGATTTTTTCAAAAGAATTTAAACAAATTCAATGTAGTGTATGATTTAATTATATCACTCCTAATCTGAAAAGTCACATGTGGGTGTTAGTTACTAACTTTTATAATTTTTTAAAGTCCTTCGGTATCTTAAAAATGCTACTCCTAATTATCTGTAATATCTATTTCGTAAATTATTTAATGCACCACTGCGCCAGTTAAGCAAATGTAGGAGTATTAAACTAGACATTTCATATTAGGAAAATGATTTATTGATATTATGGCATTGCTGTAATAGGACTAGTAGTAATATAAATTACCTATCAATTTTAAAGCCGCTTTAAGAACACAATAAATTACCTATAAAAAATAAGTACTCCCTCCGTCCATAATTAAGAGTCTCAATTCTAAATGGCACGGAATTTAAGAAATGTTAAGAAAAATAGGTGAAAGAAAGTTAGTGGAATATGGGTCCCACTTGTATATATTAGTTTTAAATGATATGTGAGTGGAATGAGTTAGTGGAATGTGGGGTCTCTTTACCATTTATGGTAATTATGAACCGGGACTCTTATTCGTGGACGGACCAAAATGGAAAAATGAGACTCTTATTCGTGGACGGATGGAGCATATAATTAAGTGTAATATACGCTTAATTCTATCTTTGATTTAAGTCTACCTTTATGAGTATAATCTTTAATAAATTTTCTTTCCACTAAAACAATAGTAGTATAAAAATATTTGGTGTGGAGGTGTAACTCTTGGAGACTTCCGAAGTACATGGTCGTTACTTTTAAATATAAAAATCCGTACATGAGTTGTACTCTTCTTATGTTTTAAAGTTTATAATTCGACGATTTCAAAGGTTGGTAGGACCCCAATAGCCGACTTGATAATGCTTCCACATATGAAATCCATTTAGTTCAAAGCTTGTGGCTGGAATTTCGCTTATTGCCCTCAATTTTTCCTTTTAATATTCCCAACACTCCAACCTATCCCTCTCAACTCGCAACTCTCATATTTAATCTTATACAAACAATTTGGAAGAAATTAAGTATGCCCTACTACTTTTGTTCGATTTAGAAACTTCAAACTAAATACTAGTCAATTTTGGGGAGTTTGAACCTTTTGGTCATTTTAAGAGCTGGGTTTTAGCTAATTTGCTGTTTTTTCCCTTCCTCATAAGTACTAACTGATTATCAGAAGAAGAAATGTGATCATTAACAATAAAGTATAAAAGAAAATAAATTGTGAGAGTATTAAAGTTTTTGCCAAAAATTGATGTATACAAATAGCTTGGGAGTTGGAATAGTCTAAAACAAAATATGATGCATCTAACTTGATACAGATGATCAAGTATTAATTTAAATTGGATTATTTGTCTTAGGAATCATGACATATTGATACATTTTCAATTTAAACATTTTCTTTCATCGTTTTATTAAAACATCAACACCATTAAGATTTTAATGTTGAAATTATCTCAAAACATTTCTGACCAATTTTTACGTGTACACACTCAACTCTCAAGGCAATGCTGCTGTTTATGAACTGGACAATGTTACTTATTATGAAACTTCCAAAATTTTGACGAAAGCTCTCAAATTTCCTTTTCCATCTCGGTTTTCCACTTCATCATCAACATGGTCAATTTGTCTTGGTTGAACATTTCGAATGCACAGAATTACTGAAATAGTCAATATAATTAATGACACGTCGCACTAATTTTTGGTACTAGTTTTGTAATCACAAAACTGTTAAAGATGATACTGTAACTAAAACAATTATAAATTCGTTGTAATTGCTGATTAAATGCATCTTTTAAGGTAATTAAATTAAACCCGTTTAAATGTTCATTGGCTTTATTTTGTTATAAATATTTCACTGTCAGAAGTCTTCGTAAAACAATAAAAGTAGTTGCCGTATTCAATAATTTAATTTTGATTATAATCGATACCAACTTTTGATGGTGGAATTTAATAAATTGTAGTAGTATTATATATATTGAACTTGTCTGTGCTATATTTGGTGTTTCCGGGCCATAGTGTACAACGTTGACTTCAAAGTACTGCGATGGATTTTTCATAAAATAAGAGAAATGTTATTATCTTGTACTTATATTTGTTTGCTGAAAATTAAGCTGTTTGCCTTATCATTCACTATACAAGCTGTTGCGTTTCAGCGTTTCCTAAGTTTATTTCTCCGTTTAATAAATCAATTCCTATTTATGGTTTATATTTAAAAAAATAAGAAGTTCTAGATAGCCAACACTTCATTATGATCCTTATTATACGGAATATAACTATATAAGTAACTTGGAATTTGATATCCTTAGGCCATCAAATATAGGGGCCGCATATGCGACTCTATTGCAGACGAAAAATCAAGGGGTGACCGCTAAAACAGTCACAACCACGGCTCTAAGCCAAACGATGTGACCATTTTTGCGGCCCTATTTTGGGTGATGCGGCGACCGCATAGCAATTTTCTTTTTTTAAAAAAAAATTTGTTATTTATGATTTTTATTCGATTATAATGCATTTATTTATTGATAGAAAATTATTTATTTTATTTTTTAATAAAATTCGCCTATATATACCGACTCCAACAAGACACCGATGGAAGAAATTTAGGAGTGTAACAGAGGAAGTGTTAGGCATTTTTTAGTATTTTAATAATGTAGTGATTTATGGTATTTTACTTGAGTATAACATTAAAATTAAAATTGAAATTTTTTGTTGAAAATGAAACTAAAATGAGATTTGTTTTATAACAAATGTTGTGGCTAAAATATAATGAGATTTGTTGACTTAATAGTTGAAAAATAGAATTGCAAGTTGTAGCTAAAATGAGATACTCCTTATTTAGCTTCTATTGTGATGCCATTAGTACTTTTATAAAGGAGTGGTTACTATCTTAAAAGATTTTAAAAAATGTATTATTCATTATGTGTAAAAAAAATTAATCTCATTTATATGAACGATAGAATTTTAATTCACAACTAGTGAAGTAAGAGAATAAAAAAGAAAAATATGGATTAAGTATAATAAAAAAGAGAACAAATAGTAAAGCGGATCAAGATGAAAAAAAAGATTGAAACTAATTTCCGTGGACGGATAGAGTATAAACTAGTTTTACGATATTAAGTACAAATTGTATTTATATACTACTAAAAAAGAGTAGTATTAAATTATTATTCGAACTATTTAGTATAGCATATTATTACTAGTATTCGTGAGTTGAAGGCGCCCTTTGTGATTTTTCGAAGTGAAAATGTTCTTGGAATTAGAAAACTATAATTACTATTTACCCAGAATAACAACTGCATGCCACGCTCCACTAATTAGACCAACCAAAAATAAATTACTACTCATATCCAAATCAGAATCATATGTTTTCTTTACTCATTTTCATTTCCTCTGCATGCCGTACTTTTGTATGTGGAGCCGTGGAGGTGTCACAATTTTGAAATGGCAAAAACTTTGGTACGTTTGCTCCCTTCTCCCTTCTCCCTTCCTACATTCAGTGGCGGACGCAGAAAATTTTGTTAGTAGGGGCTGAATTGTGTGTGTAGAGATAGAGAATTAAGATAAAAAAAATTAATACATAATCGGACACCAAATACATAGGTCATTTTTCGATCGTTTTAGTTTATAATGATAGATGATTGTGTATTACCCCTCATATGAATGTAAAACTGTAGAAATTTTGAACCTCCGTGTTATCTGAAAAATAACATCCGTAACAAATACTAGTATAAGATATGCATTAATATTTATAAATAAAACTAGTCTAATGCATAATCAAAATGGTACCGTATATTATCTATAAAATAATATAGAGTTCTTGAATCAAATTAAATTACAAATGTATTGCATAGCATGTCTTTTGTCATATTTCCAACATAATAGTCACGTATTAATTAAATATGACAAATTAAAAAAAAATTAATTTTGCATAAAATTGGAAAAAGAAGAATAAAAGAGAACAATTGAATTATAGATTAAACTCAGTAAACAGTTATTAAATTTGCATCGATGATATGGGAAGAAAATGAATTATGATTAAAAAGAAATTTTTAGTCAAGAAGGAAATATTATTTAATTTAAAATTAACTAACCTTTTTTTAAAACTAAGTAATCAAGAAAATGAATTATGTTTAAAAAGAAACTTTCACACAAAATACACATATTTTAAGGCAATAAAATAAGTGAGACTCCGCATCACTTAAAAGAGATGACAGCTCATCACTTGTTTCAATACAATAATAATATATTAAATTTATTAAAATTGAGTCTTCTTCTTCACGCTGCACAACCGCCATTACTTATTTTCTCTGCAACTTTTTATTTCAGATTCAGTTCAGCCCATCCTACCATTTAATTTTTATAGATTTAGACCTCAGCAACATTGATTTGGCAGGGGCTTATGATTAGCTTTCGAAAATTTTGAAAATTTTAGAAGTAAAATAAAACAAAAAAAAACTTCTTGGGGAGGGCTTAAGCCCCTCACCCCCTCTTACTGTGTCCGCCACTGCCTACATTAGTCCATTACTATTGGCGGCCTCATCCCCCTCTCCTCCACTTTCTTCTATTGCCCTTACCATTGTTGATTTTTTATATTCTATTTTTTCTTTATGATTTTATTGTTTCAAATTTAAATTTTTGTAAGGCACTCGTGATAGCGCCGATTTACCTGCACTACGCGATCGGCGGATTTATCGGTGCTATTGCATGGAGTTGGAGGATAAAACCGCCGAGCCGGCCGCCCTTTGAGATAGGGTGTGTCAATTGGCGCTATTCCGTCCTTTCATTTTTTTTGAAAATGTACTCTCTGTTTTACACTATTAATATCTCATTTCTCCATTCATTTCATTCATCCATGCACTCCAATCACATACATATCTCTTCCTATTTTTTCCACACTCTACTCTAAATGAATCCCGACGATGTTAATCTTACGACTGCCTTAGGCTGCCCATGTAGGACCGTTGAAGCTTGTTTGAACCTTTTTTTAGTTTGCTTCTTGTTGTACTTTTTTCGGCATTTTAATGTCATGAAGATGTTATTATCATGTTTTTAAATCTATGTTATTTTCTATTTATATTTGATAACACAAAAATTTTATAAAAAATGAAAAATGGTGGTGAAATAAGGGTGGGAGGTTTAGAAGATAACACAAAAATTTTATATTTGCTATTTATATTTGATAACACAAAAATTTTAGAAGATAAAATGCTGACGTAACAGATAGAAAATGAGGGTGAGCAGATTTTTATGGCAGTTTATAAGACACTATAATAATGACATAAATAAAAAATAGAAAACTCATCAAATAGCTCGTTATGTGTCGATGATATAGATGCAACAAGGAGTGAATTGTGAGCGGCTCTGCTGAGAGCTCCTTGATCTTGATCTTGACCAAATATTTTGAAAATAAATTTGCCCTTGTTAACACAATTAAAACAAATTAAATATATTAATTGAATTTAATTAGTAGTCGTAGCAAGTAAAATAGGTAAATAAGCAAAACTCATTGAAAAGATGCAAGGGGTGATAATTTAAGATCACTTTTACCGTTTAATGAAAAACAGGAGAATAAAAAAATCGCTAAAACCCAACGTCGTCTTCCATTTCTGAATCAACTGCTGCTGCAGTGGTAGACACTCAACTGTCGCACACTCGGATCCGATAATCCGTTTCCTGATTATCCGATTCGGATTATTGATCCGTGCACAAGCTGTACTGACCGAGGCCGAGCGCTCTCTCGGATCCATTTCGATCCGAATATGGACGCTTTGCAGGAATCGGGTTGGGAGGAGCTCCGGAAAGAAGCTCGGAAGATCGAAGGTGATCTCGATGTCAAGCTCTCCTCTTATGCTAAGCTCGGAGCTCGCTTCACTCACGGAGGTACACTCTCTCTTCATCCTTGGCTGACATGCTGCCATTTTGATTTTTAGAAATGATTTTAAGATGTGGTTTTCGCGATTGCTGATAGTAATGCGAGGATACGCTTGTTTAGTGTATTTGCATTTGGGAAATTAAGTCTATGAATGGATGGATTTTACAACTCTGCCTATGTTATGGTGGAATAAATTGACAACAAGAAGAAAATCTGCGATCTGTGGTTCAGATCACCGTTGATTTTGATTTGTCCGTAACAATTTTAGTTTGTTTTCGCAAGCACTGCATGTGCCTGTTGGTGGACTTGTGGATGCTTGTTGATAGGGGATCTGTTTATTAGCACTCGTAGATGAGGTTTCGTCAATTTTATGTGCAATTTGGGAATTTGAGCCATAGGATTTTAGCTAAATTACTGACAGAGAAATTAAGTAATCTAACAGTGTAATGTAGGATGGAAGAATATATCGACCCTGTTCTGTTTGGCTAGATGAGAGATATTTAGAACTTCCACTTAACTGAAAATTCTAATGCCGGAAGCTATACCTGTGCAATGTTTATACATGAGCTTAATGGGCTGTATATGAGCATATAAGTTTCTGATGCATATTGCTGTGATGCGGTTTCTTCATGTTTGCTGGGCAGGTCCCCCCCCCTGTAACTGGAGCTTAGGAAATTATTCCTGTGAAACCTATTCTCTTTGTTTGTCAGCCTAATATATAGTAGTATGTGGTAAACCTTTGTTACCCTCCCACTGTTTCCTTATCTTAGCCTTAATGAAGGTGATACCAAGTTAACTATCTTTATATTCATATAGCCTCTGGGCCTGCAATGTAGTTTGCTTGCCCATGTTACTCTATTGTGCATTTGGTGCAGCTCCTTCTGATAGAAAGACGCAGCGTTCTTGAGCATGTTTAGGAAAGTAGTGGTCTAGTGGAGCCATGTTTGGTTTTGAAGATCTTTTCCCTTTGAATAACCCATTTATTTGGGAACCATAGTTTTTTTTCCCTATAGGTAGTATAAATTCCCGCAAGGCTTGCAGTTCTTATGGTTAATGGGCTTCCAGGTAATGTAGATGCTGGTTCACCAACTCTTGGATCCAGCAGGTCATGGAAGTCTATGGAAATGGAGATTCAGTCCTTGCTAGAGAAGCTGCTTGATATAAATGATTCAATGAGTCGATGTGCTACATCTGCTGCACCTACTACTTCAGTTACACAAAAGCTTGCTAGGCACAGAGACATACTGCATGAATTTACGCAGGTAGTATGCAATCTTTTTTTTTTTCTTTCTTTGATACTTCTGATATAAAATTTGCATCCAGTAACTAGAAAAATGGTAATAGTTGTCCAGTCAGAATACTTTGTAGATAGGGCTCGTTCACTTGAAATTTAACCCTTTGTCAATTTGGTGCTACAATCACTCTCAGCAGCATTGGTATCCAGAATTCTTAAATAATTTTTGCTTCATGAAGCTTTATACTGTACTACTATAGGCCATTCATGTCATTATTATTATTATTATTATTATTATTATTATTATTATTATTATTATTATTATTATTATTATTATTATTATTATTATTATTATTATTATTATTATTATTATTATTATTATTATTATCTTTATACTTAGATGATGGTTTATTATGTAAATGGGTTAAATATCAGCTAAGCTGCCAGTTATGTTGCTTCATTTCTTTGAATTGTTTGTTGTCGATTTCATCCAAATTAAGCTCTCTGTTTTTCTTACACATGCAATAAAATTCTCGGTGCTTAGTTATTTTCCTGTACTTATATTCACAAATTATATGGGATATCAAAGGTTAGAATCTATCGCTTGTAGTATGAAACCAAATTTTTCTAAGACTTTTGCAGTATATATATCTTAACAAGGCTTTGTCTACCTATGTGCCTCTGCTTCTATTATATTTTTGCTATTACAATTGTGCTGCTGTCCACCTAACTCTATGACGTACTTGGAAATGCTACACAAACTCTTTTGTCTGTGAACTGCATCCTTAATGGTTTCTAAGCAGTAGAGCTCCCTAGTGGTGGAATATTCTCAAGTTGTTACCAAATGTGATGATTTCCCCTTCATATGACACACTGAAGTGGAAAAAGTTCCCTTGAAAGGCATGCTTGCATCACATATGACAACATCTTGGCTGGATATTTTTGCTGCCAGGGAGCCCTAGGTGATAAATACAGCCCACGGCATTGTTAGGATACAATCTGGCTAAAGAAAAATTAAATAAAAAACGTGTCCATGGTAGTGCAGTTGGACACATGTAATTAAAAGTTGTATCTTCTGTAGCTGCAATTTTGCTTCACTGTACACCTGTACCGAATAAGTTATCTTCGGATATTTCTGTAGGAGTTTAGGCGAATCAAGGGAAATATTAACTCCCAGAGGGAACATGCCGAACTTCTTAGTTCTGTGCGGGATGATATCAGTGAATATAAGGTGAGAGCACCTGATTTTGAATATTAACAACTTGTTGGTGCTTCTTTGAACTAAAATTGAATTTATGCAGGCCTCTGGGAGCGTCTCTCCAAGAATGCAATTACTAAGGGAGAGAGCTGCTATACATGGGAGCATGTCACATGTAAGACTTAAACTGCTGATTATTTTGTTTGCTTGGTACATATTGCAGAGAAATGTTTCTTTGTGCTATAGTGAGCTGGTGGGACCATTGGATGAGGTTGGAAATTCTGTAGTGTTTATAGAGATTTCCCTATGGAAACTATTAGATGTCCTTTATGAAGTGTCATTGCAGTATTTTCCACGAGCTCCAAGTGTGGGTATTCTTGGGGTAGTGATAATGACTAGTCCATTCTTCATTTGTCTAATTCATGATACTGGAATAGAACTCCTTGACATCAAGCAATCAGAAATTTCAAACACCCTGTTAGTTCTGCTTTCTTTGTTGCAAGGAAGTTTCAGAAAAATTTCCCCAGTGATGAAGTACGTCTTCAGCTAACTTTCTTGGTTGACTTGGTCACTCTTAGATCATTCTCCTAATTGAAATAGACAAAAATTTCTTGTTGATTTTGCCGATGTTCTTGTCATAGTTTGGCCATGACGTGCACAAATTCTATACAGCCTGTATAAGACATTTAATCTTTGATCTGCAGATTGATGATGTTATTAGTCAAGCTCAATCAACCAGAGCAGTCTTGGGCTCGCAAAGGGCCCTGTTTGGAGACGTTCAAGGAAAGGTCAAGGTACTGGGAGACAAATTTCCAGTAATTCGTGGTCTAATAGGTAATTTCTCGATAGATATTTGTCTGCTTATCTTTTATCGTGAAAACCCATTCTTGATTGTATTGTTACCTGATCCATCCTCACAGGTTCAATCAGAAAAAAACGATCAAGAGACACGCTCATCCTATCTGCTGTCATTTCTGCTTGTACGCTTTTTCTTATCATCTATTGGCTCTCAAAGTGAACAGATTTATGTCAAAATTGAGTGAGAGAGAAGAGGACTTCCATATGGATTTTCCGTTTACATGTATATTTAGTGAAGTCTATGGTGGTTTTTTTTATCAATGATTCAAATGCTCTCATTAATAGAGGAAATGCATTTCGATCACTTAAACTGCAGATGACGCAGTGTTATTAATAAGACAATGCCCACATGTTACTTTCACTTCAGGTATAAGCTCCTCTGCCTCAACCTAACATATTGAGTTCATTAAAAGTTTCTTCTTTGCCTTGTTATTACATGTCAAATCAAGAGCATTCTTTGAGATTTTAGCCTTCACATATGTAGTGTTTGGATGAGAGATTTAGATCAAAGGGCATAATTTGGTTTCACTGATTTGAATGTGGCTACTGGTTAGGGTATGAAGCTCCATATTTGGACAAAAGACATAATTACCTATTCTACTATCTCTCCTACTCTAACCTTCTTCGTGTTTTATTCTATATCCTCACATAACTCACTAAACACTCATTCATTAATCTCTGTGTCCAAAAGAAGTGTCTCAACTAACACTATAACTGGAGCTTAGATTCGTAATCACTTCCATAAATGTAAGACCCTTATTCCATTTATAACACAATCAATCAAACTAGTCATTTTAATGCATTGCATGTCATATATTTGTACATGTGGGGCACTAGCATGTGTGAATGGAAGGAAATTTGAAGCAAAACAGCATACTATTGCGATAGGGATTTACTGTGTTGGTATGGGCAGGAAAGACCTTTAGCTTTAGGTGATACTGATAAGGATCAGTAAATGATAGTTACTCCTATTTGTAAGCAAGTACAACGACAAATGTTTTAAATGCATGTGGGCTGGAGACCTAATTAATCAAATTTCACTCTTTAGAGAAATACCCAATTTCCTGTACAATAATATATACATACAATTTTTTGTTTATATAGATGCTAAAATGACCATGATCGCCACATGTAACTGGAATAGTCAATCGCAATGTGACATTTGATGTATACAACAGTTAAAGTTGGGTAAACAAACTATCAAATCCAACTCATCATGTCATGTATGATTGATATTTGATTACAAGTTCTTCAGATTGATGGATATTAAAAATATGAAATGTTGAAGAAATGAAAACATGTTGTAATTGAATGTATGACTTTATGCCCATTACTGTCACGTGGCTAATGCATCACTAAACACTTTATTGTTTTTTTCTTTTGTTGTCATTTGATAAGGGATGGGAATTTAAAAAGGTGCACGGATATACTTTTAATTAATGATCTATTTATTATGCCCTCACTTTAATCAATTGGTGGTACCATGCATGTCCTTGGCCCAAACTCTTTGCTACCTACATTTATTTTTTACCCTCTCTTATCCCTCTCTCTTCATGAATTAAATTAAAGTGTGGAATACAATATTATTATACAGTACCTGAATGTGGAAATTAGTAGGGTTTTGTTATATTTAGCTAGTGTTGACTGGGAAAACAAACAGATTGGAGTCCACTCTTGATTTAAATGTAATTTAGTGTAGATATGGTGTATGCACTGGAAAATAAGAAATTTGCTATGTCTGATGCATGAAAACATGTATGTGGTGCTGACACCATGCTCCGACTCCTCTGTGGATCCTCATAATAGAGGTTTCAGATCCCAAAATCATGCCTCTCTCACACACATAGATACATGAATATATGGGGAATCTGTATGTATAGATTTTAAAGTGAAAGGTACTTGTCGAGCTATATATATATAATGGCATGTAAATGTACACAGGAAAGATAAGCCTACTGATGAGGTTGAGATGCTAAAAACATGTTTCATTCATTAATTGCTGTCGATGTTTGCAGAAATTAAATTATTAAATACTCTATGGAGAAGGTATGAACTTATTTAGATGCACTGGCAAAAATTACGCGTGAAGACGATTTAAAAATCTTTATATAAATAATACTATACGAAAACGAATAAGAGGTGGTTAACCTAAATTTGATTTATTGTTAAATTTTCATGGCATGCATGTTTGGATGATGATTTCTAGAGAGAATGTTTTTGGTATGAGGAGAAAATGGATCACAAAATGTTAGAAGAGAGAGGGGTTGCTGGGAATGCATGTGATCCTCGATATACTTTACTTGTTCATGTTTCATTTTTTATGTTTTATACTCCTTCCGTTCCATGTTAATTGAGTTTTTTTTCTATTTTGGGAAGTTTCAAGATAATTGAGTCATTTTTATTTTTTGCCTTCTATTTCTGGCAAAAAGTAACTTTCTTTTTTACTTTACTCTTTCTTTATCTCTCTTACTTTATTCACCATCCATTTAACACACTATTCTCATGCCGAAAAGAAATGCATCAACTAAAAGGAACGGAGAGAGTAATTTCTAGTAATGAAATGATATAATGTATTGTAACATAAAAAAAATAGAAGTTGACTAATTTTGGTGGACAGACAAAGATTAATTAAAAAAAAAAAAGATTTTTAGGAGACATACGTAAGTATGATTTTTTTATTTATTTTATGGGAAGCAATTTTCCCTCCTCAGATAGTATTTTTGGGTATGACTGTAATCAGTACATCGGAGATACGCACACACTATATGTTTGAACTTTGAAGTGAGGACTGATTCCTAATCTATAGTTTTAAGTACTAGTATTACCTTTTTTTCCTTTTAGAATCAGATTTAGGTGTAAATTTAAAATCCACTCTCATAACTTATAGTAAATGTCTAGTTTTTATAAAAAAAAAGTGTTCAAACTAAATTGAAAGTGAAGAGATTGGATTGGACACACTTTGCATAGAATTCAAGGACACTCTTGAATCTTGATACTAATTCCTCAACATATCATGTAGTCGTCCAGTAGTTGATCTGCCGGTTGACAGACTAATTGATTTCCACTATTGCCAAATCAACTAGTTGGTTGAACTTGATACGTTATTCAATTAGCTAAAACTACTCATTCCGTTTTTAAAAAATAATTTTATTCATGGATGCTACGAGTTTCAGCATATAATAGGTAAATTAAGAGAAAGAAAAATTGAAATAAATAAATAAAATAAGATAAAGAAAGAAAATGAGACCAATTTTAATGGACATACCAAAATACTAAGAGGAAGAGGAAGTACTTAATTTGTTAAGTAGTAACTGACTTTCATGCAAATTTTGCCAAAATCCAAAGTCATAGGTTGATTCACTTAAAATTACATAAATTTCACATTCTTTACGATATATGGAATTTTTACAAGTGCACTTATTCATCAACACTCAGGGTTTGTTTAACATAATTATTATTATTTTTTTCAAATCAGATTTTTCCTATGATCCTTTTTTTTTTCTTACATCATTTATTTGTTTTAAATCCAAATCAATCAAGCTTTTTTTCTTTTTTGTTTGCCTATGTTTTTTTAGTTAGTTACAAATCATCAATAACAATTCTTCATTTATCTTTGAGGTCATGATAACTCAAACTCATGACTTGTGAAGATAAAGACTCTTTCCTTTTTGGTCTGTCCCATAAAAATAGAAACTTTGTATTTAAGGAAATGTATTTCCCACCTTAATAAGATGTGACCAATTTTCCACTAACACACTTTTCTTTCTATTTCTCTCTTACTTTACCAATTTTGCACTAAAACCCGTGTTGTTTCTAAAGTTCCTAATTTTAGAGGAAGAAGGGAGTAAGTCATTTGGTAATTTTTAAATATAGCATATTTTATTTATGATTACTAATTCTATGATAATACAACAATATTTTTACATGAACAAAATATTAATCTAACAATATATTAATATTAGTATGTCATTAGTATCTAATTAGATACTACTTGCAGCTGATTTTATATTAAGGTGCTCTCATCTCGGGCTCCTGTAATTAAATTACTTAACTCATTATTTCTTCACTGAAATATCTAAAACTTGACATAAATCAAAATTTTCACAAAGTTAGGGTTTTTTAGAAAGTCATAAGTTAAGAATATTTTTTAGAGTTAAGGACACAAAATAGGATTAATGCTAAATATATTTATCATAGTCGGGAAGCACTGCATGCATGCATTGCTATTTTCCACTATTTTTGGTTGTAATTAAACAACTAAAATGAGCAGCGGTAGCAGAAAATAATGTAAAGACAAATTGCTGTACAGTAATGAAAAGATATCCATGTTTTCAGCTTTCACTGACAATTTCGTATCTGTGTGTCTGATCGATCAGTCAAATCACAAAAATTAAATAAATAAATAAAAAGTACTACTCATATGCTGCATGGAACACCGTTTCAAATGCCTATTGATATGCATTTCATTTCATTTTACGTTATTTAACTTTTCAGAAATATAGAAACTAACCTTTGCTTTTGGTATGAAAGATGGCCCTCGAAAAAATTGATCCATCATTATTAAATAAATACTTTTATCTCCATTCTCAGGAAATTTCATGGATTGCTTGAAATTTGAACTTATAACTCATAAGGATTGCTTGAAGAATATTTGGTCCACACACATAGTGAAATTGGGTTTTTAGGATCGAGGTCAGGTATGCGGATCGGAAGTTAGACTAGATACTCGAATAGTGATTCAGGATGGATATCGAATTGGGTTCGGGTATCTAAGGGATACTTGATTGAACATCCCAAATAAAAAAAAAAATTATAGTACTGGCATTTTTGTGTTCATCTTTGCAAATATTTCCCACACCTTTTTCTCCATGTCTTTTATCTTGTTTAGTAACACTTGATAGCAATATTGTCAACACAATATTCGAGTGTTAAGCCTGGAATAAGTTAAAAGTCTGAAGGTCTATAATATGAAGAAATCGACTAGAGAAGAAGAAGCAAGTCATGAACATTAGCTTCAAAGGTATACCTTCCCTTATTACACCAGCTAACGACCTACTAAGTTAACAAAGCATGCCAACTCAGCCATCTACTGGGATGTTGTTGATAGTCCAATGAGGGCTCTTCCACCTGTTGACTTCGATTGTTGTGGACATGTAGAATGACCTAGATTTGATTTATAATATGAATAATATCAAGAGTCCAGGAAATCAATGCTCCTAGAATTCTCTCTATTTAAAATGATGTCAATATAATTTTTTTCAAGTATTTGCTGCTCTAGTTTATCTAAAACCAACCCAAAAATTTTGTAGCTTGAATAGTGTTTGAGGTCTTATTGGAGTACTTAGAGATTTTATTGTAGTCTTAGTGCATAGTATGATACTCTACATACCTCTAATGGTTGATTATTGTTATCTATCCAAACATTTACCAAACTGATCAGGCATGCATAACGAATGAACGAACGAGCATTTAGCTTCGAATACGCAAACAACAAAATATCTTGTTTTCGATGAACGCTTGGTAACGTAACTTCACGATCTATCATCTTGTTCTTGCTAAAGAATATACATATAACATCATGACAAAGTGTATCATTTACAAATTAATAAATTATACTTAGTTAAATACGTGGTAGAGATCGCACCAAAATAATCAATTGATCAACCTATCTCTCTCTCCCAAAAAGGCCTATCAATCGGCCATGGCCGATGACACATGGGCCCTATCGTGTAATTTTTTTTTTATTTTTTAAAAAGTTATTTGAAACGATCTGTATATACCCCATACCCCATTATTTA
This sequence comes from Salvia hispanica, assembly GCF_023119035.1. Lineage (NCBI taxonomy): Eukaryota > Viridiplantae > Streptophyta > Magnoliopsida > Lamiales > Lamiaceae > Salvia > Salvia hispanica. Next base: position 32,207,589 of record NC_062968.1, on the reverse strand, counting down.
CATTCACCCCTTCATTCTCACTCTATACTTCTTTCTTTTATTATCTTTTTTATTAAATGTATGATGTTTCTTTTGTTTTAAACTTAAGTATGTATGTTTATAATTTATTTGTCTTGAATTTATTTTTATTTGTTATTTTATCTCATTTTATTTGATACCAATAGTTAAAAATAAAATATAGAAATAATACTGATGTGGAAATGAAATGGAAAGTTGGATAGACCCTGAAATAGACCCTTTCATTATAGCGAGATAGGGTGAAATGGTGACGTGGAAATAGGAAAAAAAGATAGGCCCTTGAGATGGGCATATCCATTGCTAATGGTCTTAAGATGATCTCTACCACAAATAATGTGATTAATTTCGTATCATCCATCACTCAAATTAAGATCAAATAGGATCAACGTTACAAATTGTTTGTTTCCTTTAATAGGATGCCTACACTATACATATGGACAAATATAACCCTACAAACACATAGTAGAAGATTTAATTAAGAGTAGAAGTATATGCATATAAGAATAGTAAATTGGGAAACGAGAAAAGAGGGGTGTATGATGTATGTGGAAAAGGCGATGCTCTTAACTGCGAAAATAACTGGTGAATAATGAGGCCCATGCACACGTCCTTTTCTCACTCCCTCTCCCCCACATCTGCCGCATCATCTGCAATTGCATCCTCTCTCTCTCTTTCTCACACACACACACACACAATGGCAATGCCGACCATGTATTTAATTACATCTATATATATGTACAATCGACAACTTGTACATATAAATTGGAAATACTATATAACGCCATCTTTTATTAAATCAATGAACCATATAGGAAGAGGATCGGGTGGAAATTACAAATCTACAGAATCATTTTTAGCTCTATGATCATAAAAATCTACAATAGATGCATCTCTTAATGGATTGATGCAATACCAGAGTTTGAATCCCATAAGAAGTAATAAAAAAATATTTTTATCTTAATCATTGATTTTGTGTGCCTATCCGTATTTACTTTTCATTTATCCATTCATCTCTTCAACACATATATGCATGTTTGTTCATCTCTTGTTATATGTTTGTGCTTCGCTCATTCACTCACATTCACACACCCTCAAATAATACTACTAATAATTAGTATAAATAATTGAAACATATTGATGGATTAATGCAATACCAAAATTCAAATTTCAGAATGAGCAAAAATTCTAATTCGAATTCAAATTTTATTTATTCATATATGGTTCATTGATTTAATATGTTTATTTGTTCATCCCTTGTTAAAAGTCCGTTCATTCCTCCCTCACACATATACTATTTAAGTCTGTGTAAATAATTAAAACAATTTAATTTAAATATTCTAAATTAGTGGTATCCTTTAATTTTGACCTATTTTTATTAGAGTGAATGTTTAGAGAGTAACAATCTGAATATTCCAATCCAACTCAAAACCCGAAGATGGCGAAGGTAGAAACATTTTTTTTTTACAGCAAATTTTGACTTCTATTCTTGTTCAATTGCAAATATTGGATACGCATCTTATTAATATATTATTGGACATAGTACAATTTACTTTGGATAAGATAAGACATTAAGATTTAGGGAAACACAAGTAATGTCTGAAAACAATTGGAACACCGGTCATTACACATGGGTTTTCCGATGAAAGTAATTAATGATTTTTGGGAGATGCATAATTTTAGCTTTTCATATTTAGAATAACTAGCTCTTAATACCTACTAGTATTTCTTTTCTCTTTTCCACGTGCACGAGTGTAACACGTGCTTTATAGACACCTCCATGTAACAAGGTATATACAAGAATGGTTCTAGAATCTAATAATAAGATGAGCTGAAAAAATAAGCTCTTGATCACATTAAATTTGTACATATCAAGATGTTTCGATGTTCAGATAAGTTATGCCTGCGGAACTTCAGTATATAAAATTTGACGAACTATTTGGGCTAGTCTATAAATTTCAGGCTATACCGACGTCCTTAATCATATACTGATAATATAATTGTTACGCCAGGTGAACGTCATTTCAGGTGGACGCGTGCGTTGCATATTTTGGTGATATATTAATTTTATGCTAACAATGAAACACCAAAATCTCTAATACTACCTCCGTCCCCCAAAATTTGTCCCACTTTGATCCGACACGGGTTTTAAGAAATGTAATGGAAAGTGAGTTGAAAAAATTAGTGGATTGTGAGTCCTACTTTTATATATTAGTTTTATAATAAAATGTGAGTAAGAATGAGTTAGTGGAATATGGGGTCCACTACCAAAAATGGTAAAAGTGAAATGAGACAAATTTTATGGGAAGGACGGAAATGGAAGAATGAGACAAATTTTCAGAGACGGAGGTAGTATTAAACAAAATATGCATATCATTATATTGTGAAAGTACTTACAAAAATAGTACTACTACTACTACTATTAAACATGAGATTCATTATACTTTAAAGATATTGTTAAACAAAAACCCAAGGGGTGTAGATGTAGTAGAGTGACATTTTGACTCATCTATCCTTAATCTAATGGTCAAGTGATAGATCACTAGGCTAAATCCTTGAGTCAATTGTCTCATCCTTCGAGGTGCCTATAAATCAGCACGAGTACTTGGTCCGACGATGGATACTTTGGTCTAACAAAAAATAAAAACAAAATCAGAATCATAAAATTTCAATAGCTAGCAATTTAATTTGGAATTTCTGTATCTTTGTTTTGTAGGAGTAAATCTTTTCTTTAAATTCTTAGGGTAAAATATTGATGAATTGTGTCCAAACGCAAGATGATTTGGTTGAAATCACAAAATTCCAACAGAATCTAGACAGCACATTCCCATTCCCTTAGTCAATTTGTCTTTGATGAATAGTGTATGAAATAATTTGAACAATAGTCTCAGATGTACCTTAACTTCATGATCCACTTAATCCCACATGCAAGTAATAGTTTGGATTCAATAATTAGACATAACATATAGACAAATTATGAGATCAAATGAAGCACACATCTCATGATTCATGTATTCAATCAAAGATTTAGTGAGAAAATAATGGGAGCATGTTTAATGGAGTGAGAGAGAGAGAGACAGTAATTAAAAGTTAAAGGTAAAACCCAAAAAAAGAAAGCATGGGGAAGGCGGTTAAAAAAAGCAAAACACATAGAGCCGGCTCTATACATACCTCGACTAGTCAATCAATCAATCAATCAGTCATATCAAATCAATCTCACGGAATTCCATTCTGAAAAAAAAAAAGAAATTTAAAAAAGAGAGGAAAATGTCATCTTCAACTGGTTTTGCTCCGGACCACCACCTCCTCTCTCCTTCCGGGCAGCTCTGTTACGTCCATTGCAAATTTTGCGACACTGTCCTCGCCGTCTGCATCTTCTCTCTCTCTTTCAGTGTCTCTCAATCTCTTAATTCTGATATATATGTATTAATATATATAGGTGGGTGTTCCTTGCACGAGTTTGTTCAAGACAGTGACGGTGAGATGCGGGCATTGCTCCAACCTCCTCTCTGTCAACATGCGTGGATCTCTCCTCCCCTCTCCCAACCTCACCCACTCCCACTCCCTCTTCTCTCCCCACAATCTCCTGGTATATTTAATTTATAAATCCCTTCTACTTCTTCTCCATTTCATTTTTCATTACCCTTTCTTTCATCTTCACATCCCTGCAGGAGGACATCCGCACCAACGCCCCGCCAAACTTCCCCATCAATCCAATCGACCCTTCCCTCTTCCCTCGTGAGATCGATGACCTTCCCAAGCCTCCTGCTGTTAAACGACGTACGCCACAAATTTCCACTTTTCTTGTCTTCATTTTTTATTTCTCAAAACCCTAAATTGTCTTTCCATTTTTACTACGTTTAATTCCATTCAAACACTCATTTTTTTTGTTTTGATTTAGCTCTTTCAAGATTGTTTTGAGTGAAATTTTTAAGGTGGTCCCTCGGGATTCATCGCGTCTTGGAAACCGTCACAAGAAATTTTAGTGAGACGAAAATCATTAGATAATGATGAAGCAGTGATGAGAAAAAAAGTGATATTGATGACAGAAATCAGTAAAGTAAATTGTCAGCACAGTGATTTTAATGTCTGTTTCTTGTTTTATTGTTTGTTTTTATTTGCTTCCTTGCTCACAGCCCCGGAGAAAAGACAGAGAGTGCCCTCTGCTTACAACCGCTTCATCAAGTAAGTTGAATCAATTGTATTTCATTTTTTGTTAATGTATACAAAAAGTACTTCATCCCTTAGCTAAGTAGTTTTGCATGAGGAATCTGTTCCTCGGCTGAGAGATTATTCTGTAATCTATCAAAATTTATGACAAATATTGTACTAATTAATATTTGCAGAGATGAGATCCAGCGTATCAAAGCTGGAAACCCTGATATCAGTCACAGGGAGGCCTTCAGCGCTGCTGCAAAAAATGTAAGATTATGATAAAAGTCACTTCCTCTTCTTTCAATTTTCAACTAGGGTTTTTTTATTTTTCATAAAATTGTTTTGGTGTTTTCTTCTTTTTTGTTTTCTTGCATCCAGTGGGCCCACTTCCCACACATCCACTTCGGCCTTATGCCTGATCAACCCGTGAAGAAACCAAATCTGTGCCAACAGGTAACCCTATCTCTAAACAAAACCCTAGATTTCACACAATTCATCAAAAAACTAATAATAATAAATCTTTTTTATTAGTTTTCTTGAATATTATTGTTGATTGATAGGAAGGAGATGAAGTGATGATGAAAGATGGGTTTCTTGCTTCTGCCAACATCGGTGTGTCGCCGTACTAGCTAGTCAATTGCAGTCTATGGTGGTGTGCCTTCTTAGTATATCTATTTTGCTTCTATGATTAGGGTTTTCTGATGTGTTATTATGCTGTGTTAAGACTGTTTGGACATTTTCGGATAGGTTTATGAGCTTCGAAATGGTGTGTTATGTTGGGAGAGGATTTTGATGTGGGCCGGGGTGCTTAACTGTAGTTAGCTCTAACTACAGATCTCCTAAACCCATCTGAAAATGAAGCTTGCTTTAATAAATCTAATGTATCTGTGTTTCCTTTAATTAGCCCTATGTATGTGTTAAATTATGATATTAGCTAGACCCTAATTTCTGCGTGATGCTATGAGGAGATCATTCAATTTGTATAGAGTATGGACCCAAATTAAATTAATGAATGATATTGCACAAATTTGGGGTGCGAATTAATTAAGGGTCAAGTTTCATCTGGTCTAATATTATGATTCGAGTGCATATTTAGTAGATGTGAATTTGTGGAGTAATACAATTCGCTAGCAATGTAGGTGTTTACCCCTGGTATGATGGAATTTGATCTGTCAAACTCAAGCAAGATTTTCCATAATGTTGGAGCATATAATCTTAAGCGGGTAGTGATTTAGAGACATAATGTCTCCATGCCATAATACCCTTATGTCTCTATGCCATAATTATATTTTATATGTGGACAAATATAACCAAACGCTATTTTTGGATAAAATCAATTAGCATGATCATTAGGGGATGATCTAATTTCTATAATAAAGACTAGTAAAGATAACGGTGAAATTCAATAAAGTATATTATATATTTTACATAGGAATAACATAAAAATAAATACACAAAAATCAAACTAGAGTACTAATATTATAAAATACATAAAATTAAAATAATAAATTCAATTAGTATTATATTTATTTTGACTAAGGTTCGACAATAATTTTCCAAAAATTAAAAATTTGAATAATTAAATTTTCAAAATTGAATAATTTAGAATAGTAAGTATGATATAAAAAAACCTACACCCAATTAGTATTAATATATTATACATATTTTCTTAATTTTATTTCATGATATAGTGAATTGAGTTAATAACTCAATTATTTATAAAGCAAAAGAGAAAATGCCTTGTAATTATTTATTATTTGATCGAAGTTCGATTGCAATGTTCTAAGAATAAAAAATTTAAATAAATTAAAATTTTGGAAAGGAAAGAAGTAGTATAATAAAAATTACAAAATTCTTAAAATAAAAACTATAAAGTTAATTATTATTATTATTATTATTATTATTATTATTATTATTATTATTATTATTAATTTATTTAATGAGATACTGAATGGAGCTTAAAATTCTAATATTTTATATAAGAAAAAGAAGAAAATAATATAGGATTAGTATTTTTATAAAATGGATTCATAATTTATTCATTAAGTTCAAATCTCATAATTTATTCCCTTAGTTTTGGAATATTACGTTGAATAAAACACTTATGAATAAATCTCTCATTTCTCTAATATTCTACTTCTTTAGGTATATATTTTGATTTTAAATCATATCTTCCACATTTATATATATTCCATAATTAAGCTACCACATCCTTATTTAAGATGTAAGGGCAAAAAGGTAGATGTAAAAAAGTGTAGATTTAATGAAAAATATAATATAATATAAGATTACAATTTTAACCTCATTACGACATTATGGCTTGGAGACATTATGTCTCTAAAACATTTTTCTAATCTTATTTGGTTTAACAACGGATAGCGTTTTCAGTTCGATGCTATGAGGTATACAAAATTTGAAATGAATGGAATGATATAAAAAGGCCGCAGTGACAAAATTAAAAGCACTGCATTTATTTCTAGATCATTTGTGGTTGAGAAATAATAGGAGTATGATTTATTTTATGTAGTAAGGGTAAATTAGAGAATGATTCATTTTGTAGTTATAGAATAATCGATGATATTCTGTCGTAGATTCATCTATACAAATATAAAAGCCGAGTTTTGGCGTTCTTTTAAAATATTTATAAATTTTGTCCTAATTTTAAAATATTTACAAATTATGGGATCAATTTGAATACTACATATCGAGCCTATACTCCATAAGTTACGGTGGGAGTTTTTCTTATATTCAACCATGGAATTGTAACTAGCATATATGTTCTAATTACTACCATTTATTACCATTACAACACTAATTATCATTATCATATTTATTACCATTACCATTACAATTATTCAATATTGGGATTAAAGAATGAGTGCAATTTACCACCACCACCCAATTAATTTGTTTGAATCATATCTATGAATTAATGGTCTATAATTAATTTATAATGTAGCACTGGCAGTTATAATCGATGACTGATAAAAAATTTGTTAATCCAAATAATTTTTATTAATGGATTACAATTTGAAAGGTCTTCATTTGTTATTAATTTAGTTTATCACAAATAATATTGGCTTAAAGTCACCAAGAATATGAAAAGGTACCCATTTTCTATAAATTTGGCTTGTACAAGGATACTTTGCGAAAATAGAAACACAAAGATATTGAGTTCCACCAAGCTGAAAAGCTTTAAGAATTGAAGAAAATTCATTCTTAGGGCAACTTCAACAATGCTTCAACTCATTTTAGGACTGAATAGCTCCTCAATCATTCTACAAAGGGTATCATGTTTTCTTTTCTTTTTTTATGCTATTTTGTACAATATCTACGATCTGTTGTGTTGAACTATAACATCCCAAATATATATTTTTTTTCAAATTTCATTTACACTATTACTTCTTTGTTTGTTGAATAAAAAAAGGGAGAGATGTCACTGTTTGAAATGACCAATGAACAAAGCTTCTGTAGGAAGATGTTTGTCGTCCGAAAAGAAGATGATACATGAATATTTGACGAAGAAGATGAGAATGATAGCTATCTTTGCTAGGTTAACATGTATTATGTGAAAGTTGGAAGATATTATTGTCCCCTAATATTTTATTTGTATATAAAATATTTCATTAGATTTATATACTCTTGGTATATACTCCTAAATTTTTTTAGTCTCACTTATTTTATTTATTCACAATATCAAATTGATAGTAAAAAAACATTCTAACTCGCGCATAGCGCGTGGATTAACACTAGTTTGAATAATGTCCTAGTGTAGCATAGATAATGCACTCGATGAGTTACTATAATATTGTCGATTTTGTGATTTTTTAATGTTACGTGTTACTTTAGTGACAATTGACAATCCTTGAAAATCTTAAAAAATTTAAATTTTATTTAATTCCCTCTTGATTAAAATTATTTTCACGTAACATACATTCAATTAAAGATAATTTTACAAATATTATAACAAAATCTCAATTGCATACATATGGACGAATAAATTTGCACGAATATAATTTATAGTATAACAATAACGACATACAGTATAATGTTCATAGTTGCATTCCTATGATGCCTTAAGTCAATGTAAATGTACTTTCACTATATATAATGTCTCCGTTCCCTCATAGTTGAGTCATTTTTCCATTTTGAGAAGTTCCCTTATAGTTGAGTCATTTTTTTTTTATTTTGGGAAGTTCCCTCATAGTTGAGTCGTTTCCATATATAGTAACTTTTTTCTATATCTTACTTTATTATCTCTCTTACTTTTTTGTCTATTTATTTAACACACTTAACATCTATTTCTTAAACTTTGTGGCGAAAAGTTTCGCCTCAACTATGAGGTAACGGAGGGAGTAATTTTTATGTGTATCACCGCCATTAAACTAATAATGGGCGAAAACCATATATCTCCACCATCTGTTTTTTTATATTTAATGGTTCATATTTAACCTTAGTTTTGATATAAAATTAGGATTCATTTCAATATTATCATTGTAACTATATGGCTCACCACTCCAATTAAATTCTCATTTTTTCCTTAATTACTAGTTACGTATTAAAATCTGCGTCATCTATACCAGGACTATTTATTGTGCACGGATGGAGAATATATCTTCAATTTTTTTCCCCCTAACTCATCTATTCGTCTTTTAGATAATGGTGTGTGCTACGGCATGTCCATGTTTACTTCTAATTTCCTGCAGTATTTAATTTGCCCCGGATCGGACATTTTCAAGTCGATAGAATTAGTTCTATTCAACTCTTTTCTTCCCTTCTTTTTCAATGCTCTTCATGCATTTAGATACTCCATATATCTGACGCATGCCAAAAGCTAAGCGGTTGATCATCCTAATTAGTGACTATAATTTGGCCTTAGTTTTGATATAAGAGTGAGTTTTGATTTGTTTCATTCCATATACATAAATTGTAGTACTAATAAAATGTGAGAAAATTTTCATACTTAGATAAACAATAATTTTGGCAGATGAATAAAAATAAATAAATAAATATGATTATTACTAAGAGATTAGTTAATCAAGAGATTAATCATTAATTAATTTAGAGATTTAATCACAAAAAATATTAATCATTGGATTAATTCCTTAATTCTCTCGGTAGATTTAATTATGAAGGAATTATTATACAATCCCAAACAGTTAAATTAAATTAAATTAAATTAAGCCAACCTACTCCGACTATTTAATCTCAGTCCAATTATTAATTAGAATCAAACCCATTTTCAAAATTAACTACAGCCCACAACAACTACTAAGATTCAGCCCAACAGTTGATCTAGGCTAGGTCCAACTAAATAAATAAAATAAGCAGCCTAACAAAATGTCCCACTCGGAAATTAAAAGGGGCAAGGATACACCGAACTCCTAAACCTATTTTTTTCCGGTGGGGATCGCCTACTATTTTTTCTACACCATCCCCTACTCCACCCCTCACAAATATAAATAATGGGCCTACCATCATATTTTATGTTTGTAAAGAATGTAGTAGGAAATGGTGTAGGAAAAGTAGTAGGTGATCCCCACTGAATTTCTTACCCTAATTCTTCCAAAAAAAATACGCACAAAATTGGTTTTTCACTAAGAATCAGTTTAATAGGGAAGATAAATGAATAAAAATATATATTTTAGATCCTACTATAACTTAAAAATAGATGAATTATCTATCGCTATAATACTAGTGTAGAAAAATAGAAGTAATACTATGTGGTTTGAAAACACTTAGAGTGTGGATATGCATGCATATTCAAGGGATTGAATTTTTATAATGGCACAAATATAATGTTGAAAGCTTTTTTTTTATTAGACTAAGAATGTCATTGGTTAATTATGCAGGAGGCCCAAAGCCATCAAGCATATGGTTAAAGTATTTGATTAGCACCTCACAGCCCAATTGCCTCCCCAAAGCCCAAACCTTGAGAATGGAGACGCTAAAACCCCAACTACAGCTTACTATTAAAAAATCGAAAAATCGGAAAATCAATATGTTGCTCCGAGTAATCGCCGGCCACGCCTCACGATTCCGGCAATCTCAGTGGCAGCTGACCTATTGCCGGAGCATGGCTTTGGAAACCTCTAAAGCAGAGAAACCCCAGCCAAAATTTGATAAGAAAGATCTAAAGGATAAGAAGCCTGAACAAGTGCTGGCGACAATCCTTGAATCTATCTCTAGACAAGATGTGGAGCTCCGCTGCCGCCCTCTCTTCCCTTCCGGTAATACATTGTTGTATAGATAACTCAATATAGGTTTGAGATTGCTGCTCTTAACTGCTTTCATTTTGTTATTTTCTATTTTCATCGCGTTTGAGCAGACCTAAAATGTGGATCAGCGATTTGTACATTCGGCACTGATGTAGCTTTCGTTTGATGATAAATTTTTGATTAAGCTGTTTAGTTTGGTTTACCTAAACTCAGTTATGTGGTGATATGCGAGTGAATGATTGTTGATTTGAATCTCATTGACTAGGAAAGTGTGGCCGTAACATTTTCTTCATGATCAGTTCAATATGTCATGTGTAACTTGTCCACAAACTGCCTGTGTAGGGGAGCGTGAAGTGTGTATAAATAACAAAGAAATAAAATACATAGTCGTTGGCTATTTTCATTTTGTATATGAAAATCTGATTTTGAAAAAATTAATACTAAAATCTGTGGCCACATGTCGGCCACCTATTGAACATCAGAACCACGTGTGCACTTGATTGTGGTGTGGATGGTGCACGCTTACGCACTACAACAACGTACTTATTGCCTAAGCATGCGGGCGGGTGCTTACTGCATCTACTAAGCACGCGAATGTGGATGCTCTTAGTTAAATTCCTGCGAGAATTCCCAATTTCCTAATCCCCACTCGTAAATGATCACAATCCCTAATTTACGTACAACAGAGGAGATTACGGGGAATTTTTAGCACCGCCACATCCCCACCACCATGGCACCAACGCTGACTGCTTGACCCCACCATACCACTGCACTGCATTCACGCATTACCCATGCCTGCTTGCTGACTCTGCCTCCCAGTCTACAATAGGAATCATCCAAGGTACTTTAGCTAAAAAAAAACATTTTTCTTATATTGAATATACTCAGGATTCCCTGCATTTAGAAGGTTCAGTTTCTTGTGTAAGTTTTTGCCAAGCAAAATAATTCCCTTGCAAATATAAAGGGAGAAGAGAACTATATTTTGTCTTGCTCCGTAAATGTGGGAGGTGTATAGGCTCGAAGTATTCACTGAATGTGCACATTAGTACTAAAATATAATCTAACTGGGGTCCGGGAGTAATGCTTTTAACTGTAAGATGAAGTGTGTATGCTGGCATAACTGGGTAAGGTCGTGTCATTGTAGAAGTCTCTTCACTTTATAAAGTGAGCAAATAATTAGTGGACGTTGCTATTGTTTCCAGGCTATCTCATTCTGAAATTTCAATTCTCAACCTTTGCAGAAGTATCATCCCTGCTGACAAAGAAAGCATGCATAGACCTCATAAAGAAATGCAAATCCATGACTTGTTTCAAGCAGATCCAAGCCCAGGTCTTCACTCATGGTCTGCACAGCAACATTGATGTCTTGCACAAGCTCATGGCATTTGCCACAGATGCTGACTTAAACTATGCTGACATGATATTTGCTCAAATTGAGCTCCCAACTTTATTTATCTATAATGTGATGATCAAGGCACATGTGAAATCTAGTAGTTGCAGAAAAGCCCTTTCGTTGTTTGATGAGTTACGTCTCAAGGGATTGGTGCCCGATAATTATACATATCCTTTTGTCTTTAAGGCTGTAGGAAGGCTTAGGATGGTTCCTGAAGGGGAAAAGCTTCATGGGTTTGCATTGAAAAGTGGGGATCTTCATGATTGCTATGTTTGTAATTCGGTTCTAGATTTGTATAGGGAATTAGGATGTGTCCAGAATTTAGCGAAAGTGTTTGATGAAATTCCTACAAGAGACTTAATCTCATGGAATGTCTTGATTTCTGGGTTAGTAAAGAGCAGTAGGTTTGAGGATGCTGTAAATGTTTATAGGAGGATCAGACTAGAGACAAGTTTTCAACCTGACGAGGCCACAATTGTAAGCACTTTATCTGCATGTACGGCACTAAAGAACTTGGATCTTGGTCGTGAAATTCATGAGTATGCGAGTAAAAAATTGGGGTTTACTATGATTATTGGAAATGCATTGATGGATATGTATGCTAAGTGTGGATGCATAGAGATTGCCCGAGGAATATTTGATGCCATGCCAGAAAAAAATGTTATTTGTTGGACTAGTATGGTTTCAGCTTACACAAATTTGGGTTGTTTGGATGAAGCTAGGGCTTTATTTGAGAGGAGCTCTGTCAAAGATCTTGTTTTATGGACAACCATGATCAATGGGTATGTACAGTTCAACATGGTTGATGAAGCCATGAACTTGTTTAGGTGCATGCAAATGAATGGCATTAAACCTGACAAATATACCCTTGTTACTTTACTCACAGGATGTGCTCAATTAAGAGCGCTGGAACAAGGTGAATGGATTCATGCTTACTTGAAAGAAATTGGAATTATTATTGATGCAGTGGTTGGTACTGCTCTTATAGAGATGTATGCAAAATGTGGTTGCTTAGAGAAGTCTTTGCAGATTTTCTATCAACTGAACCAGAAAGATGCAGCATCATGGACGTCTATGATATGTGCACTTGCCATGAATGGAGATGCAGAAAAGGCTGTACAATTATTCACAGAAATGACACAAGTCGGGATTAGACCTGATGATATCACCTTCGTTGGTGTTTTAAGTGCCTGCAGTCATGGAGGGCTAGTAGAGGAAGGCCGTAAGCATTTTGATTCCATGACTAAGGTTTATCAACTTGAACCAAAGTTAGAACACTATGGTTGCCTGATAGACCTTCTAGGTCGTGCTGGACTCATGGAAGAAGCTGAACAGATTATAAGAGAGATACCTAATCAAGATAACAAGTTTGTCATCCCACTTTATGGTGCTCTGCTTAGTGCATGCAGGAACTATGAAAATGTTGAAATTGGTGAACGTATTGCCAAGAAGCTTCTGGAGGTTGAGTCCAGTGATTCTAGTGGTCATACACTTTTAGCCAATATATATGCAGCTGCCAATAGGTGGGAAGATGTAAAGAAAGTCAGAAGGAAAATGGATACCATGGGGTCCAAGAAGTTTCCCGGGTGCAGTGCACTTGAAATTGGTGGCCTTTACTAAATCTGGTTCAAATAACGGGCAGATTGTAAATCAGTACTTGAGTGCAGGCAGTTGGAAGTTGGGAGCCAGGTATCTAATAATATTAGATAGTGCAGTTTGGCCTGTAACACATTCTCATTATTGATTGATGATGTTATGTTGTCCAAACAGTATCATAGATTTCTATTTCTCATCTTCTATTATTGTATATTCAGCTAAATTGCAGAATATTAAGTTCATATTTTTCATTATTTTTTCTTGATTCATCCTGGTTTATCAATGATAGTCCCATTTAATAGATATGATAAACTAACTACTGTTTGTGGGCTATGAAAAACAAATGATATTTTCCTAGACTCTCCTTTTTTGCTTTTCAATTGTATACTTAGCTGTATTCCAATCTCTTCACACTGAAGAAAGTTGTTCCTCTACTATGTGAATGCACGTCTTTGGTCTTTTCTACTTTAAACAACTTAATGTGATTCCTCTGAAATTTTTTCTTTTTGTGGACTGTCTGTTCGAATCTTATAGTTTTAAGGATGATGAACCGATTAGATTCCATATCTAAAAATCATTGTGATTCTGCATTTTGTGCGAACTTCATAATAGTTGAGAAAGTTGAAGAATTTGTATTCCGTACTGATGCTCTTGTCATTTTTTCTTCAGCCTTAATATTGATGAAGAATGTTTTTATAACGCCTTAAAAGTTATCTCTTCTGAAACAGCGTCATGACCTTTTGGGATACATCTGAAGTAGCCAAGCTGCAGAGATTTAAATTATGAGGTGAGCTAGATAATTCTGATATAAGAATTGGAATGTCTGATGTAGGTTTACTGTGTAATTTAGAAAAGTTTGCATGTCGTGCATGTATTCAGTTTACTGATTATTTTGATTCTGTATAATGGGCTGGTTGCTTATTTGCTAAAAATTTTGAGGTTGAGTTCAAAAACTACTCAATATTGTACTCCGTATCTGGTATTGGTGACTTGTGACAACAATTTGTTCTCTTGCAAGATTTCCCTGTCTCCTAATATCTGACTGATTCTCAGGGATTCCATGACAAACTTGAAAGCTGTAACCTATCCTGTAGGTGGTAAAACTAATGGTCATTTTCACATTATGTTGAGATGATATATGTTTGATTGGATAAACATAACATACATGCATAGAACTTTGGTACAGACTGCAAGATTGGCTAAAGGGGCGCAGGGTGGGTAATGGCATTGAAATTCTAGAGGGACGAAAATTTATGCTGCTTCAGTGTGCCACCCTGAAGCCTTGAAATATATGGTTTCTGTGATGAAATCTTGGATTTCTGTTGAGAAATTTGTATGTGTGCTTATGGCTCGAAAGTACATTTCCATCCATATGTTTGTTTGAAGCCCTGATCTATCACAAAACAAGTCTCATCTTTAATCGGCCATTTTAAATTAGTCACACTGTAATTAATAAAAATTAAAGTATAATCAGCAACTTGAGCAGAGGCTTCCACTCCTTCTCTAGTCTCTACCCTCAGTGAAACCCCTTATATGGAAACACATCTAGCCTTATCAACTAGTCTGCCCAACACATCAAGCTACCAAATTGGAATGACATGGAATGGATAGATAAAGAATCAGGGTGCATATGAGATAAAAGTAAACTAAATAATAATAATAGCTGGAGGGAGAAAAAGGTTGGATTCTTGTAATACTTGGCTTCATGTGGGATTGTATATTGGAGTGCTGGAATTTCGGGCTTTACCTTGGATTACTTCTCATATTTTCCTTCTCTTATTCTGCTGGAAAGAAGATTAGATGCTGTAACAAACCATTGGCCGATTCAGTATACTGGCTACTCAACTCATGAAAGATCTAGGGTCAAACCTAGGTCACTTGGCTTGTGTTCTTATATTTCATATTTGAACTGCAATACTTTATGTTATCTACTGTCTCATATTATTTCATAAAATTGTAAAAAAATGTTTATGCATGGTGAAGGATATGGTGGTGCATTTATTAACTTCAATAAAACCTGAACTTGGAAGAGAAACTTGCTATCGTTCACTGTTCTGTATTTACAGCCATAATTGTTGCTGTCTAAGCAGCTGGCTGCTGTTATTAATATACGTTCATTTTAGACTATCATATGTTATTGGTATAAACATTGTACATGCTATAATCATTTGCAAATTTGTTGTTTTACCTCTCTATCGACCTCATTGTTTTTGTTCTTTTTATAACTTGCTGCACTGAATCGGTTGAAAAATATATTTGGTTTAGGAAGGCGAGAAGCAGAGAAAATTGCTCTTCAAACTACAGTCCAAGTTTAACGTGGACGTTTTCAGCCGGCCATATCTACTGGTCATCTGATGGAAGCGGATAGTAAAGCTGCCTATCTTCAAGAATCTTTGTGAAGAGCTGCACTTTGACCCACAGAAGGCCATAGAAATTCATGAAGGTTAATTTAATTATATTGAGCTTTAATTATAAAAGGCATTATAGTTTAGTTTCTCATACTCCACTATTTTCAGTTGATTAAATTTCATGATATACTTAACTCGTGAAAGTATTAATACTGTTTATGTATTTGCTATACATGTTTTATTAACAACTTGTCTTTTATCTTCTTTACCCATAGAAATTTTCCAGAGAAAACTTCAGTAACTGGTAGCTGTTAAACGTGAAATCATTGATGACGATGTAAAAACTTTGGAGCAGATACAGATTATATTCTGCATTCCAAAGCAAACAGTCGAAGCAACTCATGCAGATATCCGCAAAGGTGTACTTGAGAAGGTGATTTCTGTTCATTCTTTTCCTTAAATTATTATTAGAATGTGCCAGATATGGATTCATTAATAATTTAAGATATCCAGCAACGCTTTGTTATGTTAAGTAATTTGGTTCGAGGATGTTCTGGCTTAGTAATTATTCAAGTAAATCAGGTTTGCAATTAATTGTATGTTTCCAATACTTGCATGTCATAATTTTCTGGTTTTATTCATGGCTGCATGAATACTACAGATTGTCAAGGAGGCAATTGCTTCTGGTGTATATGGATATGACGCCAAGGCTTGATGACATTTTTCTGCAAGCACACCGATGTTTGCTAAAACAGAGTTTTGCAGTCTTGCAAGTAGGGTATGCTATCCACTCGCACATGTACTCATATGCCTGTGGATCTGATCGCGCTAAAAGCACGTTGTTTTAGCGTTATAATTACTATATTTCCTAATCCTGAAGTAGTTATCAGGATAGTTTTAGGTGCGATGGTATATATTTGAACTTTAAAAAATACTAAAATCAATGCTATATATGTGTATTTCAAAAGTGGAGAGGACTTTATTGTAGATCAGGCAGTGGCAAGTGTGAGTTAATGTGCATTTGGCCATATTCTAAACCTGCAGTTTGTCGATTTCAAAAAAGACCAAAACCATGCTATCTCATAAGCACTGCACATTTAGGTCTACAAATACACACTTTCCGTTTGGAGTAAAATCCTCTTCTTCTTTCAATTGGTTTTGTTGCATATTTCCGTGAAACAACTTAAATTTCGTATGTTCCCGTAAAATTTGAAAGACAAATTAATTTCAAGTGATGGGATGGTCCAAGAAGTTGTCAACCTATCTCAAAATAGACAATACAGAACACAATCCACTATTGGTGTATTGGTGTCTGTTTTTGTTGGCCGAGGCAGGTAGGAGCAGTCTCATGATGGGCCCCAATAATTTTGTTTTGTTGAGTATTTTGAGATTAATTGGATATTCTTTTTGCATTTTTATTAAAACTTGTGGTTTTTTGAAGAATGGTGATTTATTAGTAGAGTGAAAGCTCAACAAATTTCAGCAATAGCTAGTTTCTTATGTTTTTCTTCTTAGTTTTTATAAATAAAAACGTGGATTAAAACTATTTAGCATGTGGATTAAAAACTAATTTAACTTAGTAATTGAATATTTAAGCATTACTTTATTCATAAATTTTCTACGGTTAAGAGTCTCAATTCTTTCGATTACAGAGTAAAGAAATATGAGTTCAATGGAGAGAATACTAGTAGTATATAGTATTAGTCTTATTTTCATATACTGCTATTAATTTTATAATGAAAATATAAGTGAAAGGTCATACTACATACCTATTCATGATAAAAGCAAAAATAAGACTTCTATTATTTGATTGAACGAATTAGAAAAATGCGACCCCTATTATCTGACGGATAATGTTGAATTTTATTGTAAAATTTCTTTGCCTCGTGCGAGAGGAGCAGGCTTGCATCAAATTGGGTGGAATTTAGGGTAGTTGATTGTGACCAATTTTGGAATGGCCACAGTGGATCAACATTCACTTTTTTCTTTGATTTTTTTATTTATGCTTTTCTTTTTCCTTAAACAGATTTCTACCTTGCCATTTTAATTTAATTTTGACTGCAGCCAATTTTAATTATTGTGTGTATTTTTGTTTTGAACTTTTTTTTAGTTTTAGTTTCTTTTGTGTTTTTGTGTAAATGTGGTGTAAGATGTGGGTGTCGCAGCGATCGTACTAATTTATTTTTATAAAATTGGTAGTGGTATATTTTATTACAGATTGATTTGATTATTCTCTTTTACAGAGCCGTTGTGCTAGTATGTTTTTCTTCTATTTTTATGCGATAAATTTTTTAATTTCATAGCTACATTTTATATAAAAAAAAATTGACCAATGATAAAAGAATAAGCAATAACAGGAAAGCAGCAGTGTCTGATGATGCGTACATCAACATGAATATTTAAATCCTGTACATATGATTTGTTTGTTTTATGATAATCACTGTTTTATAACTGTATGAAAAATGTGTGCTGCTCCAGTGATATATAAAGATAATTTTGTTTTGCGCATTTCTCCAGTGAAACAAACTTATCAATGTAATAGTAATGAGTAATACAAATACACACATGACTAATTTAACATATACTCCTATTATGTAATTTTGTGATTTCTAATATTTTATGTTGATTTTACAAATAAATATAGAATAGTGTAGAAAAAAAGAAAAAATAAAAAGTGGATTGAATGATTGAAAACATAGTCCATGTGAAATAACAAGGTTGGACGGAAGCAGTACAAGAAAAGTGGGAGGGAAGAAGAAGAGCAGCCTTAATAACATTAAATGAGCTGTAGCATTTGCAGTCCGCCCTGGCATCTATAATATATCCGTGTCTCTCTCTCTCATCACTCTCCATTTTCAGTTCAAGCTAGCCATGGTACTACTACTACTATAGACATAGTAATTATGGTTTGAATATATGATATAGTAATATTAAAGTGATGAATTGCAGTGGGAGATCCCAGCGCTTCTGACTCAGAAATTCTTCAGCCCCTGCATAATTCACCAACACCACAAGAGAAACGAAAAGAATGTTTTTTGCTTTGATTGCTGCGCCGGGCTTTGCCCCTACTGCTTGTCTCATCACCGCTCCCACCGCGTCTTGCAGATTAGGCGATACATGTACCATGATGTGATCAGGATTAGAGAAGCTGAGAAACTCATGGACTGCGCTCAAGTTCAAGTAACACTGTCTATTCAAATTCATCCATAACAAACAATTATCCTAACTTTTCTTTTTTGTGTGTGCAGTATTATCACACTAACAGTGCAAAAGTAGTGTTCTTGAATCGGAGGCCGCCAACAAGGCCAAGCAAGGCTTGCACCAGCTTTTGCATCAATTGCCACAAAAATTTGCAACACTCCTATCTCTTCTGCTGTCTCTATTGCAAGGCACCTACACTACACATTAACATAATACACACTGAGAGACTGAGAGAGTGTTTGTTTTTTATATAGTATATGCTTAATGGCTGATATGTTATGCACAGATTCGACATCTAGAGAGAAATGGGAGGAGGGTTTCAATGTGTCTTCGCAAGGGCAATTTTGGTGCGTTTTGTGAAGATGGGCTATTGACGCCCGACTCACAGCAGCAGCAGCGTGGCCTTCTAATTACCGAAATAACGAGGAAGAAAAGGAGCAATCATCATATCCGGTCTATGTGCACGCCGGTTTACGTGATGAACCGGAGGAAGAGCACGCCTCACCGTGCTCCACTCTATTGAGCCTTATGTCACTTCCCGAGTTGCCCTCAAATCTTAATTTTCTTTGCCTGCGGTTCTAGTAGTACTAATATCTTAAATTTACCTTGGCTGATTTGGTATCATCATGACAGATTCTTACCTAAATTTGGAATGTTTTGTCTAGTAAACATGTCTCGTCGTGTATTCATAGCTATTTCCTTTTTTTTGAAAAAAAACTAGATTTCTCAAATGCTATACAAATTTAATTATTGTTTAAATGTTGCAGAAGAAATCGGATATTGCATGTCTTTCTTTTTATATTCATAGTAACCTATGTGTGAGGTATAGTTTTCGACTTATTGTACTTCCTTCCCGTCTCATATTACTCACACTTTTTATTCTAGGTTGTAAATTTGGTATCCATTTTTTTGTGTAATTACATTAGTATTTTAAGTATAATGGAAGAATAATAAAATACTTGATTAATTCTAATACTCCATATTAGTTAAATATTCTAATTCTACTTAAAATAAAAATAGCATAAGTGGTTTGTGACAAGTCGTAATAGAAAAATGTGAATAACATAAAGATATGAAATACTAGTAGCTTGATGGCCTGTTGGCGAGGAGGAGGATGAAAAGTTGGAACGTCCAAATAAGTTTCTCTTTTAACTAAGTAGAGTAGTACTCCCTTCGTTTCGTCATAATTGAGTCATTTTTCCATTTCAGAAAGTTTCTTTATAGTTGAGTAATTTCTATATATGATAACTTTTTTTCTCTTTCTTACTTTACTCTCTCTACTTTATTCACTTTATACTTTATTCTCTCTACATTTTCTTCTCTCTTACTTTTTTATTTATTTATTTAACACACGCAATATTCATTTCTAAAACTCCGTGCCGAAAAGTTTCGCCTCAACTATGGCGAAACGGAGGGAGTACTAACTTAATTAGTCAAATTGATCGTTGACGAAATGATTATCGGTCAAATAATACATTGAATTTTAGATACTTACAAAATTTATATACTCCTCAATTCCTCCATCTCCGTTAATTAACTTGAGTTATTTATTTTACTTTATATTAGTAACAGATTATCATCCAATATTTACTTTATTTTCTTTTTACTTGACATAATGATACACATAATAATTAAATACTTGTTCTTAATTCTCATTCTCAAAAGAAAACACCTCAAGTACTTAGGACAGAAGGAATACTATTTTTGAAAATTTTGAGTTAAAAAAGTTTTATTTATAAGAGATTTATATCTCAAAATTATCCTAATTAATAAATTATGTAATAGGTATACAAATTTGTTTATTTTATGTGTGGCCTAATTACATCATGAACTTTATATACGTGTCCAATGTAATATAATGAACTATATCGATCGCTGCGACGCTAGTTAATTTCGCAGGATCTCGTCTGAATTGACAATGAATGCCTGATTTTGTTTGTACTTCTTAGTAAATTCTGTGAAAGTGTGTATATTAGAGAAATATGAGAAATGAAGACATCGTGAAATGATTTAGTTATTCCATGAAATTTATTGAAAGTGCAATTCATTCCACTGCAATTAATTCATTTAATGTTGAAAAAGTCATGTCAAAATTCTAAAATAGATTTCGCCAGGTCTTGCACATCGCGAGTCATGAATGGATAAACTTCTAAAGTAAATTAATACTCTAACTATATTTACATTGATATGTAGCATTTACTAACACCAAGAAATATTTAAAACTCCCAAATACTATATACTCCGTATATAAAAATTCGTCATTAAAACAATCATTTCTTTCAAATTAGAATGGTAAAGTGAGGCCCACACCACAATTTATTTATATTCTTTCTTTGAGCAATGATAATTGATAAGTTTCACATAAAATCGATACAAGAAAGATTATGATATAGGAGTAGTATATTTTAATAACATTGACTAAGTCATAAAAAACTGTTATTTCTAAAGAAAATCGATCAGGATTGATTTCGTAAAAAATAGCATTCTCCAATATACAAAAAAAAAAGAAGAAATTAATTATGGGAGGGGGGATGAGTCTTGGGTGGCAAATAATCAAGGTTGAAACCTGCAACATCTTCTCCATCTTCTCTTCTTTTCTTTTGAGGAACCCTAAAATCTTCCACACTCTCTCCCACTCCCACTGATTTTTCTCCCAAATCACGATTGATCGGCTTCTCATCATTTCCCTGCACACACAAATTAACACCAACATATATATGAGAAATTGAGAATGATCATGAAGTATGAGAATTGTCATCACTGAATTACCTTTATAAGAAACTCCTTAGCAAGAGGATGATTGTTAGCCACAGAGATAGCTCTAGCATTGCATGAATGAAGTGAGATTAGTAGAACAAGTAGAGTAATATTAGTGATCCACATTTTGATGCAATACACAAATCAGATTCAGATTTATATATGTACTGTATCGCTATAAAACAGCAATTCCGGTAGCCGGAAATTATGGGGGAAATGGAACACTATAAAGTTGGAGATTTGGTCCAATTAATCTGTTAAAAAAAGATGGAAATTTTTAATTTTGGGATCACAAAGAAACGAGTACAATACTTGTGCTTATATATGATGAACAGCTGAAGACTCCAAAATAGAGATTTTTCCATTTTGTCCCCTCGAAATGAAATTAAATATTAAACAAAAGCATAAAGTAAAAAACATGAACAATATGAAAATAAGAGGCTGTCGAGTTTGTTACCATCGAGGAATAATTAATTCACCCTTATTTCGCTTGTCTTTGTGTGTTGTGCTTCCTGATTTCTAGTTCTTGCTTCCCCACCATGTTGCATGCATGTTACAAATTTCTCATTTTTTTTCAATTTATATAAAACGTGAGAATATATATATATATATATATCATGATCTACTATTTAGCTTATTGTTACGTGTGAGATTTTGTGTTAAATTTAAAGTACTTGATTGTGTTTAGTACATTAGATAATTATACTACGAAACACAAAAAAAAATTGTACATTTTTATTGGTATGTTAATGTAGTGTAAATGATTGTATGCATGTACAAGACAAGGAATGTATGATGAATTAAATAAACAAGTCAAATGTGTTGTGTATGTATGCTTTTGATGTATACATCCTTTCAAGTTGTGTAAGGGTAAACTGATTTCAGTGTATTTGAAGAGTTAATAAAGCTAATCTAGCTAGGAAGCACACTCCCAAAGACCAAAGTACATTTATTTTGTGTGTGTTTTATTTGTTATTTCTATTGCCTTATATTTAATGTTAATTATTCGTTATAACCGTACGAAATTCATTCATTATACTTGAAACAAATGAGATTAATGACCAAGTGCAAATATTAATTTGTTAGCTTATTAGCTATATGTATCGATTGAATGAAAATCCTCTAGTGTTTTTAGATGAGTTGTTGAGCAAATTAAAATTCACATTGTGAAAAACCAATCATCAGATTAATACAAGTATCACAAACATAATATCAGAACTCGCATCATATAAAAAGTGTGCGCTAAAATTACTATTTACATTAAACTCATCTACTACTAAAAGACTAAAATGAAGTGGACACGTGGATATATTAACAGTAAGGCTGCGTCTGATATTGGTAGTTTGTTATGGTGGTCCAGGAACATTTCTTTCCCCTGCTTCTGCATAATGTTTCTTCATTTTCACATGTTTTTAACTAATAGTACCATCATGTAGAGGAGTATCCATTATTTTGTTAGTCAATTGAAGAATAATTGCAAGTATTAGTAATGTTGGACTTATATGAAATGAGGGTTTATAAAGTAAAAAAATTGTAATATGAATAGAACTGAAGTCGTTGATATATCGATGATCATCTATGTATAACGACAAAATTGACAATAGCAACCCACAATCAAAATCAAAATGGTAGTATTTTTCTTTGTTTGATTAAATAATATGAAGGGCACATTCCACACGTGGAAGGGGGAGAAGCTTAAAAGCATCGGCAACGGTGTTGCATAGGCAAAGTATATCGGTACATGGGCATTAGCATGAACACCGCTCTCACCCGTCGACCAATGATACTGTGTCACATGGCTTATCTATGAAATATTTTTATCCTAAAATTTTGATTTACATTTCCAACGACTCTTAATTATCACCACATTACTCCCAAATTAACCATAAGTCTACAATGGATCCAAACAGCAGATCCAACTAAAAATATCATAGATCTATTAGAGTGAATACTAATGAAGGTCTTGTCTTCTAACTCTTCCAACTGCTAA
Source organism: Salvia hispanica (assembly GCF_023119035.1). Taxonomy (NCBI): domain Eukaryota; kingdom Viridiplantae; phylum Streptophyta; class Magnoliopsida; order Lamiales; family Lamiaceae; genus Salvia; species Salvia hispanica. Next base: position 32,183,916 of record NC_062968.1, on the reverse strand, counting down.
AACTGCAACACAATCACACCATCTCGTCTCCCCAATGTATCATCTCGATCCAACTTCCCAACTTCGAATGCTATCCTTCATTGTCAACCCCAAGGGCTGAGCAGCCATATCTTTAGTTCCATAAACAAGACAGATATAAGAATGCTACTACTACAATCTAGCGAGAATTAATTAATGACTTATGTCCGGCTAGCAGGGGAAAGGGAAAGTGATGCCTCAGCCAATTAGTGCCCAAATTGAGACTTTCAAATGTATGTTTAAATTTTCAATTAATTTTTTATTATTTCAACCATCTATATTCTTGGTTTAACGTGACTGGAATGTTAAATTCTAATTTTTGTTTCTCAGAGAAACGACGCAACTTTAAAGCATTTTTTTTTTTTTTTGACCACAGGTGTATCAAATACGCCTTTAGCGGAATTTGTTTAATTCTACTTGACCAAGTTTGCAATTTAAGGCCGAAAGTCTTCCCGATAGTAGGATTTAAATCTATGACCTCAAGGTCACCACCGCCAACATTTTCAGTGACCGACGATTCCAACATTTTCATTTACCTGCAATTTCAAAGTGTCCAAGGGTAATGACTTTATTTATATTATATTATTTAACTAGTCTTTATTATTATCTCAACTTTGTTTGCCTTAAAATAAATTGTACTCCTACAAAACTCCCGCGTTCCTGAAATGAAACCCTAAAGTCTAAATCCAACAAAGAACCCTAATACAGGGAAAATGCCTAAATTGGAATTATCAGAATCGGAATCCGAAGATAAAGCTTTGTCGTCGGAGGAGGAAACCGATAATGGAACTGCAAACGAGAAAGACACACCTTTAGATCAGGAGAAAGTATCTGAGTATGAGAAGCAGAGATTGCAGAGAATCGAAGCCAATAATAGAAGAATGGAGGCTCTGGGACTGCGCAAAATGGCAATTAATCTCATGGGATCTGCTCCAAAAACCCAGAAGAAGAGTAACGATAAAAAGGCCAATAACAAAATTGTGGATGAAGACGAGGAGTATAATCCAACGCAAGAAGATGAGGAAATCAGCTGTTCAGAAGATGATGATGATGATAACGAGTTTTCACCCTCGAACAAGACAAAGGTAATTATAATAAGTATTTTAGTAGATTGATCTCATATTGACTTATGCTTCGTTATTTTGTTTTTTTTTAATCTCTGTGGCTTTTCTATTCCCATATAGTGTTGATTTATTGTTAGTTAGTAGCACTTTTTTATGATAACATAATGTATCATGCTGGTTAAGAGGGATAATGTGCTGTGTAGTGCTGAAATGCAGTCATAAAGCTGAGTTCTTCCTTATCTAACGAGTTTATTGTGAGACTTCTTGATATGCTCTGCTTGAAATTAGGCATGAATGAGGCAAGAGGAACTTGAAAAAATGTACCCTAGTTGTCTTATTCATAGCTAGTTTAGGCCGTTAGGGTGAGGGAACCTTTTGGTCATTTTTATTGTATCGCAGTGATTCTTCATGTGCTTTATCATTTACGTTTTACATGTAGAAGGATATCCTTTTTTGAAGTCGTCGGGGTGGATTGATTTGTTTGGGTGCGAATGGAGAGAGCAGATCAGGGCTGGTTAGGATTAGGTTACCTTTTGATTACTTAGCAGTTGGAGACATTGTCAGAACCAAGGAGGGCATGTATATGAACTTCTATAAAACAATCATACACTGCATCAGTAAATATAGATGTAAGTATTTCTTACATTTATGCATTGTGTGTGCGCATTGATATAAAAACTATTTAGAACGTTTAAGCTTAGATTCATGCTGAATAAAAATTCAAAACCTACAGTAATAGTGAATTTGTATGTTTGCCCGCCTTAAAACCAGAATCCAAGATCTTGCTCTCGTTGTCTCTGGGGGTTTAATCTCTATGGTTAGCAGTGAGATTCGACTTGTCATGTTTGTCTAGAAAAGTTGGTGTACCCGCTAGGCGCTACATCACTGAACAAGAACTAAAGTAAAATTGTTGTACCTTGTCCAGATTTATTGTGTTTAGAAGACCAATAAGTACAGATTTTGTTAATTGGTATGTAAATGCCAAATATTAAAGATGATGTACTTCATAATCATATGTGATGCATTGTGGATTGTAATTTGTGATAGGACATCTAATTTATATTAGATCGTAGTATTGAATAGCTAATAAGTTGTGTATGCCATTGCAATACGCATTATGTATTTGTCCACCTTTTTACGTATGTACTGTTCTTCTAATAGTGTTCTGGCATCATGACTGAGAATGCCTGTTGAGTGTGATTTGTACATTTCCTTGCGGCTTATCTTGAACTTGATACAGATGAAGAAAAATAGTACTACACCTAAGAAGCGAGGCCCCAATAATCTTGACACAGATTTTGTGGATGATGATGATGCCTTGATGCAAGTAAGATTCTCTCCCTTATATATATAGCCCGCATTCTTCAATTTCTGTTGGTTATAAGGTGCTAAGCTTATAAGATGTTCAAGGTTTCTGATTTTTAACCGTAGTGGGCATTCTCAACATATATGCTGTGTTACAGGCAATTGCTCTATCTTTACAAGATACTGAAACTTCTGGAGCTCATGTTCTGAACTCTGTACCTTCCGAAAATGACAAAAGAAAAGAAAATCCGTCTATTCAGGACCGTTCACGAAAGAAGGGAAGAAAACCGGTTAGTATTATTCATTCTGGTGATTTTAATAAGAATATCAGTTCTCATTATATTTCATCGATTCTCATTTTCTTATACATGTCATCTTCGGTCAGCAGATAACTAGCCGAGTCAATATGAATGAAGATGAAATGCTTATACACTTCTTTCAGTTCGATGGTAATGAAAACTTTGTTCTTTGATTATTCAGATTATTTCTATAGTACAGATTATATTAAAACTCAATCAAAGCATCTCTATGGTAGGAGCTATAAATTTATAGAATCTTACAATTGATACGCAGAGACATCATCCTTTACAAATCAACTAGTGATTTGCATTTTGAAAAATAATCAATGTGGGCATTTTTACCATCTTCTCGGTTCCTTCACAATTGCTTACAAATGATTACACGAAATGTTAGCAGAATCTGGGAGAGGGAGCTTCTTCCTCAGAGACGTACAGCGACTAGCAGCCACCCATGATTTTACATGGTCTGAAAGGGAGATAGCTGATATGATATATTGCTTTGATAGTGATGGAGATGGAAAGGTCAGTACATCTTTCTGCTTTCTCAAGGATTGTGTGTAATCTAGTTGGTAATGGTATTAGCTATGTACACTAAAGCTACAGCCTACAGATGAGATTAAGTAATTACTTTCATCCTGCGGGCCGTTTCAGATTAGTTTTGACGATTTCCGAAAGATTGTGGTTAGATGCAACATGTTGAAAGCTTCTGAAAAGGATGTAACTGGTTAGCTAATCCCACTCTCCTATCATCCATCATCTTTGCAGAGCTTTTTTCTTTTTTTGTAAATTCAGTGTTTTGATACGTGACTTTATTTCCATCTCGTGTTTTTAGGTTGAATGGCAAAGTTTTTAGGTTGAATACAGGACCTACTATTCCTATGGAAATCCATGTTCAGGCTAATCAATCATATACTATGTAATTGATTCTCTATCCTCAAGGCCCTTCTATATTTACAAGTGGTGTTCAATTTGTCATAATATTTATATTTGTCCAAAAGCAAAGTGTTGTACAAGTAATCAGGTTCTAGAGAGTGGATTGCCAGATCTGCTAGCTTGAGACGAGTCGTCATTATGTAAAAGTATATATGTATCCTTGAAAAAAAAGGCTAAACACAGCAAATGCACTTTGAACAGTTATAGAAACCAGCCAAACCCATGTTTCTACAGTCAAGCAAACCACTATCCAAAAAATATTAAGCTCTTAAGTGACATTCATTCTCCTTCAATGTCCTAAAATGAACATGCGTGCAACTGATTCGGATATCTGAATGTGGCAACACAAACACATTGGGTGACTACGTTCTCTTGAAAAGATACCCCAACAGGATCCCAATCAAGCCAAAGATGATGGCATACATGACGGGGACACCACTGGTGCTTCTGTGACCTTGACGCCTTAGGAGTTCCTGCATGCCATAACAAAATGAATAACTAAAATTATTCTAGGTAGAATTTCAGTAGCCCATGTGAAGTCAAGAGAAAAAGTCAATGTCTTATTTAAGAAGTCAGAGTCGAGTTTGCATGCATTCAGTGAATTTCAGGATCAGATAGATATCTGTTAATTTGATTAGTTTAATGGTAGACTTCTTGATGATATTGGTCAGTAAATAGTGCTTAGCATTCATTCTGCATCAGTAGATTGCTGGTTCTAAATTCAGGTTTTCCAAATCAAACTCATTGGATTGCAAAATGAAGGTCACTTTCATTTAAAACTTTTAAGATTCATGGCAGAAACCAATTGGAGCACGGTAACCTAGCACACAACCAAATTACCATTGTTGATCAATTTAAACATGTTTCTTAATATTTCGTCATTGACCTTAAAAAAAGTCTCGGAAATCAGACATGAAAAGGTTACCAGTTCTTGCTGAAGCCTGCTATTTTGCTGAATGATAGATTGTTTCTCTTCAGTCAGCTTTGAGATGAGAGCCTTCACCTACAAACATGCCAAAGTCAACGATCAGCAAACAGAATATCTAAATGACCTTTACGGCTTTACTAGTGTCAGGGCGAAGATATCATCTAAATGAAATCCAGCAAACTCATGAATTTCTAAAACAGGTAGATGACAGGTAAATTATAATGTCATAAAAGGGGTCTATATCTAGCTAGACAACAACCAGGAATCTAGCTTTTAAATAACTACTACTACTATTTGATAACTAGTGACAAGACATTAGGAGAAACAGAAAATGAATAATATAACCTCTGATGTGATTTCATTTGTTTCAGGGAATCCTTTTGACATCTGCAAAGTCATAGAGAGAATGAAAGATTATTGCTTCTTTGTTTAATCTGAAATATCTTCTTGCTAGAAAAACATATGCTACAGCATACAATGCTTACCATGTTCGAATCAGAAGCTTGATTTACAGTCCCGTCCTCTGACACTGATGCTCTAGGTGGGGAGCCTTCCTCTGACCCCTCTCGAACAGGTGAAGGTGGTCGAGGGGGTGGAACATAGGCTACTCTCAATTTGCATTCATCTACTTGGTTCCCCGAGTCTTTGTTGAACTAAATACAGATCAGGTGCATTTGTTTAGCATCTTTGACAAAACATTCACAGCTCTAACAATCTTTGTTTAATAGTAACATATACTATATGCTGCATCAAGAATCATAAAATTACCATTTCTGGAGTAATATCCTTTGAAGATAACCCAGGGTTCACCACTACACTCTGGAGGAGAAACTTATCCCTGCATTGCATATCCGGTGGAGCCTCTTTTTGAGCTTGCATGGTAACTGAATGAATGACCAAAGGATTCCAGAGACACTGTTATGTAAGGACGCAATAACAAAATATCCTCTTGAAAATTTCTTCCATCTAAAATTAACTTAATTTGCATAACCCTTGGTTGAAATGTAAATCTAATGATGAATGAGCGCATGCACAAACATTTAGAGAAAGAGAGGTGGATGGAAGGGTAGACCTGTAACATCACAACTAGAGTGTGGCATCACAACTCCAGTGTTTGGCCTCACACAGTACTTCTTCGGATTCGTCGTTTTCACCTGAATACAGAAGCAGAAAACCAAAAGGTAGATAATTCAGATACATTGGGATCCATATTAACATTTCTTACTAGTGTTCTCTTCAAGTTCACAAAATGAAAACATCACGAAATCCTAATACTAATCCAAATAAAGTCTATTAATGACACAAAACAGCTACCTTGAATGCAACATGATTCTCAGACTTGTTCGTCAGCTGCATCGAACATGAGATCTGCTTCTTCAATTCAACTATCACAACAAAAATGCAAAAGATATTAACCCAAGAACATAAAAATCCGAAGTGCGGATCTAAAAGAATAAAATTAAATCAGCCTCGTCACAGTTCCCCTAAACCACGGATTCTTCTTGAACTAAATTGAACCAAAAACCTTCCAGCACACTAAGGCAGACCTGAATTCGAAACGGAAACACAAGAGGCATCTGACTTACATGGGAATTGAAGTTCGAGAGGCTCAATTTGAAGGAGCTCGGTGTTACTCATCTCTTTGCCGATCGCTGGTTTCCGCCGGAGAAATGATTGTGTTATAGATTCCGGCTGAAGGCGGCGGCGGAGATTGAATCGATCACCGGCGAAAGGCGATATTAATTAAGAGAGGTATGGGAGGAGAGAGATCTGGCTGGGGTTTTCGAATTTTAGGAATTTTTTGTGCTGCCTTTCTTCTCTTTTGTTTCAAAAAGAGAAATAAATTACGTGACGTTGAAAGTGCAGCTGTCTCTTAATTCCACTTTCCCCCCATAAGTTTATATATATTGCATCACTATAGAGTTATGCAAAAAAACATACTACCATTATGCTTTTCATTCATTAATATACACGTTATTATACAAAAATAATAGGAGTACATTTCACTAGCTCGTATTACTCACATTTTCATCAATTCTTTTTACCATATACATTTGTGTATCTTAAAACTTGATTGGTAAAAAAATAAGTCTTTTAATAGCAGATAAAGAGAGAAACAGTTATGTTGATTTATTTTTTAATTCAGGTTTTATATTGTCTAAAAATCAGATTATATGCTTAAGCAAAATTTTAAGAGAATAATTTTCTTCAAAGTTAGCTTACAAAAGTGAGTGATGAACGAGAACAATTTATTCTTCAATTTTTCCAAATTCAATAAAAATTTAATATCCTACTGTACGAAGTTTCATTTGTCGTAGTAATTGTCTGATTTGTTACGACTATAAATAAACATGTAACTTTTGTATTTCATAATGAGCTCAAAAGAAAATTTTATTTTATATTACTAAAATTTTTATTCAACTTTTTCCCCTCGTATTATTCATAGTTGGTTGGTGTGTGGTGGGGGGGGGGGGGGGGAATGGTACACTTCTATAAACATAAGGGGTGAATACTGGAAATCGAGTAGTTGAAGGAGCAATGTGAGATTTATCAGATTCTCTTAACCAACCCCCTTTCTTTTTAGTACTAATAATTTAATTACGACATATTAGTGTTAGGTAGTAATGTAGCAATAAAGGATACCTTTTAAGTTAAAATCTTGTGTAAATTAATTGTGAGTCTTCACTTTTATTTTGTGGAGTATTTATTTATTAGTAATGTTTATTCGGTTTACGGTTTACCATAACAATCAAAATTGATCCAGCTATCTCTTAAATTTCATATTCCAATTTGATATTAGTAGAATAACTAAATTTCTTGATTCTTGTTGGAGTTTTGATTCCTAATTACCTCCCCAGCCAGAAATCGGAAAAGAAAAAATATCTGATTGATGCTTACATATATAGCACCCTATTTTCAGTGGATATTGTATAAGTTTTTATTTAAGTTGATGAAACAAAGAATAGAACAATAGCAACATAAAAAAAAAACATATGAACCTAATTTAAAGTTACGTTGCAATCACTAATCAACAAGACAGTGAAATAAATATATATTAATGTTATTTTATTGCGGATATTCTTTCCCTTTTATGCTTTTCTTTGTTCTGTGTTTTTTATTCTCTTTATTGCATTGGTTGGTATAGCTAGTATTATCACAAGGTTGTAAATTAATCTTTTTCATGTATATTCCAGCAGTATCTCCTTTTATATTTTAAAATACTCTATAACAGCTTTTCTAAAAGTAGACAAGAAAGGAATTAAACACATATAATTAAGTTACAAAAGATAAAAGCAAGAAAATTAAATAAAATATTATAGTATTGTTTACAGAGAGACAAATATATACAATTTCATACATAATTATAGGGCATAATCAAGTAATTATCATGAACCGTGAAATGTACTTCTACACGATTGGCTGATTCCTTCACGTAAAATTCCGCAGCGGTGCTCTTACCGCCGTCCGTCTGTCTGTGCCGTTGAGCAGGCGTCGTCCGTTCGCCGCGGCAGCTCGTCCGTCCATGCCAGCGGCACGGCGCTGCTCTTAGCTAAGAGCATGTCCGTGCCGCTGAGCAGCCCTACGTGGCGTATTCTTATTGGCCAACGGCATAGCCGTTGGCAAATTTGATTTTTATTTTTATTTACTTTTTAATTCGAAATTTATTTAAAAAAAAATTTTTAAATAAAAAAAATATTTTCCCACTTTCCAAAAAATTATATTCGTTTTCTACCCACTTTTAATTTATTTTTCAATTTTTTCCCCCAAAATTCACATTTTCATCTATAAATACTCCCACTTCAACACAAAAAAATCCCCATAACGCTTTAATTATAGGAATTTTTAATTTGTAGGATTTTAATTATGTATTTTTTTATTTTCTAGGATTTTAATTATGTATTTTTATTTTTTAGGATTTTAATTATATAATTTTTATTTTTTAGGATTTTAATTATGTAATTTTTATTTTTTAGGATTTTAATTATGTAATTTTTATTTTTTAATGTATTTTTTATAATGTAGAAATGTTTTTAATAATTGAAAGATTTAAATTGAATAATAGAATAGTGAGATCCTTGAGCTTGTCCTTAGCTAAGAGCACGGATGTGGGTATTGTGCTTTTAGCTAAGGACAAGGAATAAAAGTGGGTCCGGGCCCACCTCCATGCTCTTAGTTAAGAGCACATACGAGGATGCTCTAATTATACCATTGTTACTAGTATTTCAGTTTCTAATTTATTTTTTTTTCTTCTAATTTTACGTGCGATCAAAGTACTGTAATTATGGCCTTATAGACATACTGATAGATATTTAAAATTTTACATTTAGATGTTATATGATGAACCCCTTTTTGAAAAACAAAAAAGGAATGGGTCAGTAGGAATAATTAAAGGCACCCGGCGAAGAATATTTTTTTAATGAAATAATTTGGAAAAAAAGAAACTCATTTACACGAATTGACTTGACCTTTCTACTTGATGCCTATGTGAAGAATATTTGGATTTTTTTTTTAAATGGAGACTTATTTACACAAATTGACTATGATTTGATTCAATTTCTTTTAAATGTAAGTTGTTGCGGACCTTAGGATGATAATTATAAATTTATAATAATAGAGCATTAATTTAAGGGTGTTGATGAGTCCAGCCAAAACCAACCCATTTTGTGCTTTTTTTAAATTTATTTTGGTTCCAGTTGACCCCACAGACTGAATAAATGACCTGCCTGGAGTAGAATATGGAGTAGTATTTATTTGCGACTTATTTAAACTCAATATATTTGAGAAAAGTTCATTCTAACTCAAATGGCAAAGTTCAATCACAATTAAATTAAGTTCGTGAACTATTCAAAAAATATAGATATATTAGTTTAACAATTTGACATATACCCTAAAATTTATTCTTAATTGTGATATACTCCACATTAGTTAAACTTATTTACTAAGAAACATTAAAAGTATTAATCAATTAATAATTATTATTCTTGTAAGAAACATTTTGCATATGATTACTATAACTATAGTCTATAAGGTGTAATGGTGCATATCAGAAAATAGATAGTACAATGTTTATTTTTATTTTTTAATTTGGGTGGGCGACTTCTTCTAGCACTTGCCAAGGGAATTATAGTGGTTACGTATTTGGACTAATAACGTGACAGATGGGTATGCTATCATCAAAACTTTTCCCTATTTCTCTTTATGATAATGATAACTCTTGATAGTCGAGACAAGATTTATGGGCCGCTTTTTTGACTTCACTTTAGAGGTGGCAATTAGTGGCTAGTTAATATGAACATGAATATACAATATACATGATACATGGGGGCTCCCTTGGATTTCTAAGATGACAGCCTATTATTAATTTATTAGTCATGATATGAGTTTGGTTTGCAATATTGAACCTAATACATAATTGATGAAACAACTAAGGGACTATTATACAATGTGGTTTCTGCCACATAAATACCAGTTCATGATCCAACCTCAGCAGACTGTTGTTGATAAGCACGAGCAGTAAAACCAGCATACCAAGCAACCCTCATGAGTTGCACCCCAAGAACCAGCACCCAACAGCACACCAATCCCCTAAGCGTGTGCACCGTCCACGATGGTGCCCCGACCTCTGCCCCCAGCTTCAGCCCTCTCATCAGCTGCAACAGTCGATACGACTCATAAACAACCGGTGTCACCAACCACACCGGTGACTGCCAGTGCCAAGTCAGCATCTCCGTCAGCAGTTGCACCAACAGAAGCAGGAAGTAAGGGCCTAAGAGCACTCCCCATGAGATCAAAGGCAGCTGAGGCTGAAGCAATCCTTTCTGGGAAGCAATGAACATCACCGAGGGAATGATGAATCCAGCTACATTTGCAATGATGTTCCAGAAACTGTAACTTGAAGGAGGCTTGCTGCTGCAACCTTCACTCTCCTTGTTTGGACGAGCGGTGGAGTCTGCCATAAGGAGAAACAGGGTCGCGCCAAGATTGAAAATGCAGTCCAGTCCGGTAAGGGATAGAAGGCTGGCTATGTTGGGGCCAAGGAAAATAGATGATATTGGCAGCCACAAGGTGGGCACAACGCCGGTCACCAAGAGAAGCAAGGGGCCAAGAAGCCATAGAGGCTGCCTAAGGTAGTGGAACTGCATAACAGGCTGCTTATTTGCATCCACATGTTGATGCTCCGTCTTAGTTATTGAAGCTTCAGCTGCCTCACTAGAAGAAGTGATGGTTTCAAAGATATTGCTAGTCTCTTTGAGCAGTGGACCTTCTTTCTCCGGAACATATGTTACTGGAGGTGGTTCCCATCGAGATGTGTTAGCACAACAAATGATCCGAAGACCGCTGCTAACATATGGCAAGTTACATCTGCCAAACAGACTCTGAGATTTATATAATTTAGGGGTTCTATGATGCAATTGGGAAACAGAATGTACTGGATTACTGGATGGAGACTGGGTAAACAATGACATGATGAGGTTCACAAATGAATCTTACAGACAAAGCTTGGAATTCGGCTTCCAGTTACCTAAGTAGAAGAAAAAGAAGCATTTTAGAGAATAAGCGAGATCTTCAAAACAAACGAACACCCATGGACAACCGACAGCATGATACAAGAATCATAAATGTGAATATTCAAAATCTGTAAGTTTGTTCAAGCTCACATGCTTAGTGTCGTGCGCCAATTGTGTCCAAGAACTATACCTACACATTCTAAACGACATGACGCTTCGTACGAACTCAACTAAACTAAAGCTATTCTTATTTACAACAGCACAGGTGAAGCAACCCCTCAACATCCATAACCATGTCATATGCATATGCCAAAATCTAGTGGTAGCTTATTTACAGCTAAGAAGACACTATTCTCCACAACAAGCCCCTTCCCTGATCTTGATACAGGAGTTTCAATGAATAAGAGCGATCAAACCTCATGCTAATAAAACCTTATTAATACAAGACTAAACTCGATTAACCTTTCACTAATCAGAATCTACTGCTGTGACACACCAAAATCACCAGAAAGACAGTTTGTTTACACTTTACACACTGACACACATACAAATCATGGAGTACCGTACTATTTTCAAAGCAACAAGAGACTGACATATTTCTCTTCTTAAACCAGAGATTAAATTAAGCATGAAGAAAGCAGTAACATCATAGAACATAAAATTCCGAAGACGCAAAAAACTCAGAGAAGAATAATTTCTTATTCAATTCGATAAACACGAAGGAGGGGCCGATGATCGGTTCAGATAGGATAACAAGCACCGGAATGTGTAAACCCTGATTAGTCTTCTTTAATTTAGGGTTAAACACAAAAACAATTGAACTGAGAGTAGTAGGAGTACCTTGGAACGGCAAAGTGCAATGGGATTTGAGATAAAATGTGTAGAATCAGCCGCTACCTAAATCAGTGGGATTTCGTAAATTTTGAGGAGTGGTAGGAAATTATTTTTTCTGGACAGATTTTTAAATGGATTAACCCTCCACCTTTTCGGTAGTTAATATTATTATTAGTGGATGGTATTTTACATTTGATACCTGAAATCAGAAAAATAAAACCAACTACTACCATCTATATATTCATATATGCTTAACGTGATTTATGTTAAAATACTAATATGAGTATTTCTTTTATCATTACATCCATCCGTGTACAAATTTTTACTATCTCATTATATTCTTATATTAGTCATTTTATTTTATTTTATTAGATTATTTTACTATAATTTTTTCTTTTACTTTAATTATTAATATGGTTGGATCTTTATTTAACAAAGAAAACAAAGTTTGCATATGGAGCCAGACAGGCAGTGGTGTTTAGTGAGTGATTGAGTCTGAAAGCTCATATCATGGCTTAACTTGCGTCTCCAAAAATGGTGTTTGCTGCAGATATAATTAGAGATCAGAAAAGATGTACTCCATTATTGCTTGATTACAATATGCGCTAGGGTTACACCCTTTATAGCCATGAGATATTTTACATATGGAAAACTAAATCATAGGAGATCTTATTCTAGTTATGGTATACAATCAATTTAGAATCAATCATCTTAATTATGTGATTTTTTTTCCAACACTCCCCCTCAAGTTAAGTAACGGATTCCCGATACTTAACTTGCTTAGTACTTCTCTATAAGACTTCGCATTCACGGCTTTGGTTAGAATATCTGCCAGTTGATCCTCCGACTTCATATATGGGAATTGAACAATCTTGGCTTCAAGTTTCTCCTTGATAAAGTGTCTGTTGACTTCCACATGTTTAGTTCTATCGTGCTAGATCGGGTTTTCAGAGATACTGATCGCAGCTTTGTTATCACAGAACAGTATGCACGGTTTCGATACATAAAGATCAAGTTCTGTCATAAGCCTCTTCAACCACAATATTTCAGTGAGGCCACTTTTGATTCCACGGAACTCTGCTTCAGCACTTGAAAGTGCCACCACCTTCTGCTTCTTGCTCCTCCAAGTAACAAGATTTCCCCCTACCATTGTGAAGTACCCTGCCGTGGATTTTCGGTCATTTGGGTTTCCTGCCCAGTCTGCATCGGTAAAACCATTAATCTCCAAGTGCTCATGTTTCTCAAACAATACCCCATGCTCCGCAGTGCCCCTCAAATACCATACAATATGTAATACGGCTTCCCAATGATCCTCCTGTGGTGAGTGCATAAACTGACTCACTATTCCCACAGCATATGCAATGTCGGGTCTAGTATGAGAAAGATAGATGAGCTTGCCCACCAGTCTTTGATATCTCCCCCTGTCTGTGAGCTTCGCCCCTTCGACTATCTGTAGCCCATGATTTTGTATCATTGGAGTATCTGCTGGCTTGCAGTCTATCATGCCCACTTCTGCTAGAAGATCCAGGATATACTTCCTCTGATTGATGAAGATCCCTCTATCTGATCTAAAAGCCTCAATTCCCAAAAAATATTTGAGAAGACCTAGGTCCTTCATTTCAAATTCTTTGAACAAGTTCTTTCTCAATTCGCCAATTTCTTCTTCATCATCCCCTGTGATGATCATATCGTCGACATAGAAAATCAGGCATGTGATTTTCCCATTCTTTTTCTTGAGGAACAATGTGTGATCTGAGTTGCTCTGTCTGTAGTCATACTTCTTCATCACTTCAGTGAATCGGCTGAACCAAGCCCTGGGACTGCTTTAGTCCATACAACGTCTTCTGGAGTTTGCACACCTCTCCGGGTTGAAACTCATCTAAAAAACCAGGTGGGGGAGCCATATAAATGGGCTTAGGTAGTTCTCCATGTAAAAAGGCATTGGTCACGTCGAACTGGTGGAGTGGCCAATCCTTGTTTGCGGCGACTGAGAACAAGACTCTCACCGTGTTGATTTTTGCTACTGGGGAAAAGGTCTCTGCATAGTCAACCCCGTAAGTCTGAGTGTATCCCTTTGCGACAAGTCGTGCCTTATATCTCTCAACAGAGCCATCTGGTCTCCGTTTGATAGTGAACATCCATCTACATCCTACGGCTTTGACCCCTCCTGGCAGCTTCCCCTTCACCCAAGTATTGTTCTTCATCAATGCTTTCATCTCTGTAAACATTGCCTCTCTCCAGTGTTTGTGCTTCATTGCTTCCTCAGCAGTCTGTGGAATCTCTTCTTCCTCATAGAGTGCCGCTTCAAATGCACGTGCCATTTTACTCAAATTCCCTTGTACAAAATTTGCAACTCCATATCTGCTCTTTGCTCCAATTTTCTCAGGAGAATACCGTTTTGGAGGAATACCCCTAGTACTCCGATATGGGAGAGCATACTTCCCAGTGTCACTATCGACAGTGTTGTCTTCTTCTTCTGCAGTGTTAGTATCAACTACAACATGTTCTTCAGAAATCGGTACGGGGCATACCTGGGATACCGGTTGAGGTTGATCGGGAGGTGGTTGAGTAGACTCTGGTGGAGAGGCGTGCTCGGCGACAATGACCGCAATGGTCTCTATTGGTTCCTCAATTAAAGGGCTTGGAGGTGACACAAACCAACTTAGACAGTCCCCATGATTAGTTTCAGGATTTTGCTCCCCCTGACTGCTAAGGTGGTGTGGGTAAAAGAACTCGGTTTCCAGGAAATTGCAGTTTATAGTGGTGATGATTTTTTTAGTATTCGGGTCAAAGCATCGGTAACCTTTTTGGTTTACCCCGTATCCCACAAAAACACATTTGGTAGCACAAGGTGAAAATTTGGTTCTTTCATGTTTGAGACTATGGGCATAGACAGTGCAACCAAAGACTTTAGGTGGCATACTAAGGGCTTCAGGTATTTTGGCTTGTTGAGAGAGGATATCAAGAGGGGTTTTTTTGTTGAGGATTTTGGTGGGGAGTCGGTTTATGAGGTAAATTGAGGTTGCCACGGCTTCGGGCCAAAGAAAGGTTGGGACTTAAGATTCAAGCAATAGAGCACGAGTGACTTCTAGAATCGTTCTATTTTTTCTTTCAGCTACCCCATTTTGCTCAGGTGTATAGGCACTTCATCATTGATGAACAAGGCCCTTTGTTTTAAAAAATTCAGACATGTCACTATTAACGAATTCCCTCCCATTATCAGAACGTAGGATTCTTATGGTGGTTTGGAACTGGGTTTGGACCATATGAAAGAAAAGGATAAATTTTTTGACCACTTCAGATTTGTGTTTCAAGAAATAAATCTAAGTCATCCTAGTGCAATCATCAATAAATGTAACAAAATATCTAAAACCCTTTCCCCCAATAACAGGTGCAGGGCCCCAAACATCAGCATGCACAAGCTCAAACATAAATTTCATACGAGTATTCAAAGGTTTGAAAGATTGTCTGTGGCTCTTGGCCAAAACACATGTCTCACAGGAAAAGTCTTTAGGAATTATAAAATTTGGAAACAAAAGCTGAAAATAACCATGGGAAGGGTGTCCTAGTCTTCTGTGCCACAGCCAAACCTCTTCTCTCGTGGATCCGTGAGCCAGCATTGCACTGCCATGTTGAGCTACCCCGTCCACGTAGTAGAGTCCTTGGCTCTCAGTGCCACGCCCAACGATCTTCCTCGTCCGAATATCCTGTAAAATACAACAATTCGGGTGCATCAGAAGTGTGCAATTAAGCTCTCTTGTGACATGGCTTACTGACATTAATCTTTGAGATAAGCTTGGCACAAATAAACAATTTGATAAACGAAGACTTGGAGAAATTTCTATAGTTCCAGCCCCTGCTACTTTAATTAGTTTCCCATTCGCAGTTCGAATATAAGTTTTAGTAACCTCACTAAAGTCACTAAAATCCCTTCTTTCTGGAGTCATAGTATCTATAGCCCCACAATAAAAAATCCACCCCCTTGTATCTATTCTATTACTATTTTGCACGTTAAATGCAGCGGAAATATTCATCAAAGGTGCAAAACGGTTCTGGGTG
This sequence comes from Salvia hispanica, assembly GCF_023119035.1. Lineage (NCBI taxonomy): Eukaryota > Viridiplantae > Streptophyta > Magnoliopsida > Lamiales > Lamiaceae > Salvia > Salvia hispanica. The sequence goes on along the minus strand of NC_062968.1, from coordinate 32,167,967 downwards.
TAAATTTGGACAACTTTTGGGTGCACTTCGGAATTTTTGAAGTTTCTGGGCAAATTATCACAATAAGATAAATCATGGGATTCAGATTTAAGGCAATGGGGTATATTTTGATATTTAGCATAGTTCTGGGGTTGGCAATTTAATAAAAAGGAGTTTTTAGGGTTTGATTGAAAATCAAACCCTTTACCGCATGTCATCGCGCCGCTCCCCCAATTCTGATCTTCCATCGCACCGGCCCGTTCCACAAAGTTTTCGACCCGGATTCCGCTTCCGCCGCCACCATCACCGCCGATTTCTGGCTGGAGAAGGTTGTTTGGCTGGTTTCCTCCTCCATTCACCCCTTCTCTGTTTTGATTTGGGGTTTCCCGTCGCTGGCCGACATCGACGATTCCGACGGCGGCGAGCTTGCCTTGGGCTCGCGCCTTCTGTTTCTCATCCCACCACTCCGGCTATCCCACCCGGAAAAAGCAGGTCTCCCTAGTATGCTTGTTCTTCCCACAGTGGGAGCACCACAATTTACTTTTGTCCGGCCTTCATCCGGTGGTCTGGTGTGTGGCTCCGGCAGGTGGCGGTCGTTGCTGGCCTCCACGGTTGTTCGGTCGATCCCTCTGTGCTCCGTATCCATAGCCTATTTCCCCCGATGATGCATCAGCGCTTCCCACACCAGTGGAGTCTCCGGTGGGTGGAGCGGATGCCGGTGGCATAATCTTCTGTCGAGCCGCCTCCTTCTTCACCCACCCATAGGCTTCTTCGACTGAGGGGTATGGCTGTTGCTTAAGGATCTCCCGACGGATGTGGTCGTACTCTTGATTCAATCCAGTGAGAAACTTGATGAGTCGCTTCTCACTCGTGCTGCCGATACTGCCCGATCCCCTTATCACAACACGTTACGGGTTGCTTTTGAGTTCGATCAATGTTCACCCACAATCCGTGGATTCGACGGTAATACGTCTCAAGATCAAGACTTCCCTGTCTCAAATAGATTATTTTATCTTCCAGGTCGTAAATCATATATGGATCCGCCTTGCTTTCGAACGTGATTGCAAGATTATCCCACAAAGCTTTGGATGTTTGGTGGTGAGCGAAATCGGCGATAATATCATTTTCGATGTTATCGACGATCCAAGAGAAGACTACCAGATCGGTTTCTTCCCAATCCCGATATCCTTTGCTGCTTGGTTCCGGCAGGTCGTCTTGGATATGTGAATATCCCCTCCTGCTTCCTATCGCAACTTTCATCAAGCGCGACCATAACGGGTAGTTCTCCCGTTTAATTTGAACGCTACGGTAACGTTCTTGTTTGTCCTCAATTTTGAGGATTCTACTGCTGGTTTCTCCTCTTCAGAGTCTGACATTTTGTAGGTGAAAGTTTGGGTTATGTTTCTGGTTTAAGGTAAAGGCCGAGAATTGGGTATTACACGGCTATGATGAGAATTCTCTGAGCTAGAATTCTTCCTGCTCTTGATGCCATGAAGAAATAAATAGGGATCGGAAAAGATGTATTATTATTGCTTGATTACAATATGTGCTAGGGTTACACCCTTTATAGCCATGAGATATTTTACATATGGAAAACTAAATCATAGGAGATCCTATTCTAGTTATGGTATACAATCAATTTAGAATGAATCATCTTAATTCTGTGATTTCTTTCCAACATTTGCAACTAATTAATGGAAACGGTGTTTCTTCCCTAGATGTAAAATTTGATGAAGAAACATGTTCATTTTCGACCACAGGAACAGAGTATTTACAAGATAATGTTGTGGATTTTACTCGGTGGTCTGATGACTGATATCAAGAACAAATGGCATCATTACCACGGTTTACATTCTTAATCATGAAATTGTGATATTTCATACTAGAAAGAGCTGTAAAGCATCCGGGGGCTCATATTTGTTTTTAGAGAATAGCAAATTACCATCTGAGTAGAAAGGCGTGATCAGAGAAGCCTCATAAATTTAACTTTTCCAAGCTGGAGTGGAGTTTAGTGTCTTTGACAAAAAAAGGATCTGTTCTTCAAATTTATGACAATCTTATTAAAGATGAAGTGCTAAAGTCTCAAATTTGGAATTTTCGTCTCACAACACTCAGGTCAAGGCATATTGATTGGGATAAGTATGGGCAGCTGGTCACCCTTTATTTTTTCATAAGATTACTCACATCTTGCTATTTGTGTGGAGCTACGGATTTTTCTCTATATATTTGCAAATCTAATTATTTTTGTGATACCGAACAAAAATTCCATGGCCCGGGAGCCTTATTGAATCTGTTAGAATTGAGAATTAGTAAGAAGCAAATATAGAAGGACTTGCTGACACCTATGGAGTGGAGCGAAGCAAGGTATATTAAAATTAAGCATGTGCATGTCAATGTGCTGTTTTTAGGTTCTCCTGTACAACCTTGGTATACTTGTTTCAGAATATTAGGTAGAGATACTCACTTGGTAATGATGCAGAAGCCATAATGTCCATTTCTTCATCTGTAATTGATGGCCATTTATCTACTATGCACTCTCTGATTATATAAGCAGCTGGAGGTCTATCAAAAGAGTTGCCTCCTGCATTTGACCAACATCTACTGCAAACAAGTGCCCTGGCCTTGAGCTAGCTACATTTTACGAACAATTTCAACACGGCTTTCTGCCTGCAGGCTGTAAGATTCATGCACGCGAATGCTTCACGTAGTTTAATCAGCGTTGCAGAAGCCATATCCTGGAAGGGAGAAAGGAAGGAAAACAAGTTGTAGGCCTCTCTTTGCTGCCAAGAGATGTTAGATAATTGGTGCAATTCACCTTTACACATGTTAGGGGGTGTTCGGTATGCAAGATTGTATCCGGGATTAAATTTGTAGTGTGTTTGGTTCATGAGACAATCTCACAACTCATGGATAACCATGGGATAATTAGTCTTAGCTAACCCCCTATGACTAAAAGAAATAATCTCACAACTCAATCCTAGATTATATCTTGGTATTACTTTATCTTGGCAACCGATCACCACCTTATTGTTATGTATAGATGATTGAGTTTATAACATATAGCAACGATGAATTTCATGTTTGTGTTATGTTAGATGAAAATCATTTTGGGGTGCGAAAATAATTTGTGTTTTTAATTAAGTGGTGGATTTTTTCTATTTCTCTCTTTTGAGTTCGAATGAAGTATTTCAATCTTGTGAAAGAATTTGAAGATTGGGAATTAGATTTTGAAGGTCTCATGTAAAATCAACGTCTATATATAGACTAATAAATACTCCATAAACCAGGTAAAGAGGCTAACACAATTAAACAGGCCGAAAAGTTAAAATAGTAGGAGTACTAAATAAGTCTCATAAGTCATAATCAATTTTGAACAAAAAAAATGAAAAGCCAAGACTAAAAATATAGCGATATTTTGGGGGGAAAGTGTGGCTTGTTAAGTGTACAAGCGTTTCCATTATTCATCAATCATTTAAAATCCCATATTTTATTTTTTTTGAATTTTTCTTTGAAGCCCCATTTAATGTGAAATCGCATTTTTCTTTTTGGATTAGGATGTGAGTAGGGTTGCAACTTCACGTGCCGTCCGACCCGCTAAAAGTGTGTTGGAGTTTAAAGCAACATAGTGGGGATCAAACTTCACGTGAAATATGGGAATTTTTGTGACCATCTAAAAATGTTTTTGTTCACAGAATAGATGGTATACTTGTATACATTATGTAATGATATGAAAATTTAATACTACTTCATACGCCTCGTTATAAATGACATATTTTTTAGACTAAATCACTCTTTCTACTTAGGTCATCCACTAGACAACACTTATTCATTACCTTTATTATCTTCTAGCGTACATCTGCTTAGTTTGAGGTCATAATACCCGTATCGATGTAAAGGCTTTTTGCAATACTTTATACTCCCTCTCATAAAAGATATCTCACTTTCCTTTTTAGTTTGTTCCACTAAAGATGTCACATTTTCATTTTTAGAAAAAGTTCTCGATCATAATGATATAAATATTATATATTCTCTTTCCACCTAACACACAAAACAAAATCTCCAAAAATTCCGTGTCGTCCCACAAATGTGCATCTTTTGTGGGACGAATGGAGTATTTTTTTACTCTCTCCGTCTCAAGGTAGTTGAGACATTTCTTTTAGGCATGAGATTTAAGAAATTGAGTTGGTAAAGGTTACAACGAGAGTAAAGTAAAAGAGATGAAGATAGAATAAAGTATGAGAGAAGATAGATTTTTTGTTGAAAAAGGAAATGACTAAACTATCTTGGGACAATCCAAAAAGGAATACGACTCAACTACCTTGTGACAGAGAGAATATTTAGTTTCAAGGTAAACCTTTTATGATCGGTTGGACCACTTACCTAATTTTTTCCTGATTAGTTTGGATAACTGGCTGGCCCTAGTTTTAAGCCCAAATATCAATTATTTATCTACTCTGATACCATGATAGAAATGCATGGGTGTCATTCTAAAATCCCAATTAATGATAAAAACTCATAAAACTTATATAATGATTTCAGTTTTTTCATAAACACTAGTATGAGATTATTATATTTTTATAATATATAATTTCAATTTCCTAACATAGCATCGTTCAAAACGGAGAATTTTCGTAAATGCCCTAAAGAATTTATCCACAGTCACCGACTAATAGTGATGGTGGTGATGTTGTCAAAGAATTTAGGGTTTGGCCATACGAATCTTATCTTCTTTTATTTAATTATTACATGATCTAAGATGGTCAATTCTCACTCGTTAAAATGCATCTATCAAATTTCACAATTTAGATAATCATATGATAATTAATAGGACTATTTTTATTTTTATATTTTTTTATATTTTTTATATGAAAAATAGAATCAATGTAAAATTTCTAATCACAACATAGAGTTTTTGTCCAATTAGGTATAATAAATCATAGTGATGAGTATGATAATAAATTTTATCCTAGATTAAATTAGACCATGATCGTAAGATGAATATAATCTGGAAGCAATCGTTTAAGTCTAATTGTTTTCCAAAACGGAAGTCGGCCAATGGGACACTCCAATAAAAAAAAAAGCCCCACCAACATTTATGATGAATAGATGATTTTGCGTATAGTAACAATGAAATTAAAACTCGGAAAAGTCAAAAGTAAGCAAACATAGTTCACATATCGTGGTCGTGCATTCTTGTGTATACTCCATCTACATGGATAGTGGCGGATTCAGGATCCGAAAACGGAGGAGGCAGAATATATAGTAGTAGCTTCATTTAGTGCGGACATGACTATTTTTTTCGTTGTTCAGAACGACGCTAAAGGCAAACAAAGGGGGCGGATATGGTAATTTTACCTCCCGATAAAGAAAAAAATAGTCGCACGAAGGGGGCGATCGCCCCCTCCTACCCCCTAGATCCGCCACTATACATGGGTACTTGGTGTTAGTGTAATATCTAATTTTAATTTAATGCTCATACTTGCTGACTAAATCAATATATTATATTAAAAATATAAACATTTATTGTGAGCTTATCAATAAAAATTTGTATTGATATGTTATTACTCCTTACATCCCCCAAATATTTTTTTATTTTGATCCGACACATGTTTTAGGAAATATAATAAAAAATGATTGAAAAAATTAGTGGAATGTGAGTCCTACTTTTATATATTAGCTTTATAACAAAATGTGAGTATGAATGAGTTAGTGTAATATAGAATCCACTAAAAAAAAAGAGACATATTTTGTGAAACGGATAGAAATAGAAAAATAGGACAAAGTATTTGATTACACTCCATGATACTTCCTCTCTATTCTATACATATGCGTATGCTATCTGGGATCGGACGGAGGGGGTATAAAGTTTCCTAAAATAAAAAGGTGTAAACTTTAGGGACTAGATTAATATAGAAATAGCCTAATAAACAATAATTAGAAATTTAATGCAGCTTAATACGTACCCCACCCATGTACACATAATTTATCTCTGATGCACATATAGACAGACGCAGAATTGCAGTGACAAACTCTGTATTGGTGACCAATGAGCATCTCTTTCAAATTATGCTGTTTCTTATCTTATGAATCATAAATATGCCCTCCAATCCACACCACATATATTATTACATAACTCAATAATATCACAACTTGATATATATACGATATACTATGATGAAACTGCATAACCATTCTAGAAAAAACCAATTTTGTCGAAATGAATCACTCCTCCCGCTCTAAATCATCCAATTCCTTCGCCACAGATGCCCCCTCGTAATTCCCATTTCATGCCGCAATAATTTATATAGTGTTTTTTTATAAAAAATTATTTAGTGACGCTTAATTAATGAACACAGATTGGAGTACGAAGTGGCGGAGCTAGCATGGGAGAACGGGCAGCTGGCCATGTACGGCCTGGGCGCGCCGCGCGCTCTCAACAACAAGGGCGCCGGCGCCGACACGCTAGAGTCCATAGTAGACCAAGCCACCTTCAGCCTCCCCCACGCCAAATCTGCCGCCTTGGTTCCTTGGCTCGACCACGGCGCCGGCGCCGCCGCCGCGAGCATGGACGCCCTGGTGCCGTGCAACAACGAAAAGCATGAGAACACGGTGGGATCGTGCAGCGGCTTGGCACGTGCGAGTTACACGAGCGACGGGAGAGACAGCCTGCTTGATTCTTGCGACAGAGAATTCGCAGCCTCCCTATGGTCGCCGGAAAACACCAGCTCCGGCGAAGATTGCACCAAGACCTCTGCCGAGGACCACGAAACCGTTTGCTACGGCGGATCACAGGCATGTTCCGCTTCTCTTTTTCTACATATCTTATCCATTCTAAATTTCCTGTAATATTCGAATCAAATAAAATTCTGCAAAACTTTATTTATATATCGTATAAACGTGCGATGATTTTAAAAATTATTCATGTGAATCTGTTGAAGATCAAGAAACAATATTTTTATTTTTCTCTTTATTTCGACAAAATATAAATATGATTACTATATCTTAAATTGTTGTTTTTTTTTATTGCAGAGGCAGGCAGGGAAAAAAAGCAACAGAAAATTGGGAATTGGAAAATCATCAATTATTTCAGCTAAAGTTAGGGCAGCTGCCATCCATAACCAGTCTGAGAGAGTAAGCTTTTCTTCCACTTTTCTATTAATTTCCGTATTCTAAGTTCCATGTGTTTAATATTTGTTGCTTATTTCTAAAATTTGAATTCCTATGCATTTTCCTTTATTAGGCTGTATGCTAATAAAATTAAAATAGTACTAGTACTATAAATAAATGATGTATATGCATACTTATGGAATTCATTAATGTGTCCAGAGAAGAAGGGACAAAATTAATGAAAGAATGAAGACATTGCAGAAGTTGGTCCCCAATTCCAGCAAGGTATGAAGGTGGTTGGACTTTTAAACTCAAACATATACTATCAAAATAAATTAGGAAAAAAAAATGTGTGAAAGTCTTCATGTTATCATGTATATGGACAACTGCATACCGACAATTCTTACTTAGTTGGCAACGACAACGTTCCCCATCAGAAGGAGAGAAAATCTAAGTTAAATTATTTGTTAGTACCAACCAAATTAAGCCTCAATTTAGGTGTGTTAATTTAATTTGGTTTAATGGTTGCAGACGGATAAGGCGTCAATGTTGGATGAAGTAATAGATTACATGAAACAATTGCAAGCACAAGTGCAGATGATGAGTAGGATGAGTATGCCATCCATGAATATGATGATGCCATTGTCCATGCAACAACACCTTCAGATGTCTATGATGACTCCAACCATGGCCATGCCTATGCCCATGGGAGTCATGGACATCGGTCGCGCCACTGGAATGTTGCCCATGATGCCCTCGTCCACTGGATTCATGCCATGGGACATCCAGCCTCCACCGCCCACGCCCGACTTTTTATCCAACTTCTTTGCCACTCAACCGCAAGTAAGTACTACTATTCCAGTGGAAGATCAAATATTTATATGATAAAGATTAAGATTAAGATTAAAGAGACAAATAATTGTGATTGCAGCAGCCAATGACGGTCGATGGCTACACCAGATTGGCAGCTATGTATCAGCAGTTGCAACAAACGTCTGCGATGACTGCCTCAAAAAAATGATTTCAAAAATATGTAAAATAGTGGAGTTGTAATAATTATGAATGTAACTCTTTTTTTTTTTGGCTTGTTTTATATTATTGAAAACGTGTTTGTTCTACGTCCATTTGATAAGGGTTGTTGACTTCTTGTTGTTTATATATACTAGTATTCTATGCTCAGATTAATATATTTTAAAAATATTAATTTTAATTTTAAATTAATTAAATAAATTAGAATCAATATTAACAATGAACAATATAAGTAACAATTTTAGTTATATGAAATAAAAAATATATACAAATAATATAAGTAAATTTGAAACAAATCACATAATATAAGTTTAAACATTAAATCATGGAGTAGGAAGATAAAAATCTATCACAATAAAAAAATTAAACACAATGAATAATTACTCATCATTTTTAAAACTTCTTTACACACTACATTAACTATAAAATCTCATCATTATAAACTAAAACCTTCAATTTTTCACAATTCATCACTATTCAACAGAATTCGTAGGTAAAGTCGTCTGCCTCACCTAAAACTACAATGAAATAAGGAACAAAAATCAATTTGCAATGCACAAAATCAATAATTAATATGTATTAAAACGATTATCCATAGAGCAAAGCAATGCATGAGACCCATGAAAGTACACAATCGAACAATTCACACCACATAATTTTGTGGAGGCTTCCCTAGCCATCCAAATCAAGAAGATAAAGATATATTGACTACAAATTAACATCAATCAAAATGACAAATAAAGAATAAAAATATTTATTTACCTGAGAATGAGAGATGAAGGTAAATATGTCTATCGGGTGTTAATATATATAGCATAAATGATTCCATGAATGTAACCAAAGCGTCAATAACAAGCAAATCCAAAACTCAACCTTTTAATTTCACCAAAATCAAATATAAATATAGTAGTAATCGTATACTATCAAATTAAAGAAAATAATATTAATTAGAAAGATAAATATTAATTAGAATAGAGGAAGAAGAATAGCCACGATAATGTCAATGAAAGTTGTTTTCGCGTCTCGTTTCATGAATTCTTTAAGAAAGCTTTCCCCTTTTTCTGTTCGTTTCACGGGTGTTGGAGGATAAGAAATGAAATTACTCGTTTTGCTTCACTCAAATAAATAATCTATTATAATACCTTTAGGTTGATGATGTCGCAGCAAGGCTTGGATACCTTGTTTCCTATGGAAGATATTGCTGTCATGGGCATTTGGGAATTATTGCCACATTTTAATATGTAATTCCAGCTTAGGCTAAACCAGACGGTTGAATCAGCGCTAATTGAATCAAAATATTTTTGATAACCTTCCACTCACTCATGTATACATGAAATATAGAAAACTAATCTACACCCACTCATGTATATATGAAATATAGAAAACTAATCTACACCACTAAGAGAAACGTGTGAAACCTATATATTAGGATTATATTATATATTTATATTGGAATCTATGCCCGGTCAATGAACTTTGACTAATTATAATTTCAACGAGATATTTAATTTTGTGAATTTAAATAATATAGTGTCGATCTACGTTCGGAGTAGATGACCGTGGTATATTTATTTTCTCAAATCCGATTCCTGGTGAGTGAGAAATAATAGATTAAAGTTGTACAAAATTGCAAACTTAATGAGCTATGAGAGAAGCTTAGGGAATAATTAAGAGAGTTAATTATCCCACATTGTAAGTTACAACCTTATTAAACTAGTATTTAATAAGAAGGATTATTACATGTAATAATTATAGTGGACTAAGATGGGCTGTAAGAGCCCACACGCGCGCGCCGCCCGCCCCGCCGCGAGCCCGTGCCCTTGGACTTGGACTTGGACAACACCGATGTGTTCTTTGGGCCTAGTTGCGGGCTTGGCCCAAGTCTAGTGGGTCTAGTTCTTTGTAGACCACCACCGTTTCCACGTCAGCGAGCCAAGCGGGATGCCACCTCGTCAGTATGACGCGGTAAGCCAACGTGGCTGACACGTGATAGTCCACGTCGTGAACGAATCTAGAAGCTTCTAGACTCGGCCTCTCTAGCTCTGAGCGTGTAACGGCTCGTAACGCCCGAACGTTACAGCTCAGAACCGACGACCGTTACGGTCTGGCATTGATGACAGCCATCAAGGCTGCGTTGACCCCTACAAAGGACCGAGCCTATAAATAGGCTAGCCATTCTAGCATTCTCCACATCAGAAACTAGAATCCACACTCTGCATCCATACACTCTCTCCTCCCTCTCGCATAGTTCTTCTGTCGAAGCTCTGCACTCTCCTCCATCCAGTTCGCCGGAGCTCTGTTGATTGCGGTGCCGCTTCATTAGAGACGTAGCCGTTTTATCTTTGGGGACGAAACGCCAATCCGAAGAGCACTACCGGGGCGTATCTCGTCTTGCGGAAAGAGGCCTCCTCGACTCGGCTAATTCCTTTACGATCTATTTGTTTCGAGTTTTCCACTGTAATTTCGTTTCAGTTTCCATTTGTATTTCTTCTTGGGTTGTATTACGCCCGGCTAGTTTATCTATTGTAATCCCTAAATCTCCAACAACTTATTACTCCTTCCGTTCCCGATTAAGAGTCACACTTTTCCATTTCGGTCCGTCCCCAATTAAGAGTCACACTTCATTTTTACCATAAATAAATAGTAAGTAGATCTCACATTCCACTAACTCACTTCACTCACATTTTATTATAAAATCAATATAAAAAAAGTGGGTCTCACATTCCACTAACTTTTTCAACCAATTTTTCTTTATATTTTTTAAAACTCGTGCCCGGTCAAAGTGTGACTCTTAATCGGGGACGGAGGGGGTAGAATTTAATTTCTTAATTTTATATTAATTGCATTTACGTCCCCAAGCATAAATTGATTATTCAAAACCTCTCAAAACTTCCCTTTTATATATTGTATAGATAACTGGGTGATCATATTTTTGTACAAGGAGGATGATGAATTTAGTTGTAAGACCTATGTTTGATTTTTTTTTTCACCGTACACATAAATTTGAAGTGTCACAGTAAATGCAACTATTAATTTAAAATATAGAATATTTGCACTGATTATCATCATATCAATGAGCCAATGATTATTGTGCAAAACTAATCAACTACTATACGATGAGTATGCCTATTCGATCTGACGACTCAACTACAACATATCCAATTAACATGGAATGTTTGTTTAAAGGCAAACACAAAATTTATTGTCATTTTCAACTCAAATTATTTTTCTATGATTCGCGGAGAGTCTTGTCGTGGGTTTCTATGATCCACCCAATTTTAATTGTCCATACTTTTTTTTGCATTAGTTAAGAATAACTATTTGGGTACGTTATTTTAGGGGAGTGATCAATTGCTAACTAATTAGCAATTCTAAACTAAGACTAAATCTTAACTATTACAATAGAAGATCTAATGGTTGAAATAATACCACATGAATTATATTTTTAATTAAGAAAATTAATAAATAAAATTAGAGAGTATTAATGTCAATTTTCTCTCATTAAAATCATAAAACTTTAAATTTACGTAACTCTCTCGATTTAAATTATTTTTTCGCAAAAAATATACAGATTAAAGATAATTTTATAAGGATTCCAACGAGATTTCAATTGCATATGTTCCGACGATGTTCGGATGATGAAATTTGATATTTTTTATTTTAGTTTTCGTAAATGTTGATAACCAGATTTTTATCAACAAATACATCAAAAAATCTCAATAAAACCATGTAAAAATCTCAATAAAACCACGTAAAAGTCTCAATAAATATGTGTTGATATTTTCTTGTACTAGTGTTGATATTCTTATTTCATATTGTTGATATTTGTAATACACTATGTTGATATAAAAAAACATTCACGAAAATTATCATATGATAACATAATGACGATATTACCCTTTTGTTGATATTTTGTCTACTATTTATTGAGATTCGTAAAATTTAATCTCATCCACTCATTTTAAAATCTAAGGATGGAGATTTGGTCTTGATTTTTGATTAAGGTGCTATAAGCATTAGAATATGACCCATTATTCTAAACTTCCAAGTTTATGGTATATGATTTTCAAATATTAATTAAGATTCTATACAATAATTTTTATTTTAAAATAAATATTAGTAGTATTATAATAGTTGTATAGTTATTGAATTAGTAGTGCGACATCCAATTCCAATAAGCACTTCAACTATCGCAATTTTATTATTGCCATACTATCAATTTTTTTCAGTTTTTTGCCATTTTTTATTCAATTTCAATATATTTTAATTTTGGATTTATTTTTTATATTAACTATTAAAATTTGTGTTGAGCATAAAATGATATACTTAATGGATGGAGGGAGCATTTAACTCATGTTTTGATCATTAATAAAGTATATAATGATATAGTTTTTGTAATTTTTTGATTTTGTAACATCTATTTATTTTATCATTGTTTCAAAATACACATTTTTATAATTTCGACGTACCAGTAGAATAGATTTTGTAAATGGTTTTGATAGCCTTAAGTCAACAAAGATGTGGTTTTTAGTTTTTACCTCTTTCCTTTGTTGCACCTGTCGTTCTAATTCATAAGGGCATTAGCAATAAGAGCTCTTCTCCGGAGCCCATCTCAAAGCCTATCTTCATTTTTTCCTGCCACATTAGTAGGCCCATCACAGAGTCTATCTCAGAGCTTATCTCATTTCATTTTATTTTTTAAAAATACTTCATTAAAAAAAAACATACTTCATTAAAAAAAACATACTGCCTCCGTCTCATGTTACTTGCACTATTGTTTTTCGGCTCGTCACAAACTCTTTACACTATTTATAGTTTAAGTTAGAATTAATGCATTTAATTAATATTTTAGATTAAGTTAAGAGGTCTTTTATTAAGTGATGACTCATTACACTTAAAATTCTAATTTAATTATACTATAAAATCAATCCCAAATTTACGGCCTAAAATGAAAAGTGCGAGTAACATGGGACAGAGGGAGTACTACATTAAAAAAAATACTTCATTAAAAAAAAGCATACTACGTAAAAAAAATAGATAGATAAAAACAACAAACACACATCAATCATCGGGTTTCGGCTCGTCATCCTCGTCAAGACCCATCTTCTTCTTCAACCCTTGGATGGTGTTCCAGATGGACTTCTTCACAGATCGGCTCTTGGATTTCATGTGCATGTTGTTGTAGAGGCCCACCATCGATTGTGCGAAGGCGGCATGACCCAATGCATTGTCAGCCTGGACTGGTGCGGATTGACCATCCGTTCCACTGGACTCTGTCTTCCCCTTCTCCTTCCCCTTCCTTGCTAGCGCCTTCGCTGCTTTCACGCCTATAGGGCGCTGAGGAGGAGGCTCAATGGGCGATTGGTCCTCTGACAAGTCTATTGGCTCCGCTCCGCAGCTGTTATAGCTCCCGGATAGAGTCAGGCGTGTCCGCACCGATCTCGTCTACAACGCCTCCGACATACCAGTTTTGAATTTGGGAAAATCCTTCAGATGCTAATATGTATCTCAGTACTTGAATCCTTTTGAGTTGATAGTGGCCCTAAATTCCTTCAGCGACAAATCTCTGACGGAGAGTTCGCTCTCTCCGCTACGCATTTTCCGCAAGTGGCCATCGTAGATACCGTGAAATTTAGTGCACTCGAACACCATGCATTTCCAATGCTTGCGTAGATCGCCGGGCTTGTGTGTCAGGGCTCCATCGGGCTTGACTTGTTCGTATCGTTGCGTGATACGTCCCCAGAAACCGTCCTCACCCTGATTGTTGGCTACAATTGGGTCCTCAGAGATATCTGCCCAACAACGAGCAAGAGCAATCGAGGTACTCCTTGTGCACCCACCCTGCCCACCTTCAGAAGACTTGGCTTCCACTTTCTCCTTCCTCTTCCCCTTCGCCTTCGCCGCCGCCTTCGTCCTAGGAGGAGATGACTCCATATCGGACACCCCATACTCGTCGGTGCTAAAGTTAAAGTTGCTTAACGGAACAGTGGATTCGTCAATCCCGGGAGTACCAAACGCGCTTGGGCTCATCGTTGGGCGGTAGACATCATTGCCGAAACTCGATGTGTTCGTCGGTCTACCAACACCGACGTAGCCGCCTTGGGAGAAGCCGGCGTATTGGGTGCCGTGGAAAAGAGGTAGACCTTCTTGAGACGTGATCTGAAATGAACCCATCAGAAACTGTGATGATTGGGTTCCCAACCTGAACAGGTTTTCTCCCGCTAGTAGGTTCAAAAACCCACCTCCTTGGCCAGTAAACTGGTTTTCGCCGGAATTATTGTCATCACTGGGATTCATTTTGCTAGAGATGAATGTGTGAAATGAAATGGGTTAAAATGATGAGAGTGAATGTGTGAAATGGAGGAATGTGGTATATTTAGAAAGTAATAAAATAAAATAAAAAATGCAAAATCGGCTCCGACATCGGCCCTGCCTCTGCAATGGAGGCCCATCGCAGGGCCGATGCGGAGCCCATGGCTATTGGCTGGGGCGATTTATCGGTGGGGAGGCGGAGGCGAGGGAGAATCGCCCTCCCTCCGCAATGAAGACCGATGCGAGACTAATGCCTAAGTAAATTTTCCTATGATGTCTTTGGATATTTTGTAGAGGATAAGTGATCCGTACATATGTCAGGCTTGACTTTAGTCGAATTGGGATGATTCATTCAGTACAATCATACTCATTCAGTTATTCCCTACAAGGAAATAATTGATCGATTCAAGCAGCCATGAAATTATGAAATTGTGACAAACACATGGCAAGTGGCAATCAATCTCATTTGCTACTTTAATATCACGAATCAACCAAGAAGATTTGAAATTATTCAGACATGCTTTTCGACAAAGCTACAGCTCAAAAACTTCGCTTTTCCTACGGACTGATCTCAAAGTTCACCCAACATAAAAATAAAATAAACATAAAGTAGTTTTTCCATGTCCCGAATTCAGTATGTAGACGAACAGCACATTCTAGTCTTTGCGGACTAAGTAGAGCTTGCCCACAACATGAAGTACAGCAACAAAAGCTATGAAACCAATGCTCATCACAAGAACGACGTTTGGAGAAATTTTAAGCCCTGGGGCATCATCTGTATAAAACTGAAGCATGGTTCCACTAGTTCCACCAGCCGCACCACCTCCACCTCCACCTGTTCTTCTCCTACGAAGATTAGCTGCAGCTGCAGCTGCACTTCCTCGTTCTGGTGCAGCTCCACCGGTTGCCATTTCTTCACCCAAATCTCAACCTTCAAAACCAAACCACAGCCAAAAGTTCAAACTAAAACAGAGAAGACCATTCAAGAATAGATGCCATGAAGCACAGAAATTAGAGCAAGTTAATAAGATAAATGAAAAGAAATAAAAAATTATAAAATGAAAAGCAAGGATGCACCCAAGGCATATTTTAGCATCCAACTTCTATATTTTGGACTATAGACAGACTCCAAGCAGATGCATTTGATGGTATTCGTGGGCACTTCCTCGGATATAGCCCAATAAGATGGTGCATACCAAAAACCATTAAGTTACTATATCACTATAGATAAACTCATAAAAGCAATTGCATATCTTCAAAAACCTATTGAAAACCCAAGAATTAAATTAAGTATGACACCAAATGCAATATGGGAAATTCCGTCTGTTGTTCAGGTTGCTAAGTTGTTGTGCCTGCTTATAAATTCTCACTAAACCCATAAGTGAGAATTTACCACAATGAATAAAAAAAGCTCTAAATTAAAAACAGCTCAATGTCTGATAATTCCCCAGATCAAGCTGAGATTATCAGTATGTACTAGAGTAACTCTGCTTCAACTCTGCCATTAAAGATTTTTTTCAAATAATTCATGGTTCAATTTTCAGCAATCCTATTACTAATTTGAACAACACATTTATAGAATGGCAATGATACTGCAAAGTAAAAATTCAATCAAGTTATCTTGTTTGAGACTGAGATGAATTATCCTAAGTCAAAGCGTGGAGATAAGTCTCATCTCGATGAACGGTGGCCTAAAAAGTTTTATTCATATTCTGAGATGAACTCAAAGGATTGGTTCCCCCTTCAAAACAACACAACAGGAAAACCAATTTTCAACTCTTTGCCATGAAAAACAAAAGCTCTGCATAACGAATCAAATCATCAAATAAAGGAGAAAGGGAAAGGCAACAGATCCGACACGAATTTACCATAAGCTTCCAGAACCCCGACTTCAGAATTGAGATACGAAACAAATCATATAGATCGATACAATGCAATAATCTTCAAACTAAA
Organism: Salvia hispanica; assembly: GCF_023119035.1. Taxonomy (NCBI): domain Eukaryota; kingdom Viridiplantae; phylum Streptophyta; class Magnoliopsida; order Lamiales; family Lamiaceae; genus Salvia; species Salvia hispanica. Next base: position 32,151,587 of record NC_062968.1, on the reverse strand, counting down.
AATCCGTATAACATAAATATATCATCCGGAAAGAAAACAGATAGATGAATTGCTGAATTGTATCCAGTCAAAAAATTAAATTCAGCTCACGGAAATATTTGAACGAATATGTTCTTAGAGAAAACAAGATCTGCGCATGCAATTCTTAAGATCTACCTTTCACAAGTTGAAGACGAAGTAATGGTCGAATTGGGGCTTCTCTCTAGGGTTCTCAAATTTCGGATCGGAAATTGTCCTGTGTTATTTTTGTATTCAACTGCTTTATATAAACGACCTTAATTAATGTTGATTATTATCCGAATCCGAATTTTTATAAGAAAGTAGTAACTATATAATATATTTTCAATAAAATAAGAGTGAATTTTAAAATTAAATCTTATTTAAAGTCAAATGAAGAGAAAAGGAAATAAGATAAATTTACGATCTTAAAAATTGGAATGTTGAAATACTATATTCTTACTGCTAAATTAATACTACGCGAATATATATTCAAAAGTACACTTAGTCGCAAAATTGACTAATATAAATATGGGTAAATGGCAAAAAAAAATTATAAAGTTTGGATTAATTCACGTCTATCCTGCAATTTTCAAAAATAGTTATTTATTGTAATATTACTACTTTGATATTTGTATTAATTGTCTCATAATCTATGGTTTGGGATAAATTATGTATACTTTCGGCAACGAAACTTGCATGCGAACTAAACCCTAAACAAAACATGCGACTATTTAAACAATATCATTTAATACTTTAGTCAATTATGTATTCATTTTTAATACTTAGCATGATGAATTTTTTTGTAATATGATAAAAATTATGATTATAATCCGCTATTTTTACAGTATGGAGTTTGACCAAAACTTAACTGAACTTTAGGAATTTTTGGCCATTTGCCGTATAAATATAGGTACAAAATGTACACAAAAAATTGTACTGCCTCCATCAAACAAGATTCATTTTTGTCATTTTAATTGTTCGTCTCATTTCATTTTTAGTACAATTACAAAATATTAGTAAATTTTATAATATCATTAAGACATTTTATTTATATTTTATTATAAAATTAATATTTTTTTTGAGTGAACTACAAAAATAGACTCTGGATTATGCATTTATCTCGCAATTGAACCATGAACTTTAAAAATATCCCCAGACAACTTTGGATTAGGCGTTTATTTCAAAATTGGTCATTTTTCACTGTTTCATGACAAAAATACCCTTTTAAGGTGTTTTGGGGGGTTTGAGCAATTTGGTCTTTTTACACTTTAAATCTGATATTATTTCAGTGATGTACTTGATCTGATATTATTTTAAAATTATCATTCTCCTTCCCTTTTTCCATCCTTCACTTTGTTTCTTTATTTCAATAATAGATTTAATTTTATAAAATTAAATTTTCAATTTCAATTTTTAAATATCAATAATTTTTTATTAATTATTAAAATTACTATTAAATAACAAATTAATAGTTTTAATCAATATTTGATAGTGTCTAATATTTAATCAATAAGGTACGACGACGCCTTAGTTTTAATCAATATTTAATAGTTTTAATCATAAATAGATCATATAACACGATTTATTCTAAGATAAATATGCATCTAATGTAAGACTAATATAATTTTCATTTATTAATTTGAACAAAAAATTAAATTTAACTAGAAAATTTCAACAAAAATTCTCCTATATCAAATTTTTAGTAGTATCAAATTTTTAGTCAACTTCATAATTTTTAATCACAAGTAATTATAACAACCGAACGAAGGCTAAATAGAATAGCTCTTATTTTTCCATCATGATTAATCTGTACTTCTTCAATTCAGGTGAATATTATATTAAATAACAAAATTTAATAATTTCAATAATTATAGTGTCCATGAATTAATAGTTTTAATTAAAAAAATTTATTGATATTTAAAATTTGAGATTTAAAATTTAATTTTATAAAATTAAATCTTATATTGAAATAAAGAAACAAAGTGAAGGATGACAAAAGGAAAGAAGAATGATAATGTTGAAACTTGAAATAATATCAGATTTAGTACATCACTGAAACAATATCAGATTTAAAGTGTAAAAAGACCAAATTGTCCAAACCCCTCAAAACTCTCTAAAAGGGTATTTTCGTCACGAAACAGTGAAAAATGATCAATTTTGAAATAAACGCTTAGTCCGGGGTTATCTGGGGATATTTTTAAAGTTCAGGGTTCAATTGCAAGATAAACGCATAGTCCAGAGACTATTTTTATAGTTTACTCTATTTTTTTTATATTTTATTATAAAACTAATTTATAAAAATGAGATCAACATTTCGTTCAAAACGTCTCCTGATTGTTCAAATGGTGGTGGCACTTATGGGAGAGCCCAAAACAAAGTTTGGGAATGAATCGTAAGTCCAATCTAGGGATGTCAATCGGGCTGGCCCATCAGGTTTCGGACTAGCCCTACTCGAGTTGCGGGTCAATCGGGTGCGGGCTAGTCGGGTTGTGAATTTTTTAACCCTAAAAGCTCGGGTTTCGGGCTAGCCCATCAGGTTGCTACCGATAAAATAAAATTGCAATCAATCTAATAAATAATTATGAAGATTAGTTATATTCATAAAATTAAAATATTTAATTATAATAAATTTGAGATATATGCTTAAACTCAATCATAACCATGATCAAATACTAATATTTGAGATATTTCGTGAAATTTTAATGCATGTTTTATAAATTTAAATATTTTTTAAGTGAATTTGAAGTTTTTAATTTATTTATCAATTATTATATTAATAAAAAATTAATATATAAATTTATATTTAATATAAAATTGAAAGTTAATTTTTTTAGCAATCTATATTATAAAATAAATCAATGAAGTGTCGAATTAGGAGTAAGAAATAAAACAATAAAAAATTTATCGGGTTTTCGGGCCAGCCCATCGGATTTTCGGGTCTGGCCCTAACGGGTCGCGGGTTAATCGGGTGCGGGCTAATCGGGTTTTAATTTTATCTGGCTAGAAATTTCCGGCCCTAACCCTATAAATTTGGCGGACTATTCGGGCCAGCCCATGGATTGCGGGCTACATTGACATCCCTAGTCCAATCACAATATTAGTAACCTTATTGGAGTCGGAAGAAATAAGCTATAAGCCCACAAACAAGCATTTGGGGGCGAATAGCAAACTTTCAAAGTTTTGATAAAAACAATCACGAAGTGGTAAGTATAGAAATTCAGATAGAAATTTCAATACGGGTGGAAAATGGGACTCGAAAGAGATTCAAAGGATCTCCTTATCCACTCCCCCTACTCCACTCCTCACAATGCAATAGAATAATCTACCATCACTTGTTAAAATTGGTCATAATTATAATATTATTCTATTGTATTGTGAGAGTGGAGTAAGAGGAGTGGATTAGAATATCTCTCTGAATTCTAGCACGATTATTGGAAAAGTGATAAGAGTTTGAAGAATAGCTTTCATAGACTCTTGGGGTGTTTAAATCATACGGATATGAGATGGTATTTGGGACAAAGGTGTTTTGATTTGGAGATTTATGCGGAGAAAACGTCTCTTTGCTTGAGAAGTGGAATTATTTAGAGACCTTCTATTAGTTTTGAATCATACTTCCATGACTGCAAACACTGAGTGTATATATATATATAAGGGTGTGTTTGATACCCATGTCAAGAAAATAGCATATAAGAAAATAATCAAGATAATTGACCAGAAATATGTTGAAATTATTTTCTTACTTGTATGTTTGTTACGCTACTGATATTAACCCAGAAACATGATGCGTCAATTAGAATTACATTTTTACCCTTTTTATATTTTTCTCATTAATGTTCATTTCATTGGAACGACCTTAAAACCTGTCCACTGTCATCAATGGCAGCCAAATTTTTTTATTCAGAATTCATCCTCAACTGAATCAATAGCAGCAAAAAAACTATCAAATTATCATATACTGTTACAACCCAAAGTTCTTCGCACTGCCATCAATAGCCCCTAAAAAATCAAAATCATAACCCATGTGATTAAAAAAGAAATTTTTAGCTGCTTCACCTCTTCAAATCTTAACAGCCGGCTTGGGCTTTGCTATTCCACAAGAAGCTGATGAGTTTTTCACCGGAAATAGTTGGCCGCCTTTCCGTCTTCAATTGGCTATTGATTTTCACCAATTGCAGCTTCATCCTCAAGATCCGCCGATATTAAGTTATTTCATTTCTTTGTCGATTTTCTCATTCGCGAATCTGATGAAAAATAATCACAATTCAACGGACTACGACGCCGGCGACATTTTGGGTGTTCAGATCTATCACTTGCAGCGGCCTCACGTTTTTTTGCCAAACAAATTCGAAATATTTCAATGTAACTTCATAGCCAAATAACCAGTGAAATCTCCCTACATGAAAACTATGGATTCATTGGAGAAAGTTGTGGTGATAAGAAATATAGAATGCAGAAGAGAAATAGAGAATATTAGAAGGACAAATGTTGGAAAGAATTTTTTTTCTTGACACGGCAGAAAAATATCGGAGGGGTAGGCTCCGAAAAGGTAACTGCTGTAAGTGGGAATAGATACATGGGCCTCGCTCATTTCACGGGCCAGACAGTAAATACTCGTAGGTATCAAACTGTTGAGTTTGACCAGAAACAAGCTGTTTTCCAGGCTATACAGGGCTATCAAACGAACCCTAAGGGTCCGTTCGCTTTTCCATATAGCAT